>NC_071513.1:99882500-100257500 GCF_027887155.1 Malaclemys terrapin pileata | reverse complement strand
AAAGACTACCAGCTGGGTGGGGATTTGTATGGATAAGGGAGTGCCATTCCCTCCTCCTGGCTCCCCCCTGCCTGCGGAGATCCTAGTTTAATTCCGGGGGGCGGGGGGGAATGCAGAACTGGCCCCGACACGAGCTGAGATGGATCCTTTTAAAAAAGGAGCAAAGAGTATTACTTGGGAAGAAATCATTAAGGCTCTTTCACCCTGTTTTGCACTTTGCACCATCGTTGACACCAGTGCAAAATGCTACCACTAGTGAGTGAGTGGAGAATGCCGAATTGCACCAATTTTCACTCCTTCTGCACGGGCATAACATTCCTCCCCACAGCGCAGGTGAGCGGGGTCCTGAAAGCACCGCTGTGAGGGACTGAGGAGTTGGCTCTGTGTCTGTCGCACCCCTGTGGCAAATGTGGTCAGTTTCCCTGGGTTTCCAGACAGCCAGTGTCTTAGCTACTCTGGTGAGGGGCAGTCCCGTAAACTCTACGACAGGGTCTCTAACTTGGGAGCGGGGCTTCAAGCTGGGTTCTTTCTGGTGTGCGGCTCGTCATGAACAGCGTCATGCGGCGATGGTAAAGACTCGCAGGAAGGGTCTCTGTCCTGTACACTGAACAAGGGCCTTAGTTAGGTGAAGAGAAACAGGGTTAGCCCCAGGGCTCCTGCAGAACTGCCTGGAGCCACCCCCAGCCCTCCCCCTCCTGGCTTCGTGGGGTATTATAAGGCAAAATACAGAACCTCACAACAAAGACTCTGCCAGCCAGATTCTGTCCTCATTTAGAGCCGGGCAAGCCCATGAGGTTCAAATTAGGATCTCACTCTCCCCCCCCCCCTGCTGCCTTCGGACCCTAACGGGGTAGGCTGGGGGGAAGGTGATGTGACTGCACGAGAGGGAGATTTCTAGCTCGGAGAGCTGCCAGATCAGCAGTTCTTCCAGCACGCTCAGGAGGCCGAGTCTGCGTGGCGGCTGGATTAATGCAGCGCAAAGGGGGCTGGCGCTGTGCTCCCCCCAGTGGTGGGGCAGGAGGGCAAGCCTGGCTCTGCTTCAGTGCTTCCCAGCACTGCTTTGCATAGAATCTCAGGGTTGGAAGGGACCTCAGGAGGTATCTAGTCCAACCTCCTGCTCAAAGCAGGACCAAGCCCCAGACAGATTTTTACCCCAGTTCCCTAAATGGCCCCCTCAAGGATTGAACTCACAACCCTGGGTTTAGCAGCCCAATGCTCGAACCACTGAGCTAGCATAATGCCCTCCGCTCTGTAACCAGGGCCTTTGACGTGCTCCTCTGATTCTCCGGGATTGCTCCTCCGGGGGTCCCACGCCCCTATTAAGCTCTCTAAGAGAGAGATCAACAATTTCCGCTCTGCAGAATGGCTGCAATTTATCATTAGCGTTTCCAGACGCCTCCATAGTAGGTTTCCCACAAGGAAAGCCTCTGATTTGTCATTCTGTGCCCTTCCTTTCCTCGTAAACTGGGTTAATAGCAGGGAAGTCACCTCCTCCTCCTCCGTAGAAATCTCCTCTGGGGACTCTGTAGCCCAGTGAGGAAGCAGGTTCCCATCCGCCTCAGTTCACAGGTGACACGAGTTTGCTGGGTCTCATGCTGGCTGGCTGCTCACATCACAAAGCCATCTCACTCTAACGCTACTTCGGCTGCAAGCTTTTGGGGGCAGGGACCAGCTCTTTGTTACATGTTTGTGCAGCGCCTAGCACAGCATGGTCCTGGCCCCTAGGTGCTACCAGGCTACAAATAAATCATAATACTTAATAACAACACAGTCGCCTGTCTCTGCCCAGGAGCGACCCAGGACTGGAAAAGCCGGGAGGTGGGTGGAGGGGAGCTGCAGACCAAGCCTGGGGCACACTAGGGCTTGTGGGTCAGGAGGATTGAGGGGCATCGGCAGAGCTGGGGCGGGGTGGGGTGGGGGGAGCCCAGGCCTGGAATGGGGGCAGCGGGAGGAAGTCGGCAGGTCAGGACTGGGAGGCTTTGGCAGAGCGAGGGGGTTCCAGTCCCTCACACAACCATTTCACCTGGACACGGCCTACCAACAGCATGGGTTCCTCTGTGATGCCTAGTGTCCATTCAGTCCCTGCTGTCTGGGCGCCCCACAGCCTGCCCTGCTCTCACTTGGTCCCCAGCAGCCTCCCCCTGACCAAATCCCAGGCCATCCATGTCCGCCCGCCTGCTGCGTTTGACACAGTCAGTCAAGCTGCAGGAGAACTTGTCCCTCCTTGGCTCTCAGGACTCCAGCCCCTCCTGGACATCCTTCTACGGCTTTGGTTGTTGCATCAGTGTCAACCTTCTTCCCAATGCCGCTCTCTCCTGGGGCTCCATAGGGCATTTGTCCTGGGCCCCCTCTTTTTCCCGCTAGTCTACACCGTCTGTCTGGGTGATCTCATCTGGTCACAGGGCTTTAACTACCATCTGTACACCACCAAGCCATAAAACTACCTCTCCCCTGACGATCTGTCCCCCTCCATCCCCTCTGGAGCTCATAGACTGTAAGGTCAGAAGGGACCATCATGATCATCTAGTCTGGCCTCCTGCAGGCCACAGAACCTCACCCCCCCCCACTCCTAGCCTCTGGCCAGTCTCTGTGACAACTCCTGTGGGCTGTTCCACTGGGTATTCTGGGCAGGAAGTTCTGATTTCCAGATGCCAGACACGACCCTCCCTTAGCGCCATCCAACCCCCTAGGAGATATCAGGGGAGCTACCCAGAGGTGGCTGCTTTGTAAGGCTAGTGCCGGGCCTTTGGCGGGTGAGTCCTGGCAGCGCTTCCAAATTGGGGCTGGAAAGGAAGCAAGGGAATGGAGGAGCTGGGGCTGTCAGGCACTCGATGCTCATGCTATGGCTTCCCAGAGACCCAGCACCCCAAAAGCACATGGCTCCGGGCAGCAGAGCATTGGTCCCCGCAAACCACACTGAGTGTCTCCTGGGCTGCTGTCTATAAACGATTTTCCATCCCCGTTAATCGCATTAGGGGGCCCTCAAGCTTCATTCGAGCAGCAGTTGTTGCTTCGTGAAATGGTATTGACTGACTATTAAAGAGCTATTCCCTTGAGGTGTATATCACCACTCAGCACTAGCCCTCGATAAATGGCTGGGTAATAGTAATCAAGGGGCAATTACCTTCTCCCAAACACATCACCCTGTTGGCTGCACACGGGCGAGCAGTGGGAGGATAGGAACCTCCGGCTGGAGCGTTCCCACCCAGAGCTCCTGCTCTCCTCTGCACCAGTGATGAATGGCAGATTAAGGGAGAGGAAACGAGATCAGTATTGATGCTCATGGCAGCGATTGTTTCCTCCGAGAGACGTTTTACCGACGCAGGGCCCTATCCTGCTGATTGCGATGGGAATTGGGAGAAGCCAGTGGGAAGCGAAGGGGATCAGGCCAGAGAATAGTGCTGGGAGGGCTGGATTGTGGCTTTCCCCTTCCTTCATCAGCCTCCCCTGAATGATCCAGAACTCCTAGGGCTCCGAAACCAGGGTGGGAACGTCACAAGAAAGAAGGCCCTTCACCAAGCTCCCTGGCAGGGCGCTGTGGGGAGCTGCTGATGGGGCCAGCGAACAGAGCGAGTTTCCCTTTCGCTGCGGGTGGCTTTGTTGATGCGCAGGACTCTGCGCTCAGGTGCCTCGTACAGCTGCTGCTCCTGCAGCAGAACATGCTGATACAGGGGAAACATGGGTTCTTCTCGCAGCACCGTGACTCCCAGGTTTGAGCCTGGATCCAAGAGACATGCAGCCTGTGTGGGGCTCAGAGACCCCCTCCAAGCTGTAAGGATAATGTAGCCCAGCCATTGCTCCGACAGGCAAAGGCCACGGGGCAGGGATGGGCCTGATCCAGAAGCCCAGGATGGAAGGGCTCTGAACCCACAGCCCAGCTCAGTTCACGAGGCTCTGCCCACCTCAAGACACTAAACCCCAAGAAGTGACTTCTTCCTGCTGGGGCAATCCTAAACCCAGCTCCATTGCTCCCTGGCAAGCCAAATGGATGAGTGGCGGGGGGAGCCCCTGAGGCAGTCTCTGCATGGGGAGAAGGCCTCAAAACTAGTCCCCTGGTGGGAACCCCAAAAGGGCTGGGAAAGTTTGGAGCTGGAGCCAGACTTGACCATCCTTAACCCTCTCCCTGCCAACTACAAGGCAGGATTGATGCACCCCATCATGCAGCCTCTCCCCCCTCCCCCCTGGCTAGGAAGTTTGGTTTGGTTTTCATCCTGTCTGGCACCAGTGTTCAACTTTTATGGTGGTCCCAGAAGCGTCCCTCTGCTCTGTATGCAGGAGGGATCCTGTGGGGAGGACGGTGGGGGAGAGATAGGGGAACGCTTTGCAGGCATGGGTGACAGTGCTTAGGGTCACAGCAGCCTGGGCTCTCTCTGGAGGAATCTGCCACGGACCCGGGCAAGGAGGAGAGAGAAGGAACAGGGTTCTGCACGGCCAGCCCTGAATTTCCATGTCCATGCTGCCTATGGGTCTGATTCTGCTCCGTGTTCAGAGGCTGGGGGTCATGCCACGCGGAGGGCACGGGCCCTGCATAGGTTTGCACCAACTCTTCCCCAAGTGCCCCGCGCGACGGAGGAACCTCCTGAATTCAGAAACAACCCAGACAGCAGCTCTTCTAGTCGCCTTCCCTCATTGTTTCTGGGACATGAAAACAGGGTCTGGGATACGCTTTGTGGGCCTGACCCAGCATGCACCGAAGCCAGGGCAAAGACACTGCTAGTGGCTGTGGGCTCAGGCTCTTTGAGAAGAGAAGCGGCTGATAGACTCCTACCAGCCGAGAAGGATGCTGCATGGTGCCTAGACGCCTCAAGGGTGGATACGTTCAAAATTCAGATGAGATCAGGGAGCTTCTCAAAATTCTCCATGGTGCGGGCACCGGTTGGGCAGAGCTCTTCGGGACGAGCAAGGGTTGCGTCTCAGGTGGCATTTCAGTGTCTGAATATTTCATCCTCTTTGTGGGCAGGGAGATCACAGGGGAATCGAGGGTATTGATCTGAAGGAATAATTGATTGCCCCTTTCCAACTCAGAGAAGCGCAGCCGCTCGAGCCGCGCTCCTTGACATTTGGTGACATTTCCTGAACGCTGCGTTTGAAGGGCCGGATACAGATTGTTCATTCACAACCCAGCGCAGTTGCTCTGGATTACGGGGGTATTTCTGAGGCCACGGCCCCAGCAAGCGACACCAGGACACTGGGGTTTATGGTCTGGGCTCTGGAAGGGGCAGCAGCAGGGGCTTGCACGTTCCAGGGTTAGGGTCTGTCCTGTGTCATTTACAGCCGTTTAACCAGCTCCTGGCCCAGAGGATGAACTGGCTTCTCTTGCACATAGAGCTGAAAGTACTTCACTTCCTTATGCCCATAGGCACCGACTCCGTGGGTGCTCTGGGGCTGGAGCCAGGGCCGGTGCAAGGACATTTTGTGCCCTAGGCGAAACTTCCACCTCTCCCCGCGGAGCACCGCCCCCTCTCCCCGCGGAGCACCGCCCCCTCTCCCCCTGGAGCACCGCCCCCTCTCCCCTCGGAGCATCGCCCCCTCTCCCCCTGGAGCACCGCCCCCTCTCCCCTCGGAGCACCGCCCCCTCTCCCCTCGGAGCATCACCCCCTCTCCCCCTGGAGCACCGCCCCCTCTCCCCTCGGAGCACCGCCCCCTCTCTCCCTGGAGCACTGCCCCCTCTCCCCTCGGAGCACCGCCCCCTCTCCCCCTGGAGCACCGCCCCCTCTCCCCTCGGAGCACCGCCCCCTCTCCCCCTGGAGCATTGCCCCCTCTCCCCTCGGAGCATCGCTTATTATAAACTTTCAAAAACGAATACTGCATAATATGGCATTGTTCATTATAATTAATACACGGTCGGCTTGAAAATGTATTAATTTCATTATTTAGTCTACATATTTAATAAAAATAAAGGAATAACCTGACAGTGTTGACATTGTTATGGTTTTCACTTGCACAACATAGCATGGATCTTAAAATAAATCACATACATTATACACAATACACTGTCACTTCCGTCCTTCATTCTTTCATATCAAAATCTACTACATTTTATTCTATCTTTATAATATCCAATTATTGTTATTAATAAAATTTATAAAATTAGAGCCTTGCCTGGTGTCAAGTATCAGGGGGGAGCCGTGTTAGTCTGTATCCACAAAAACAACAAGGAGGCCGCCAGCAACTACACACCACACCACAGAAACACTAATCCAGGAACCAATCCCTGGAGCGAAGCCCGTCGCCTACTCTGTCCCCATATCTACTCTGGCGCCACCATCAGAGGACCCAACCACATCAGCCACACCATCAAGGGCTCATTCATCTGCACGTCTACTAATGTCATATATGCCATCATGTGCCAGCAATGCCCCTCTGCCATGTACATTGGTCAAACCGGACAGTCCCTCCGCAAAAGAATAAATGGACACAAATCGGACATCAGGAATGGTAACATACACAAGCCAGTAAGTGAACACTTCAATCTCCCTGGTCATTCTATTACAGATTTAAAAGTCACTATCATTGAACAAAAAAACTTCAGAAACAGACTTCAAAGAGAAACCGCAGAACTAAAATTCATATGTAAATTTAACACCATTAATCTGGGCTTGAATAGGGATTGGGAGTGGCTGGCTCACTACAGAAGCAGCTTTTCCTCTCCTGGAATTGACACCTCCTCATCTATTATTGGGAGTGGACTACATCCACCCTGATTGAATTGGCCCTGTCAACACTGGTTCGCCACTTGTGAGGTAACTCCCTTCTCTCTATGTGTCAGTATATAATGCCTGCATCTGGAACTTTCACTCCATGCATCTGTGAGGCAGAGAGTGCGCTGCCCTCATACCAAAGCAGGGTCCGGAGCAGGGCTGGCTCTAGGCACCAGCTGAGCAAGCAGGTGCTTGGGGCGGCCAAGGGGAAGGGCCGGCACGTCGGGCTCTTCAGCGGCAATTCGGTGGAGGGTCCCTGTCCCTCTCCGAGGGAAGGACCTGCCGCCGAATTGCTGCCGAAGAAGAAAGTGGCGTGGTGGGGCGGCTGCCGATCGCAATCGCGGCTTTTTTTTTTTTTTTCCCCCGCCGCTTGGGGCGGCCAAAACCCTGGAGCCGGCCCTGGTTGGGAGGGTAGAAAGCTGGGGCGCAGGGAGGTGGATTAAAGAGGCTTTGACACCCCTCCACGCGAGCGAGCCCACAGAGCTGCCAGGCCGCAGCGTCCCTCCATTCTCTCCCCAGGGAGCAGCAGAGCCGCCCCTGCCTGCAAATCCTGCAGCCCGCTCTCCGGGCATGCCATGCAAGCCGGCCCCGGCTGCACCGCACTGACAGCACAGCTCAGCCCCGGCGGGGGTCTTACACTTCCCGCTGCAAGCGGCTCCACTCGCCTTCTGGCTGCTGTGCAATCCACAAGACAAACCACGTATTACTGTGTAAATGTACCTATCAACACAGCAATCAAATCAAAGGCCTTCGCTGACTTTCTAAAGGCAGGAGAGCAATTCATTGGGAGCGTGGTTCTTATCATATACGTCTTCCCGCCCTACAGTGTGCGATCTGCAGCCAGCGTCTTGATCTTGGTCTGATGAAGTGGGCATTCACCCACGAAAGCTTATGCTCCAATACATCTGTTAGTCTTAAAGATGCCACAGGACCCTCTGTTGCTTTTTACAGATTCAGACTAACACGGCTACCCCTCTGATCAGTGGCGGATTAATAATTTTGCCACCCCTAGGCCGGGAAATAATTGCCACCCTGGCCCCGCCCCGACTCCGCCCTTTCCCCCCCCAAAGTCCCCGCCCCAACTCCGCCCCCTCCCTTCCCTTATTGGATCCCTTCCCCAAATCCCCGCCCCCGGCCCCGCCTCTTCCCCCAGAGCGTGGCGTTCCCCCTCCTCCCTGCCCCGCGAAACAGCTGGTTCGCGGCGCAAGCGCTGGGAGGGGAGAGAAACAGGACGCCGCAGCGCGCTTGCAGAGGAGGCGGAGGTGAGCTGGAGCAGGGGGGCGGGGCGCGGAGGGGAGCTTCCGCCCCTGAAAATTTGCTGCCCTAGGCCTAGGCCTTGTCGGGGGGCAGTGGGCGGGGTAGGATTCAAGTGCAGTTGAGCCTTGTCGGCCTAGGCAATAATACGGCGCTGCCTCTGATACTTGACACCTTGCAAGGCACTGCATTTAGCCGTATGGAATGGAAATCTATAAAAAAAGGTCTGATGAAGTGGGCATTCACCCACGAAAGCTTATGCTCTAATACTTCCATTAGTCTTAAAGGTGCCACAGGACCCTCTGTTGCTTTGATTGGCGGTGGTGCCCCCAAATCTTGGCGCCCTAGGCGGCTGCCTACTCTGCCTTAGTGGTTGCACCGGCCCTGGCTGGAGCACCACGGAAAAAAATGGTGAGTGCCCAGTACTCACCTATCAGCTGTTTGGCAGGCCCCACCGATCAGCTCCTCCCCCTCCCCCAGTGCCTCTTGCCCACCGCCCCTCAGGAGGAAGTGGAGTGGGGGTGGGGCCTCGGGACCCAGCAGGGGTGGAGCACCCGGGGGGAAAGCTGAAAGTTGGCACCTGTGCTTATGCCCGCTTTATAGGTGGAGAAACTGAGACAGAGACGAAGAGACTTGCCCAAGGTCACACAATAAGTAAGTGTCAGGGACTGAAACAGCTCCCAGGAGTCCTGACTCTCAGTCTGGTGCCTCATGCACTGGGAAATGCTGCCTCCTTTAAGACAATCATCCAAATAATAATCATTAGAAACAGGAAGTCGGAAAACAAAGCTGGTCACTGAACGACGACTTGGTGAATTTGGACAAAGATACAGTCTAAGGTCCTGACCCCAAGCCCGCTGAAACCAGCCACAAGGCTCCCACTGCCAGATTGGATCATGCCCTACAGGAGCAGTAGGGATCAGTTAAGGGATTACGGGCCCGTTTACTGGGGGGTTATGAGCAAGCGAGGGCAGTGTGAGGCACACCCTGCTTCATTTTATTTGCTCAGGAATGCCAGGGAAGTTTCTGCTGCTAGTATCAATCTTCTCACAGCACAAATCTGGCAGCAGCGCGTGTGAGCTAACCGTGCTTCGGGGCAGTGGCTTTAAAAAAAGCAGGATTCCTGTCATGAAAACAGGAACGGCCATATTGGGTCAGACCAATGGTCCATCCAGCCCAGTACCCTGTCTTCCAACAGTGGCCGGTCGGTGCCAGATGCTTCAGAGGGAATGAACAGAGCAGGGCAATTATTGAGTGATCCAGCTCCAGCTTCTGGCAGTCAAAGGTTTAGGGACACCCAGTGCGTGTGATCATCCTGGCTAACCACCATTGATGGACCTATCTTCCATGAACTTATCCAATTCTTTTTTTAACCCAGTTATGCTTTTGACCTTTACAACATCCCCTGGCAAGGAGTTCCACAGGTCGACTGTGCACTGTGTGAAGAAATACTTCCTTATGTTTATTTTAAACCTGCTGCCTATTAATTTCATTGGGTGACCCCTGGTTCTTATGTTTTGTGAAGGGGTAAATAACACTTCCTTATTCACTTTCTCTATGCCTGTCATAATTTCATACACCTCTATAACATTCCCCCTAAATTGTCTCTTTCTTAAGATAAAAAGTCCCAGTCTTTTTAATTTCTCTTCATATGGAAGCTGTTCCATACCCCTAATCATTTTTGTTGCCCTTCTCTGTACTTTTTCCAATTCTAATTTATCTTGTTTGAGATGGGGCGACCAGAACTGCTCGCAGTATTCAAGATGTGGGCGTACCATGGATTAATATAGAGGCAACATGATATTTTCTGTCTTATTATCTGTCCCTTTCCTAATGGTTCCTAACATTCTATTAACTTGTTTGACTTTCACTGCATATTGAGCAGATGTTTTCAGAAAACTATCCAAGATGAAGCCGAGATCTCTTGCTTGAGTGGTAACAGCTATTTTAAACCCCGTCATTTTGTATGTATAGTAGGAATTATGTTTTCCAATGTGCATTACATTGCACCTATCAACAATAAATTTCATCTGCCATTTCGTTGTGCAGCAGCCTAGTTTTGTGGGATCCATTTGTAATTCTCCACAGTTGGCTTTGGATTTAACTATCTTCAGTAACTTAGTATCAGCTACAAATTTTGCTTCCTCACTGTTTACGCACTTTTCCAGATAATTTATGTTGAACAGCACTGGTCCCAGTACAGATCCTTGAGGGACACCACTATTTACGTGTCTCCATTCTGAAAACTGGCCATTTATTCTTACCCTTTGTTTCCTGTCTTTTAATCAGTTACTGATCCCCGAGAGGACCATCCTTCTCATCCCATGACTGTTTACTTTGCTTAAAAGCCTTTGATGAGGGATCTCATCAATGGCTTTCTGAAAGTCCAAGTACACTATGTCCACTGAATCCCCCTTCGCCACATGTTTGTTGACCCCCCCCCAAGAATTCTAATAGACTGGTGAGGCATGATTTCCCTTCACACAAGCCTTATTGACTCTTCTCCAACAAATTGCGTATATCTACATTTTTGATCATTCTGTTCTTTACTATAGTTTCTACCAATTTGCCTGGTACTGAAGTTTGGCTTACCGGCCTGTAATTGCCAGGATCGCCTCTGGAGCCTTTTTAAAAGACAGTGTTACATTAGCTATCCTCCAGTCATCTGGTACAGAGGCTGATTTAAGTGATGGGTTACATACCACAGTTAGTAGTTCTGCAATTTCATATTTGAATTTTTTCAGAATATTTGGGTGAATCCCATCTGATCCCGGGGACTTACTACTGTTTAATGTATCAATTTGTTCCAAAACCTCCTCTCTTGACACCTCAATCTGGGACAGTTCCTCAGATTTGTCACCTAAAAAGAATGGCTCAGGTGTGGGAATCTCTCTCACATCCTCTGCAATGGAGACCGATGCAAAGAATTCATTTAGCTTCTCTGCTGTCACTCCTCTAGGGAAAGTCAAGGTGGGGTGCAATTGAGTTTATACTGAATAGTGACAGTGGGTTGGGGGAGAGCAGCTGAGAGAGAGAAATAATTTGAGCCCAACTAACAAGAATGGTGGTGGGTTTGTTTTAATTCTCAAGTTAAGCGACAATCAGCTCATGCAGACCAGAGAGACTCAGAGAGAGAAAAACCCCGAACTCGCCACAGCGTGGATGGCCCGGGGTAGCTGCTGATGTCGGAGGAGAGGCTGCTGGGCTGGGGAAGGTCCGGGACGAGGTGGTGAAAGGAAGAAAGGGAAGTGGAGAGGGAGCGAGACAGCATCTGCTCCCCAGCCGGGCTGCCAGCACTGCACTTTGTGTCAGCTGTTAGCACATGGATCAGAGACATCTCTGTTGTCAGAAAAGGTTCCCATGTTTATGTGGGGAGGGTGAATTATCTTCCATGGCTCACACGCGCCAACACATACGAGCCAGCCAGGGAAAGGGTGAGTCAGCCTCACACAGCAGCTCTTCCTTCTTCACTGGGGTCAGAGTAAAACCAGCCCCCCTCGCCTCCAGCATGGCCTCGGCAGCTCCGACAGGCCCAGGCCCCACTGCCCTTTCCCTCTGATTTCCAGTCCCTCCCTGGCGGGCGGAAGGGGAAAGCGAGGGCAGCCAGGTGTGGTGCGTGTCAAACTGAGCTCCCCGCGCCTCGCTGCGGGGTGCCTGGGCGAAGTTCTTCCCACCCACAGCTGCCATGGCCTTGCCCAGAGCTGCCACAGCAGAGGCATGGCACACGCTCGGACAGCTAGGCACGTAGGGGGGTGGAGGGTAACACCACACCTCATGGGGGTGTTGATGCCTCAGCTACAGCTCGTCAAACCCACAGGCCGCGGGGGAGATCCTGCATCTGCACCCTGCCACGCTCCCTGAGTGGCTTTTCTCTGCTGATTTCCTCCACCTCTTGGTTCTCGCCCTCCTCCCCAGGGACAGCAGGAGTAGGGGTGTCAGGAACCCAGCACTGCCAACTCTCTTGATATCTGGCATCTTTCTGAAACCCCCAGCTCCTCGAGTCCTGGGATTCTGGGAGCATCTCAGCTCTTGTTTTCTAGGCTGGAGCCCACGTGGGTGTGGAGAAAAGCTGGGACTGCAACTCCTAAAGGTCCCAGCACCAGGAGGCAGGGAAACAGACCCCGACATTTAGTATTTTTTAAAGTCAGATGAACTTGGGGGGCTTGGAGCTGGCGATGCTGGGAGCTGATTCCCTGCACGTCTCAGGGAGCAAGGGGGGCTTGCGGGTAATCGGGAGCACCCAGTGGGGACCAGAGTACTGGAGAAAGTTGGGGGCTACTGGGAGGGGGGTGTTGGGCTGGGACAGCCTGGATGAGGGATTGTTGGGTGGTGGTTGAAGGTGCGGGAAGGGAGGAGAGAGCCTGGGGACGGGGGTAGTGGGACCGGGGGAGGAGGGTGAATGAGGCTGGCAGGTAGTAATGGCTGGAGCCTCAGGCTAGGGTTAGCAAGGAGACTTCTCCCAGGAGTGGGGGGGACGGGACCTGTTGCCCTGTGACTCAGGCAGCCGGCGGGCAGCGTTACCCTGTGACCAGGGCCCAGCCCTCTGAATGACAGAGGCAGTTGCTCTGAGTTCAGTGGCCATGTCTGAATCTCTCGCCGAGCTGTTTCAGGCCCCGATGCCCTACACAGGGAAGAAGCTGGGATCAGTGGAGACAACCTGCTGCTTGCTAACCTTTCTCTTGTTGTTTACATCCCTCCTAGCACTAAGCCGGTCCGGTGCTGCCAGACACACCAGACAACCTGTAGCCGGATGGCACCACCACCTATGCCGAAGCCAAGAGGCTGCAAAGGCATGGCCCGTGGAGTGGGACCCCAGCCAGTGAAGAGTTAATGCCCCACCTCTCTGAACCCAAGTTCTGCCTTCATTCGTACCCTCGTGCCACGGCGCAGCCCCTGGTGAGTTCGGCCTGCAAGGGGTGGGAGTGGAGATCATGCCAGGGCAGTGCTAGCGGGTGGCACAGCGACAGGAGACGTAAGCAGGGTGACTAGACACTGGACATGGCCTTCCCAACCCCCTCGCAGTCGTCGTGTCCCTCCAGGAGCCCGACAAGCGGGGAAGGCCCTGGCGGTGCCCTCAGGGGAAGGACGTCTCATGCTTAAGGGCGTCCTCCCCCTCCACGCCCATCTCCTCCTCCTCCACGTTGGACAGGGGCAGCCCGTTGCCGGCGGGCATGTGCTCGCACACCGTGCTGCGGGTGGTGACCCGGGTGACGCTGGGTGAGTACTTCCTGGAGCCCAACCTCCTCAGGTGCCTGTGGCACATCACCTCCTTGAACATCTCCCGGAAGCGCGTGGACATCAGGTTGTAGAGGATGGGGTTGGCGGCTGAGCTCAGGTAGAAGAAGACCCCGGAGATGATGTGGACGTACTGGAACATGTGCAGCATCCGGCCCGTCCAGTGGGAGACGAAGCTCCAGACGAGCCGGTCTGTGTGGAAGGGGGCCCAGCAGATCCCGAATACGACAACCAGCACGACTGGAAGGAAGCAGAGAAAATTACCCTGGCTCACATAGGACAGCGAGGGTGGCCCCAGGAGTAAAAAAAAATATAAAAATTAATGGAGATATCCTATTTCCTAGAACTGGAAGGGACCTTGAAAGGTCATTGAGTCCAGCCCCCTGCCTTCACTAGCAGGACCAAGTACTGATTTTCCCCAGATCCCTAAGTGGCCCCCTCAAGGATTGAACTGATAACCCTGGGTTTAGCAGGCCATCCCTCCCCGCCCAAGTAGAGGTAGCTTGGGCCATAGGTAACCGAGGTTCAATTTCTGACTCTACCACAGAGGGATAACAACCTACTGATACTGCCCACTAACATTTACCTTGAGTCATAAAGGCCTGCAGTCAGGCCCGCCGACAGGGGGGAGGCAAAGGGGGAAATTGCCCAGGGGCCTGGGTGATTTAAAAGGGCCCAGAGCCCCCAGCTGCTGTGGTGGTAGATAGGAACCCCGGGCCCCTTTAAATTGTCCAAGTGGGCCGCAGGACTCCTAGGCGTACGTGGGGCGGCACCGGTGGTGCTGAAGGCAGCCGGGCAGGCATGTGGAAGCCCTGGCCATGCCGGAGGAGCGCCTATTGACCGTTCTGCCCTGGGGCCCAGAATTGCTGTTGCCTGTGGTGCTGCGAGTTGTGGGTTCTTTCCCTGCTGATGACCCATTTTGGGGTGGGTGGTATGTACTTCTAACATGCCACCTTAGGGTAAACACCCATTTCTTTCATAGCCCTCAGGTGACTGATTTACGGCCTCCTTATTACGGTACTTACCGTAGCTGGCATCATACAGCCATGGGAAGGAAACGGGCCCTTACAGTAAATGAGACAAACCTACGAAGAGTTTAGTGGCTGCAGGATGGGCAGAGAGACAACAGAAAAAGGCAGGAGGTTTTGGTTGGTTCTGGCTGGCAGGCATGTCACTAGCGCTGCGTTTCTTCAGGTATAGTCTACTGGTTTATTTGAATTAAGGGCAAGACACAAAAATAGGAGTGGATGGCTGGCAGTTAAAATGAAGCCCAAATACCACTTTGATGGGCATGATAGATAGATAGATAGATAGATAGATAGAGGGGGGTTGTATGGGGATAGATAGATAGAGGGGGGTTGTATGGGGATAGATAGATAGATAGATAGATAGATAGATAGATAGATAGAGGGGGGTTGTATGGGGATAGATAGATAGATAGATAGATAGATAGATAGATAGAGGGGGGTTGTATGGGGATAGATAGATAGATAGATAGATAGATAGATAGATAGATAGATAGATAGATAGATAGATAGAGGGGGGTTGTATGGGGATAGATAGATAGAGGGGGGTTGTATGGGGATAGATAGATAGATAGATAGATAGATAGATAGAGGGGGATTGTATGGGGATAGATAGATAGATAGATAGATAGATAGATAGATAGATAGATAGATAGAGGGGGATTGTATGGGGATAGATAGATAGATAGATAGATTATAAGAATTTGAAGGAATGAGGTTGCTCATTGCAATGAAAGGACGCTGATTTATGTCATGACATATCATTAGCTATCATGACATGTCACACAGCAGTTCATTGGTTTTGCATCACATGGTTTGTAACATTCCACAAGGCATGATGTGCATTCAATAGAGTTTATAAAATCAATAGCTCATCAAAAGTTAACAGAGCGTTAGCTGTTTTAATAACTGGTTAATCAACTGTCATAGAATCCAGCAAGTCGATAGACTGCTTGTAACCATCTATAACATGTCCTACACCGGTCTGTAACGTGAAACATCTATTAACCCTTTGTAAACCATTTATAAATAGAACCCTAATATAAAGTGTGACCCAGTTCTTTCCCCGCCTCCACCCTCCATAAGAAATATAAGAGACATAAGAACGGCCAAACTGGGTCAGACCAAAGGTCCATCGAGCCCAGTATCCTGTCCTCTGACAGTGGCCAATGCCAGGTGCCCCAGAGGAAATGAACAGAACAGGCCATCCGGTAATCTGTGCGATTCCCTGTAACTATCACTCCCTCGTGCCCCTCTGATGTCTTGGACCTTCACCCAGTCTCAGCGGGTTTTTCTTTCCCTCCCCTGTCTGTTCTTTTTGCTTCATTCTGCTCTCGTCCTCTCTCTGCTGCCACTCCTCTCCAGCCAGCGGTTGCTAAGTGTGGTCACATTAACCGGCTTTGGCCCTTGTCCCCCTTCCATTCGTTATCCTGTCTCCGGTGTTTGTTTCTCTGTCACCTTCCCCAAGCTCCTTGACAAACACAGCTCCTTTCCCCCGCGACCCCAGAGAGGGCTGCGCCCGTTGTCCCAGGATACGCACCCGGTAGAAATCAGGTGCTTGGTCTCGAAGGGTTTGTTTATCCTGGTTAAATACACGGCCCTGGCGCAGACGGGAACGGAGCGCCACACCCCAGAGTCCGGGCGTGGATTCACGGGCTGATGACCGGATCCAGACTGGAGCCTTCCCAGCAGCAGCAATGGGGTCATGAGACAACCTGGTTCCCATCTCTGCTCCCCCCAGGCCTGCCCAGCACCATGCCAGGATGTTCCCGGCCCCTCCTGCGGCCGTGAGCCGCCTGATGCCAGTGTAAGGGGTGTTGGTCCCTTACTAAACTCCGTGGGGGGTTTCTGGTTGGGTAGCTCCCAGTACCGAAAGAAAGGGGAAGGGTCGATGGGAAATTAGAACCGTGAGACTGACAGTCCCCAGGAACAACGCCCCAGGTCAGCCGGATTGACCGGGCAGGCTAATCAGGAGGGTCCCGTCTTCCTTGTGAGCTGGAATTGCCTGGGTCAGACAGAGTGGGGCTGACTTAAGGGAAGAGCCGGGGTCCGAGCTAAGCTGGGGAGCAGGGCCCTGCCAGCCAGAGAACCAGAGAAGCAGCCCAGGGAGCAGGTCAGTGCTGGGAGGAGAACTGCAGCGACCAGACCCGGGGGCTGGAGGCAGAGCAGCAGTTGTGTTAAGGCAGAGAGCTGGAGCAGGAGCCATCCAGAGCTGGGGGTGGTGAGCAGCTGGGGAGAGTGAGGGGGGCCCTGGGCAGTGGGCCCAGTGCAGGGAAATGCCCCTAGCTAAGAGGCCCAGATTTGCGGGAGGATCGTAACCCCGACGGGGGGCTGACGCTGAGAAGAAGGGTCCTGCCACCTAGAGCCTGGAGGCGTGTGGCCACCACCAGAGAAGTGTCTGACCCGCAGCGTCCCTGCAGCACAGCCGGGACCTGGGCAGGGGCCCGGGACGTGTGAGGGACAGACTGTGAACTGCCCTGACATCCCAGAGACACTGGTTGTGACGTCCCCAGGCCACAGAGCGGGGTGACGTGTTTCCTTTAACCTTTCCCATTTTTTCCTTATTAGTTTTTAATTGGGGTTGTTGTTTAATAACTTGTATTTGCTTTGAGCTGTATGCAATGATCAATTGGTCTGGGAAGCGTCCAGTGTGGAGAGAGCGGGGACACCCTCGCCCCTGCCCTCAGTGACCACGACAAGGTTGGGGGTCGAGCCCTGCAGGAATCCTGGGCCCAGCCTTGTCGGGGTTACGAGGACTCTGCCACCCGGGCGAGTGGAAGGGGAGTCCCGAGGTCAGGCAGAGCGCGGGAGGGGTGCGGCAGCCACCCACCCAACACTGCCCAGGGAGCGCCAGGCTGCCCGAAAGGCTGAACTCGGGGTTAATGGGATTCTGCTGGTGTTTCACTTGGACGGGTGTTTATTTTTCCAGCGATGCTCACGCCCCCGGCTGCAGCTGAATGGGGCGGAGGGGAATCCGGAGTCGATTTGGAATGGGGCCTCTTCCTTTGAAATGCTCGGTTCCGAGAGAGGCCAGGCGCCATGCCCAACTGGGGGCCACCTGGGCAGCTTGGGTGGCACGCAGCAGTTTGCAGCGCCCTGCATACCAGGTAAACTCCTGGCTGCCTGGTTAGCTGGGGGCCGAGCAGGAGGCCAGAAAAGGGATTTCAGTCCTTACAGGAATCCAGGGGACAGAAATGTCCCAGCTAATCCGAACGTCAGTTAATCGGGATTTGTTTGTACAAGGCCCCCATAGACCACACTACCCCTAATAACGATTTATGTTTCTAGTGCCCCTCTCCTCCCCAGCTGCATCACCAGCGACACGCAGGTGGCAGCAGAGGCCAGGGCCAATGAGAGGGGGGAAGCCGGTACAAATTAACGGGGCCCGGCGGTCCAGAAGGGGGCCCGGTTTCCCTGGCTTCCCCACCCCCCCTCGTTGGCCCTGTCTAGCCGGTCCGCCCTTGCTGGGAGGGTGGGGGGGGGGCGAAATTTTTTTTTCACTGGGGCCTGAACCCGCTCTTGGCGGCCCTGGTGGAGGCACCCAGATACTCCGGTGATGGTAGCTAGATTAGACAGAGTAAAATACAGCTGTTTCTGGGGTGGAGTCCCACCATGGGGACAGAGGAATTTCTAATGCTCAGCCTGCTCCTCTGGTCGCCTCTGTTTGGATCAAGATGGAGCAATGCATTCTGGGACATGTTGTCTCTGCGGGCTGCACCTCGGCCTTAGAGACGGGCCAGGCCTAGGAAGCATTGCAGGGAGCCCTGTGGAGCCACGTGCTCAACCAAATCGCCTCAGGGCAGCTGAGCTCACTGTTGCAGGGTGGCACGGGGGACCGGGCCGGGCTGGGCTCCCCCTTGGCTTCCCCCTCCCAGCTCCCATAACTCTCCTCGCTCTGGCTAAGTGGAGTCACCCGAGGGTGCGGGCGGGATAACCCTTCGCCCCTCTGACATCCCTCTGGGGGTGTCCCCACTGAGCAGAAAAGCCACTGCAGGGCCATTAGTACCTGGAGGTCTCGCTCTCTCACCCAGCAGCAGAGCGGCTTTGGCACATCCACACACGGCATCTCCCCCACAGCACCGATCCCCTAACAGAATCATAGAAATGTGGGTCTGGAAGGGACCGGGAGAGGTCGTCTAATCCAGTCCCCTGCACTGAGGCAGGGCTAAGTATTATCTGAGACCATCCCTGACAGGTGTTTGTCCAACCTGCTCTTAAAAATCCCCAATGATGGAGATTCCACAACCTCCCTGGGCAATTTATTCCAGCGCTTAACCACTCTGACAGTTAGGAAGTTTTTCTAATGTCTGATCTAAACCTCCCTTGCTGCAATTTAAGACCATTGCTTCTTGTCCTGTCCTCAGTGGTTAAGGAGAACAATTTATCACCCTCCTCTTTATAAGAATCTTTTACATACTTGAAGCCTGTTATCATGTCCTCCCTCAGTCTTCTCTTCTCCAGACTAAACTAACCAGTTTTTTTTCAATCTTTCCCCGCAGGCCATGTTTTCGTTGCTCTCCACTGGACTTTCTCCAATTTGTTACTTCTTTTCCAAAGGGTGGCGCCCAGAACTGGACACAATACTCCAGTTGAGGCCTTACCCGTGCTGAGTAGTGCGCAAGAATGACTTCTCGTGTCTTGCTTACAACACGCCTGCTAACATAGCCCAGAAGGATGTTTGCTTTTTTTGCAGCAGTGTCACATTGACCACTCCTATTTCGTCTGTGATCCACTCTAACCCCCAGATCCTTTTCTGCAATGCTCCTTCCTCGGCCGTCATTTCCCAGTTTGTACGTGTGCAATTCCTTCCTAAGCGGCGTACTTTGCATTTGCCCCTAATGAATCTCATCCTATTTATTTCAGACCAGTTCTCCAGTGTGTCGAGATCGTGTTGAATCCTAATCCTCTCCTCCAAAGTGCTTGCAACCCCTCCAGCTCTGCTGCTGGGATGAGGGGCGCTGGGTTACGTCCAAACGCGGCACACTGCATTGTGGGGACCCGCTGAGCCAGGGTGGTGGCAATGCTTGTGGCGTCCCTGGGGACGGGACACCTTTGCAGCCAGCGCCACTTCAAGCCAAGCCTGAGTTAAAACCCCAGACACTGTTGCAGGAGGACACGAGGCCCTGTGCAGGCATGGGGAGCTCAGGACCGTCCCAGCCAACGCTTGTTTGCAATGCTAGCCTGTCTCTGCATGGCAAGGCCAGAACAAAAGGGATTCACTCCCGCCTCCCCCCCGGTTTGTTGATCTGCTTTCTGGGGGCGGCCGGGGAAGCAGGTTGTGGAAAGGACGTGAGGTCTGGTTAACATCTCTCCCTCTCTCTCTTGCCAGGGCCGCTCTGCCACGTGGCTTTGCTTCTTGGCAAGCACGGGGCCTTCGCTCAGCCTAAAGCCAGAGCATTGCAGCCCCGGGGAGCACTGCAGGTCAGCAGACAGCCACAAAGCTCCGGCTGGCTTGGCCTCCCAGCGGGCACCTTCTCTGGGAAACATTTCCTGCCCTGGATTGTGTCTGTGCCCGAGCGAAACCCACCAGCCAGCCAAGGCCTCCCTGGAAGCCCGCTGCGTTTATTAGCCAAATGAAGCAGCCCTCCATTAATGGAGTAATCACCATCCCGACCCTGGGCACCTCTCGGAGATTAACGAGCGGCTGGGAGGGCTGCTGGCTCAGATCTCTTATCTCCGGCCCGTTGCCAATTCCCAGCCGGTTAGTGCTACTGTGATAAAGGCCTCTTTCCCTAGCTGCTGCACCAAGCTGACACCAGCCAGGACCTGGGATGCACACGGTACGCGGAGAACCCACACGCCCCCTGGCCCCGGTGGTCCCAGCCGTCCTCTCTCGCACTGTGGTTGGAGGGATGCTGGATGTTGCTTGGGACTCACCCCTCAGAGGAGAAGCCAACGGCAGGCGTGCTAAGCATGCAGTGAGCGCCAGCCAGACACGCCGTGGCACCTGATTCCAGGACGCCGTTTCCACCCGGGCCAAGCGGGTGCAAAATGGCACCCGATCAGAACGGTAACATTTTACACCCACTTTCCCCAGCTGCAAAGGGGGACGCGGGTGAGAATCGGGCCCAGGAGCCGGAACCCGCCTTGGCTAGTCAGAACTCGTCCTCCGCGCATCTCGCTTTAAAATAACGACTACGTGGCAGATCTCCGGTCAAGTGCGGCGCCAAAGCCGCGTTTCCAGGAACATAGCGCTGAGCTGCGGTTACCCACGCCCCTCTCCCTGCAAGGCACCGGCACTAACATACCACCAGGGCACTGCAGCAAGGCACAGCCCAGTCACACCTCTGCAGCGTAGCACACAGTGCCGCTTGGCTGCTATACGGCACGGCACCGAGATCCTGGAAAGGAAGCCTTGGGCTTAACGCAGACCATCAGTGCCCCAGGACAGGGCCCGTAGCCTCTCTCTCTGTACAGCACCATGCACTCTGGGGCTCTTCCTAATTAATAGGAGGTTCCCCTGGAACGTGTGAGCCCCACAATGCACTCTCATGCATGCAGGGCGACCAGATAGCAAGTGTGAGAGATTGGGATGGGGGTGGGGGGTAACAGGCAGACAGAGCCCCAAGTATTGGGAATGTTCCTATAAAATTGGGACGTCGGTTCAGCCGACACGCACGCCCCTTCCCTGTACACCCAGCAACACACACGGCCGGCTAATTCAGCACCGCTTTGCTGTCCCCACGCACCCAATCTGGAAAGGTGCATCGGAAGACACCTGTTGAGTGACATGCTGGAGCGGCAAAGTCACACTGACAGCGCAACACCAGCATCGCACGCATGAAGGCAACAACGCTGAGAGACGTACACACACAGAGGTACGCGCACGCGCACACACACAGAGGTACACACACACACGGAGTAAACACAGCCAAAGGGGTCAACTGGAATAAATGAGCGTGACTCCATTGACTTGGATGGGGGCTACGTCGATTTCCACCCGCCGAGGCTCTGGCCTAAGATGCCTGTGTTCCACCCGGGCCTGGGTATCTATGTACAAGCGGAGCGAGGGGCTGGCTTTGTTAGGAGCTCTGAGCCACCGGCTGGCTGCGCTCACAGAGCGCTGCTCTGCGAGGAGGAAACGCTAGGGTCCCGGCGGGCAGGGGCTGGGGCACTGATGGGGGGCAATATGCCAAGATCTAGAAGGGAGCAAGTCCCATCCAGCAGGCTGGCCATCTGCAGGGCAGCTTTGGGGAGCTCTGGGTGCAGCCCTCACCCAGCCCCTCCTCAGCTCCCCTGGAAAGCCCACTCTCCAGGAGGTTGCTAGGACTGTGCGTGGCGAACAGGAGTCCGGCCAAGAGCTGCATCCCAGCACTACCCAGGGGAGTTGGGACCTGCTGCTCCGGTGCTCCTAACTCCCAGTCCCACCGCCAGGCTCCCAAGGGGACGGGCGGTGCTGCTCTCACTTAGGGGGTTGGGTGGCTCTGCTCGCAGGGGCCTGAGTGCAGAGACTGCCGTAGCTGGAGGGGCAGGTGAGCTAACGCCAGGTCACCCAAGGATCCCTGGCTCAAATCCCTAGGCCGGTTGCTCTCCGCCTGTACCAGATGAAGGGGGCGGATCGCCTCCCTGCAGGGGACTTTCTCCAATGCGTGTGCTCCTAGGGGCTTGCAGAGAGACTGCACGGAGCCTGGCCTGTTCCAGTCTGGACTGCTCCAGGCCTTCCAGATCTGCAGTCCCCTTTGCAACGCTTTGGAGCTGGGCTGCATCCGCCCGCCACCACTCTGCTGGTGGTGCCCAGGTCCCCTTGGAGCTCTCACTTGGTCCTGCACTCCAGCAGCTGGGCTGCAGGACGCGGGGGGCCTGCCCTAGCCGCCCAGTGAAAACGCAGGTTGGGGATGCCTCTCCCTGCACCTTCTGTGATGCAGGGGACCAGCCGCCGAGGGGAATCACAAGCTCTCCCCGGCCTCGCCCCCCTCATCTCCACTTACACAGCATCTTAGTCACCTGCCTCCTCCTGATCTTCTGCTGCTGGACGCGGATGTTGTGGTAGTCGCAGTCCCCACCCGATTTGGCCTCCAGGGCTTGCAGCATCTTCTCCTTCTTCAGCTGCAGCCCGATGAGCAGGTAAAGGATGCTGATGGTGCCCATAGGCAGGAAGAAGAAGAGGATGGTGGTGATCTGGATGATGAAGTTGTAAATCAGGCGGGGTTTCACCAGGGTGCAGATTGCCGAGTCCGGCACCACCCCCCTGCCCGGCACATAGAGGGGCTGGATACCATGCAGGCTGGTGTTGGGGATGGAGCAGAGCACGGACAACACCCAGACCGTGACGATGACCCGCTTGGCGTGCTTCCTGGTCACCACGTACTTAGCCTTGAGCGGGTGGACCACAGCGATGTAGCGCTCCACGCTCAGCGCCGTCACGTTGAGGATGGAGGCAAAGCAGACTGCCTCAAAGAGCAACGTCTTGAAGTAGCAGCCCCCGGCGCCCAGGAGGAAGGGGTAGTTGCTCCACATCTCGTAGAGCTCCAGCGGCATCCCCAACAGCAGCACCAGCAGGTCGGAGACTGCCAGGCTGAACAGGTAATAGTTCGTGGGCGTCCTCATGAACCGGTGGCGCACGATGACCAGGCAGGTCAGCGTGTTGCCGATGGCCCCCACCATGAAGATCAGCAGGTAGGTGGCGCAGACTGGGATGAAGAAGCTGGATCTCCGGGGGCCCAGGTATTTGTCCTGCAGCTGCTCCACCGTCAGGTTCAAGTCCTTGGGGTCGACGTGGCTAAAGGCAGCGTCCTGCTGGCTTTGGTTGCACAGATCCTGGTAGTCCAGCAGCGCGGGGAGGTCTCTGTGGGGCAGGCTGGAGCAATTGGCGGAGGGATACATGGTCTCCTGCTGCAAAGAGACTGGACTGGATTAGAGAGATGCCTTAAAGCCACCCTCATTCCCATCCCCAGTGGCAGCTCCTCAACCGTCCTCTCTTCACTGCCAGAGGTGCTCGGCTAGGCAGGGCCCAGCATGGGCCTCCATGTCGCAGGTGAACTGTGAGCGCTTCGGGGTCACTGGGACCGGACCAGGAGCTGTCTAGGATGCTGGCAAGTGGCCAGCCTGGGGTGGACTGAATGGCTGCCCCACGACACCGCGGGGCTGCAGCGGGTTGAAATGCAACCCGGGCCAGCGCATGCTCCTCGGGAACGATGGGCCCGGGCCACGGCTACCGCAGCCTGCCGTGCCCCGAGGGGGACCCCGAGCCTGGCTTGGCCCGGCCGTGCTGTCACCAGCTATCTGTGCTGCAGGCCGGGGGAGAGCTGCTGTAAGGGGCATGGGGGTATCTCATGCAGCGGCAGCTTTCCAAACACCAGCGCAGCAGATGCATGTGAAAAATCCCCACTCTGCCTGGCGCAGTGGAGGGGGGAATACGGGCAGTGCTGCTGGCTTGCTCCTATGCCAGAATTTGGCCCTTGACCCGAATTTACAAAACCCTGGGGGCACGTGCCAGGGAAAAGTCACTGGGTGACTGGGCTGGATGGGCCAGTCTGCATCATTGACAGCTTCCTGCGCCAACCAGGTGGGGTTTTTAAAACCTCCAACCTCACCCAAACCTGCCCCCCAAACCTCCCCGCTCCCTACAGCCCTGTCCCTCCAAACCGCACCCCTGAACACTCCCCACTCGGTACAATCCAATCCACGGTTTCACTCCTTCCTCTCTACACCCCTCCTCATCCACCCCCACAAAAGCCAGGCCTGGCAGAAGCTTCTGTCTAGCACAAATTTGCCTGTCCCGAGTATAACCAGATCTGTCTCCAGGAGACCCTGTGGCCTCCCGAACCACGTTACAAACAGACGTTCCCCCCGCACAGCCTGAGCCTGCTGCATTTCCCTAACTCCGCACAGGTGAAGAGCGCCAAGAAGCCGGGCACAGCTCAGTCCCGTGGGGCTCTTTTTGCCTGGCTCAGGAAAATGCTACTTCAGTCGCTCCCGTCTCGCAGAGTAGCCTTCCCTGGCTGCATGGGCCGGGGCTGCCAGGGCCGTGTTATTCAGGGGGTCAGTGTCATCCGATTACCAGTCCCAGGGGTGCTCGGCTAGACTGGCACCGTCTCTTTCTAGCAAAGTTTTCTCAGCAGCCGTTAACACCATCTCCATGTGGCCGTTCTCCGCCCCCCGCACACAGGCAAGAAGCGAAGCCAGGATGCAATTTTACAGTCAACCCAGAAAAGCTCTGGGCGATCGCCCCAGTTCAGACGTCCCTAGCTGGGCGACGGGGATACAGGGACGGCCAGAACATCATCCTGGGGAAAATGGCTCTTCATCCCAGTGCCCTCTGGTTCAGGGGACAATTTACACGGGTGCTAGATTAAATGCAAAACCCTCGGCAGGACAGGGACCCGGGCTTGGGCTTTGCCAGCTTAACAAACAGCCCGGGAAAAAAAATCTCTGGTGCTTTCAACTTCACATCCATGTCTTTTCAGATCCTCCCTGAAAGCCTCTGCCAATTCTCTCGCCTTTCCCTTCGCCCTCCTTCTGCTCTGTTAGTCACCTGGGGACACAGATGGGGAGGGAAGACACCACTTTTCATCGTGCTAGTCACGGCCAGGACTTCCAAGGGGTTGTATTTCCCTCCCGTCTACGGCACCTGTTTGCAGCGGAGAAACACATCCTTGACTCCTGTAGCTCTGCGAGGGGGTTATTGCCACCCTGCGGTGCAGCGCATGCTAAAGATGCTCTAAAAAAAATAATCAAGTGTCTTTGAAAGAGCCCCACAGGCCAGAGGCAGCCCGAGGGGACGCTGACACAGCCACCAGTGCTGCTGGTGGGGGAATGAATCGAGTTCTGATTTTTTATTTGTGCTCGGTGATGGAAAAGACATAAATATCTCCGCTCCCGTCCTGAAGTGCTGACACAGTCTGATAGACTCAGGAAGGCAAATCTCCTTGCAGGAGAGATGCCACCTCAAGTGCCAGAGGCAGAGATTTCTCTTCTCCTGCTTGGCACACGGACTCTTGGCCAGGACGGGGCCACCCCTTTAAGTGCAAACCTCGCTCCCTGCCCCCCAAAACCATCTCGGGCACGGAGAGCACTGGCCAGGCAGGCTGTGTATGCAGTGCTAAACCCACACGCTGCTCACAGCCAGCTCAAAGCTGCAGGCAAAGTCCAATTTAACAGCCATGAGAAGTTTAAGCTGAGACTGGTCCCTTATTACTGAACGGGATTCTAATAAAACAGTCACATCCAATAATAAACTTACACTCACGCGCCTGCTTCCCAGAGTCTGTCTACAGAGCCTATATCCAATGTCTGTCTAGCCGTCCATCTCTCTGTCTGTCCATACACCGATCCCATCTATCACTCCAGTACACATCCAGCATCTGTCTGTTTATCCGATATCTGTCTATCCAGCCAGCCATCCACCTGCCCTGGAATGTGCATCCATCCATTCACACCTGCACCATGTCTGCCCCTCGGGACTGCAGTTTCGGAGTTTTATCACATTTCCTCCACGCCTGAGATAGACTACGTCTCGTCGGTTCCAGCCGTACCGCCCCAGCCCGTCGGCTCCCCTTGCCTCGCTCCTCTCCACGCAGCTTGCTAAAGCGAGAGCAGGATTTTAGCCCCGCCGCTGCTCTATTTTCAGATGCTGCCCCCGTCTTAGGAACACGCCCGTCACCCTCCAAACTGTCTGCTTTTTCCAAGCTGTGGGAATCCACTTTTTCTCCACCACCTAGCGACTTGGAGCGGGGCGATCGGGGTTCCCGGTCACCCAACACTACGTTCGTTTTCCAGAACCACAACAACAAAAAAGCAAAATCCAGATTTCGTTCTGGCAGAGGGGGACGCTCACCTTGCTACGC
Source organism: Malaclemys terrapin pileata (assembly GCF_027887155.1). Classification (NCBI taxonomy): domain Eukaryota; kingdom Metazoa; phylum Chordata; order Testudines; family Emydidae; genus Malaclemys; species Malaclemys terrapin. The sequence goes on along the minus strand of NC_071513.1, from coordinate 100,231,499 downwards.
AGCCCGGCTGCAGAAAGACTTCCCCGGGCTTCCAGCCCTGCTCATTTTCCAAGCTCGCTCAGGGAGTTTGGAGGAGGCGAAGAGGAGACGGTTAAAGTCTTCACTCCATCTCAGCGCTGGGGCGTGTGCGTGTGAGCTTGTGACAGACTGGAGGGAAAAAGCATCAATGAATGGGGAGGCTGCCTGCCTCGGGGTGGGGGGGCCGAGTGAGGGCTGGAGGGGGGGCTGCCTGTAGCTGCTGGCTTTTCAAGCACCACCAGGGGGCATTGCAGTCTAGTCTCTAATCACAGCTGCGGAGCTGGATCCGGGGAAGGGACTTTGTGTTGCAGTCAGGGCGATGGCAGGCCCCCCCCTCAGGGCCTGGGCCTTTGGCCCACGCAGGGGGCTGGTTAGAAGTGGAGGCAGCAGGACTGGGCAGAGTGAGGGACCTGCAGCTGGGAAGTAGCCTCTAACCCCGGAGCGGATCAGCTGTGTCGTTAGAGGGAGAGGGTCGGATCGGGCTGCACGCTGCACTTTCCTGGCCCGGGCGTCCTCTCTGCTTCGGTGCCCCCCGCAGCAGGAGGCGTGAGATGTTCGCCTGCCTCGGTCTGCAGCCTGGGTCAGCTCAGAGCCCCGTCTGAGGCCGTCCCCGCCATGTGGGCCGTAGCTTGGGACGTGTCAGGGCCTGTGGTGAATTCAGAGGGGTCTGGGGCCAGCCAGGCGGCCTGGGTGGAACCGGAACCGTTAGCTAATCCCAACGTGCAACCCACGTGGGATTCGACTCGGGGAGCCCCATGGGGCTCTGCAGCCTGCCGGTCCGTATGCACCCCCAACTCCTGACCCGGGGCCCCCCTGCTGTTCCAATCCTAAGCTCCTCCATCTTCTCGGCCTACCCTCATTACAGCCCGGCCTGCTAACTACACCCACCATTTATGGATCCGAGCAGGGGGATGAGACGCAGCAGATCCATTTCCATTGCAAACCACGCGGTGCCACCGCAGAAGGGTCCCCTTGGCCCACCAGAGCGATGCTGGGCAAGTCACTGATCAGTCCTAGTCTGGGTTGAGCCGCCCTGTGCCCCTTCTGCCGGGGGAGCCCAAAACGCTTTACCAACATTAGCAAAGCCTCACAACCCCTGTGGGATGTTTCACGAGCCCCCTTCTACAGCCATGGAAATGACTTACTCTCGGGCACGTTGGTGGCAGCGGTGGGCTTGATCCCGGTGCCCTGGCAAGTCCCAGTTTCTATCTCTAACGGCTCAACCCCCCTTCCCCCTAGCTGAGGGGAGAACCCCAGGGGTCTGGTTAGCAGCCCCTCTGCTATACAAGGAGAGCCCACTCCCTTAAGGGGATCGGCTGCTGGGGCGCCAGCCACTCCCAGCCGCTCTGGGCTGAGCGCCGAGGGCCACGTTACAGCCCGACGGTGTGAAGTCACATACACAGGCACAACCTGCTGCCTCCAGCAAAAGCCTCGAGCCGGCCAGCTCCCCAGCGGCTGCATGCGTGGAGCAAAGCCCTTTCATGGGGGAAAGAAAACAAAACCCATTTTTATTTCATGATCTAGGGCAAATATTTGTCCGAGAGCTTTCGAGGGTGCGAGCTGGCGCAGCACGTGCTGGACACCTGGGGCTGGGTGCTGCTTCAAAGCAGCGAGGAGTGGTATCGGAGATTGTGCTAGTTTAATAAAGGAGATTAGTTCCAGCTTGGCTTGCCAGGAGGGTGAGTGCTGGTGGTGCAGGCAAAGCACAGACTTCCCAGCCCCTGGCTGCCTGGGTGTGGGCGAGGGCTGAGGGTCAGGGGCCGGGTTCCCCTACCCTGGTCTACACTGTGAATCCCCACAGAGAAGAGCCAGGACTCCAGACTAGCTCCCGGATTGGCTAATACAGCCTACAGCGCCCTGAGTCACCCCATGGGGCCCCTTAGATCCTGGCCTGGCTTGACCCCTAAACTGAATTTACAAAACCTGGGGCCATGGGCAAGTTCTTTGCCCTGTCCAGGTGACTGGGCTGAATAAGGCCTAATCTATACCACACCCAGAAAGCAGCCATGGGATCGCCCTCAAAATGGCTTTGGTTTGAGGTTGAGGAAAACAACAGAAAAGAACTGAAGTCAAATCTCTGGGGGAGAGAGCACAGTGTGTGCATCTCATTGCAACGTGCCACGCCCACTCTGGAGACAAAATGGCCACTAAATGTAAAGGCACAGGACACAGAAACTAAAAGCTGCATGCACCACAGGGCTTAATCGGGTGTAAGAAGCCTCTCCCACCTCAAATGTCTGCTCATTAGACAAACACAGGAGGAGACACACCGTCCAAGCCTGCTCCCATTGACGTCAACAGCACAACTCCTAGTGATTTCAAGGGGGCAGGAATCTAAAGAGATGCAAAGTGTTACATTTCCAGCACCAAGAGCAGTGTTCAGTCTGGGCAACTTTATTTCAGATGACGGAAAACAAGACAGAAAGAACAAATGTAAAGTCTCCACACGAGAGCAGTGAGTCCCTCTGCAACAGTTCGGAGCTAGCCAAACAGCAGCTGCCCCACAACTGTAGACAGGCCAGGGAAATACCTCTCCAAGGTGCAGGACTCAGAAACCTGAATGCCAGCTGCCCCACACAGAGCAGGGCTAGAGAAATCAAGGAGGTCACAGACATGTAATTGATTTTTATTCTGGATATTACTGTAGACCCTGTTGTGCGGGGCGCTGGACAAACTCAGAACAGACAGTCCCTGCCCCAAAGAGCTCTAAGCATAAATCGAGTGACAAGAGATAGAGACAGACAGACAGAGAAGGCGAAGGAAAGAGTCAGACGGCACTGACCAGTGTGATTGGCAGAGGTCACAGCCTAACCGTTGTTTGTAGGGATCCTGGCAAACGAGGAGGGATGGAAGATGGATAAGGAAATAGCTTTGTGGGTGTTTCTGGGAGCGGGGGGCAGCACCACCCAGTTTTCATGGGTGTCGGGAGATCTCAGAAGCTCCCACCCCCAGCACTGAGGAACCCAGCGGCGTTTTGCTCTTTCCACCAAAGGGCTGCGGCCAGGCACGAGAGATGCGGATGCGATGGATTCCAGCCACCGCACTTTAACCACTGCTTTCAGAAGGGGTCTTGGAGCCACTCCTGTGACCAGGTCCCTAGCCGTGTGCAGCATCACAGAACAAAGAACGCCCGGGCTTGAAATGAGACGGGAACAAGCAGCTTGTTGCAAGAGCAGGAAAAGAACTTCAGGCCCAAGGGCGGGCTGTGTGTCTCACCGGCAGAGCTGTGTGTGCGGGGGGGAGCCCAGGTCTGGGGTGGCAGGGGGCTGCAGATTGGGATTGAGGGGCACCGGCAGAACTGGGTGGGGGTGGGGGTGGGGGGAGCCCAGGGCTGGGGTGGCAGGGGGCTGCAGATTGGGATTGAGGGGCACCGGCAGAACTGTGCGGGGGGGGGAGCCCAGGTCTGGGGTGGCAGGGGGCTGCAGATTGGGATTGAGGGGCACTGGCAGAACTGTGTGGGAGGGGGTAGTGGGGGGGAGACCAGGCTGGGGTGGCAGGGGGCTGCAGATTGGGATTGAGGGGCACCGGCAGAGCTGCACAGTTGCACCCTCTCCCCCTGTGCCTGCTTCCCCCACCCTCTCCCCTGGAGGTTCACACTGGAGTGCAACACAGGCCACGAGAGAAAGCGCAGGGATCAATTCATCCCCCTCCTCTCCAAGGTTTTTTGGCCCAGTTGAATAATAGACCCAGCCCTATAAAGTGTTTAAAAAATCATCTGCAGCTCTGTTTGCTTAACAATCTTCAGAGACATTATTGAGGGCAGGCAAACAGTGCTGCCAACAGGAATAATTGCACTCACAAAGAGTCGGGATTAATAACCCCAATGGGACAATCAGATTGATCAACAGAGCCATGTGTGAACAAGGGCTCTGAACCCTCTTAGCCTCACCTGTAAGGGAGAGCCAGTAGGCCAGGGCCAGGTGCACAAGCTTCTCACAGCCAGGTGAGAGAGGCTACAGGGTCACATGCAAAGGGCCTGGCCATGGAGATATCCTATCTCCTAGAACGAGAACGAATGGATATAAACTGGCCGTGGGGAAGTTCAGGCTTGAAATTAGACGAAGGTTTTTGACCGTCAGAGGGGTGAAATATTGGAACGGCCTTCCGAGGGAAACGGTGGGGGCGACGGACCTGTCTGGTTTTAAGATTAAGTTAGATAAATTTATGGAGGGAATGGTTTAATGGTAAAACATAGTAGTCAAGGAAAACCAAACAATGGTAGGTAAATCGTATAATGGCTGACAGGGGTCAGGCTGGTGACTCTTGCCTATATGCTCGGGGTCTGACTGATCGCCATTTTTGGGGTCGGGAAGGAATTTTCCTCCAGGGCAGATTGGCCGAGCCTCTGGAGGTTTTTCGCCTTCCTCCGCAGCATGGGGCAGGGATCTCTAGCAGGAGGGTCTCTGCCGATTGAAGTCACCTAAAACAGGATTGGGGACTTCAACAGCAGAGTCCAGGGAAGGGGTAGGGACGGTTTTATGGCCTGCAGCATGCAGGGGGTCAGACTAGATGATCATAATGGTCCCTTCTGACCTTAAAGTCTATGAGTCTATGAGAACAGACCTTGAAAGGTCATCAAGTCTAGCCCCCTGCTTTCACTAGCAGGACCAAGTACTGATTTTGCCCCAGATCCCACAGTGGTCCCCTCAAGGATTAAACTCACAACCCTGGGTTTAGCAGGCCAATGCTGAAACCACTGAGCTATCCCTCCTCCCCAATAGATTTCCAAGCCTGGGAGAGTTTGAGCTTTTGAATTTTTTTGCCAGTCCCAAATGGGGACCAAAAAGTCAAAATCTTGAAAGTTTTCACAGCCTGATAAGCCAAACCGACGTAGATCACACCAGTCGAGACGTTTCATTCTCATCATTTCAAAAGGGTTCCTTTCTATTTCAACTTTTCTTTTTTTTAGTGTAAATCCACTCACATTTCAAAACGAACAGTAGTTTCAAACAAAACCCCCCAAAACTTTTCATTTAGAAAATGTCAAAATGGGCCCCACTGACCATGTTGAAACTCTTTAAAAAATGTTTTGAATCAGGAGATCTGTCCAGTCCAGCTCCGTCCTGCGAAGTTTTGTTTTCAATTCATCAGCATTTTTTTCATCAGCAAATTCCCGCCCAGTTCTTCTTCGCTGTTTCTTGTTCCATCTGTGCAGGCAGTGATATGCATGGTTTAGTTCCCTGCCCAATGGCTGTTACTGGAAATTGAGGGAAAACAACAAGAAAGAACCAAAGTAAAGTCTCGTTGCAGGAGAGCATGGCATGGGCGGCTCACGGCAACAGGCTGCAGTGAGGCTGAGAACCAAATGGCCACTGGTCCTGGCACAGAGGCCAAGCGCTCAGACATTTAAAAGCTCCACACACAAAGCAAATGGCATCAGAGTTTCTTAGTTATGTGAACAGCAGGGCCGAAAAGAACGTCCCCAGCATGACAGTGTGGTGGTTAGAGAGCCTATGACCTGGGGAGCAGTTCTGATTCCAGCCAGGAGAGGGCAGTGGTGCATAGACATACAAGGGCTAAATCAGTTTATGACAACACCCCTAGGCCTCCAAAGGGCAATCAAACCCTAACCAGCGTGTGTGACTGCCCCCGGCAGTGGCTGTGGTGGCAAGTCCACTAGCCCATAGGCCAGCTCTCCTCGTCAGTCACAGACAGTGTCCGCCTGCAGGAGACACGTTTAGGAGTCTCTTGCTGGTCGTGAGTCTCACTGACTTGACCCCGCGGGAACGCTGCATTGGTCGGAGTTTGTCGAGCACTTGGACACGTCACTAGAGAAGGGCAAAGCCCTCGGCGATGATTAGCAGCCCAGCTGTGAGAAGGGAGCCATTTAATTCAACGAGCCAGAACAGCAAGGTAAGGGGCTGGGGCAGGGGGCTAACAGGCCAGACGTAAAAGCCGCAGCCGCATTTCCAGAATGGAGAGTGCGTCAGAACTGATCCTCGTGCCGCGGGGAGAGACGTGGCCCCTTTCCCGCGGAACGAGGCAGCACATGCGGCTGGTGGGGAAATGCCACACTCAGGACAGCGCTGCCTCCCTTGCTGATTTCCACTGCGATCAGCAGCCGTGTTCATAGCACGGGGGCGAGCGGGACTTCAGCTTGTCTTTGTAACGGCCAGAGGGCTCTCCCCAAATCTAAAGGTAGCGGGGGCGGGGCAGCAATCAGCATTTCGAAGGCTGCAGGCTTTGCACAGTCACTGCCCGAAGAGAGAACGTTCCATTGGTTTCTATAAAGTTATTGACAGGCCGGGCTCTGAGTGCCTCAGGTCTCATGGCGGGGGAGCGTCCCTCCCAAGGCAGGACAGAGCCCCCAGGATGAGGGGATTTCTGCCCCCAGGATTTCAGCCCAGGAAGTGGCCTTCGCCCAGAATCCTTGGTGAGATGCTACAGGCCACACACCGGGCATTGCCTGCCCCTCTCCCCCTGCTCAATAAAGTTATCGGGATGAGTTCACCCAGGCCAGTGGCAAGGAGAACAGGGCAGAGGCAGACCCACAGTCAATGGGCCCAGCTCTCAGTCAATGGGCCATTCTGGCAGCGTAAAGGGAGCCCTAATGTGGGTGGAAACAGCCCTGAGAATCGCCCCTATGCAGAGCTCCTCCCCGGCCTTGTTTCTGCCCCCTCCCCACCCCATTTAGGGCAGACCAGAGTGCACTGCACCATGGTCATTCTGTGCCTCCCAGGGCCCACAGGATGAAGAGGGTAACGTAGAGAAGCCCCAAGGCTGCTCTAAATGACAACGGGGACCAGGTAAGCGCCTCAGCACAGGAACAGCGTAGCTGAGACTCAGGCCTGAGTATCTTGGGTAGAACTGGATCCACTCCACTTCCAGTGTGTGGATGGAGCTGTAAGTGGAGCCTGCAGATCTCCAAGGCGAGTGGATCTATAGTTGGAAATAACAGTACAGCTTGCACCGGTATTTAGTCTGGGTGTGTCCCGGTGTGGAGCTGCCTGGCCCCGGGTTAAGCAGCTGGTTGGATCTGCCCCTCCTTGGGCCTCGCTCTCTCAGCTGTCCATCTCGCCACGCTCCATCTAGAGCAGCATCTCAGCGCTGAGCACAGTAATCAGCGGCACGGAACATTGTCCACGAGGGACTCCACGGCGGATTACTGGGCACTTTGCCTTCCCTAGCAGAGCCGGACAGAGAGCTGAGCACTTTGGTAAGGAGAGTTCAGTGGGTGCTTTGCGATCAGTCCATACACAGCAGCTGCCGGCCCCCAGTGGAGGAGGGCGCTGGAGAGCGGCCAGCCCAGCTCCCCCCACACCCAGCTGAGTTTCTGCTACGCCCCCGGCGGTAAGTGGCAAAGTGCCAACAGCGAATCATTAGCAGAGCAAATACTGGGGGGGAAGGGGACGGAAGCAGCCCTTATCGCAAAGATTCGCCCTTTCTCCGGGCTTAAAGTGCACCCCCAGGTCCTGATCCATGTCGAAGTTCATACTGCAGCCTGACCGATGCCCCCAACACGCAGGCACCCGGCGGCTGGTACGGGGAGCACATGGCAGACGGCAGCTCTGGGCAGGGGCCAGGCAAGGTCTGCAAACAGAGAGGGTGGCTCCGCACGCCTCTCCCCCAGACACCTCTTTAAGCAGCTAGCCACGCTGGGGGTGTCGCCAGCTGTTGTCTGGCCGGACACCAGGGGGCGCCTCGTTGACTCTTGTTCCAGTTCCCACATGGGGATGAGCCCTTGTAACCTGCAGGACTGGAGGGGCAGTTGAGAGTCGCCGATCTGGGGGAGCCCTGCTGGTTTCAGTGGGGTTTCCCTGCCAGCCTGGGGCGTGACAGCAGGAGAGCAGGGGTGGGGACTGGGCCCTGGAGAAGATGCCACGATTCTGCCGTTGCCCTGGAGCAGAGAATTTGCAAGCGGCGCCGTGAGAAAGGCTGGGATTGGCAAAGTGGGATCTAATTATAGGGCCTGATGTGCTGCCCTCCCCGGCAAACCAGCCCCCTCCTGGGCAGGCCACGCGTGAAGGAGGCCAGCCCAGAGCGGGATCCGTGAGCTCAGCGAGGGCCAAGGACAACAGAGCACTCAGGGCGCAGACAGCCAGAGCCCAGCCCTGGAAAGCCGGAGCCGTGGGCTGGATTCTCAGGAGCTGGTGGCGGTGCCAACAGCCGGGGCAGCCGGTTAGCTCCAGATGCAGCTTGCACAGGGAGGTGGGGGGAGATGGGAAACCCCAGGACAGGGCGGGCAGAGATTTACAGGGGCAGAGGGGAGTCGGGCACTGCAGGAATCCCGCCGCACAGGGGAGGCGACAGCAGCTGGCTCTGCCGCCTCCGGTTGCAAGGAACCCCCCGGCGCAGGGCAGAGCGGACTGAGCTGCACAGGGTTCCAGGCGACGCGTCAGTGCTTAGCGAACAGAGTGAAGGTGATCCGAGCCCGGCCACAAGGGAGCCCCCCCTGGGGACAGCGCCAGGGCTGGGGAGCAAGCCTGTGAAACCCTCTGCCTTTCAAGTCCATTCTCTACTGGGTTTTAGACCCTGCTCATCACCCCCATCAACCTATTGGTAACCCCAGCGCCCCCTACCAGACCCCGCGGGAAAGTCCGAGCGGCAGCGCGGCCAGCCCACAGTGCAGCCGGAGGGGCTAGGTAGTGGTCAGCAGCTGCCCTCTGGCTCCCTATAGCGCATCACCTGACCTACCTGTGCCCCCCTCCTGGAGGACTTACCGCTGCTTTGAGAGCTGCCTGGATCAGGCCCCTCTCCGGACTCTGGCTCGGATGCACCAGTTCAGACTCTGCGGAGACCTAGATCAGGGAATCTCCCCCCGCTGAAGAGACTGGAGCTGATCCACGCCCGGTATCCGTCAGGCTCACTGCTGGTGCGGGGAGCAGCCTCGCTCCTTTAGCAGCAGGCCGGGGAAGAGGCGACGAGACGGCTCAAAGCCTCTGGGCTGGGAGAGGCCTGTTCGGTCCCATCTCGCAGCTGGGCACGACGGCTCCCGACAACACATCTCCCAGGGCGTGGTCTGGGCCTTTGGGCCTCATCCCTTGGGAGGCTGAAAACTAGACTGGAGGGAGGACTAGAAAATGGGAACGCGCCTGCCTTGGTCACTGGGAGATGGGTGGAGGATCTCAGGGCCAGCTCTGATGGCTAGAATGTCCCCTTCCTCTCATCTCCCCCCACACCCTTCAGGCTCCTGTGGCAGGCTGGTCTGGAAGCTTTGCCTCCAGGAGTCATGTTTAACTCCCTCAGTGCCTCCTAGCTGGGGGTGGATGAGATCAGCTTTGACACCCCCTGGTGTCTCCAGGGTCACCCTGAAGACGGGACCCAACCCCACATCTAGAATAGTGCTAGGGGGCCCACCCAAGGCCGTGGCAATGCAATGCCGTCGTGGGTGCAGGACGGCCTGGTACCACTGCTGGAGGCAAAGTCCTCCCCAGCCCGGGTTGGAGAGACCGGAGGTGTTTGCAGGGCTGTTTATGGGCCGAGCAGGAGCACCTCTGCTTTCGTCATGCTGCCGCCTTGGGCCTTGGCCGTGGGCTGTCTTGGGGACACCCCCTACCCACATTGCTTCTAGTTCTCTCCCAGCTGATTCCCGGGGGGAGGGGGGATTCTCAGCCTTTAGGACAGGAAAATGGGCCCAATGGATGGAGACAATGATGCGGGGGAGCGGGGAATCACACTGCACACCGAGGGCCTGATCCTGAGCGGGGCTGCAGCACCGACCCCTGCAGCGTTACTGACCCGCCAAACAGCTTAGGGAAACAGACCAGCCGGCGCGTCCCAGGTGCTATCAGACCAGCTGCAGCGTTGCCTATGGGACCACTGTGGTTAATCTAGCCGATGAGCTGCTACCATTTGATTCTTCAGACTAGTCCCAGTCCATAATGGGCCTTCCATCCGGCCCAGCGTCCATGCAGCATCCAGCCCGGCCCAGACAGCGGCTTTTGCAGCCCGCAGCCGACACAGGCCACCTAGCAAAGCAAGACAGAGCCCCGGGTTGTTCTGCACAAGGCCCCTCATTGGCGCGGATTGTTTTGTGCGGGGTGGAGGGGATGAGGTTGGGGGTTGGATATTAAGAGGGTGAAGGAAGCAGCTTCCTTCAGAGGCTTTGGCGGAAGATCCCGTCTCGCCGCAGGTGAGGGATTCATTCCCAGATGTTTCTCTTGCTGCAGAGCATGAAATCCACCGCAGAGCTTCATCCTGGAGAGACTGGGGGGCTCCCAGACACCCCCCTCACTGTAGTATATCGGTATCTCCTAGACGTTAGTGCATTTAGTCTTCACACCCCGGAGAGGCAGGGCAATTATCCCCATTTTACAGATAGGAAACTGAGGCACAGAAAGGATACGGGACTTGCTCACGGCCAGATAGGAAGTCTGTGGTAGAGTAAGGAATTGAATTGGGGGTCTCCCAATGCTGGGGCGCATGTCCTAACCACTAGGGGCTTGGCTACACTTGCAGGTTATAACGCAATAAAGCAGCCCCGGGCGCCCTAGCTCACTCCCCGTCCACATTGGCAAGGCACGTAGAGCGCTCTGACTCCACGGCTACAGCACCGCTGGTTCTCCACCTCAGCGAGTAGAATAACGTTTGCTGCGCCCCTGCTGGAGCGCTGCCGCACCAGTGTGGACGAGGTGTTGCATTACTGCGCTCTGATCGGCCTCCAGAAATGTCCCATAATCCCCTTAAGTCAAGTGGCCACTTTTGTCATTGTTTTGAATCGCTGTAGGAATGCGGATGTGCCATTTGAAAGCTCCGTTTCTGACAGCCGGCTGCTTATCTGCTCCGAGACAGATTAGTGTGGAATGCTGTGTGTGAGAGAGAGGCGGGGGGGGGGGGGGGAAGGTCTGCTGCTGTCTGAACTTACAAAACAGCATGCTGACATGCTCTCAGCCCCCCCAAAACCCACTCTTTCTCCCCCCACATACACACAACACACTCCCTGTCACACTCCACCCCACCCTCCCATTTGAAAAGCATGTTGCAGTAACTTGCATGCTGGGATAGTTGCCCATAATGCATCACTCCCAATGCCGCTGCAAATGCCGCAAATGTGGCCATGCCAGTGCGCTTGAAGCTGTCAGTGTGGACAGACTGCAGCGCTTTCCCTACTGCGCTCTCCGGAGGCGGGTTTAACTCACAGCGCTCTACATCTGCAAGTGTAGCTACGCCCTAGGCTATCTTTCTCTGCCTTCAGTTATCTTAAGGGGTGATGAGAGACTTTTCGATATATTCTCCTTTCTTCTCCAGCCCTGGGCTCCCCACACCCAGGTCTGCCGATGTCCCCCAGTCCTGACCCCCAGGCCCTCAGTCTCTGCAGCACAAAGAATCTAAACCACAAAGCATGTAGATGACTACCCCCTTTATAAACACCACATGTGCCTAACTTTCTTCTGGAACATACTAAGACCCACCTGTCCTGTAGCAGTGAGTTCCACAGGTCAATTACCCACTGCATGATTAAGCCACCATTTTTAATCGGCTGCCTTTTCACTTAATTGCGGACTATGGGATGGGGGTCGCTAGGAGCCTCCCCCCACACCTACAATTGGCTTTCTCTGTCTCATGCATGATTTTAAAGACCTTGATCAGTACTGGCCTCAAAGGTCCTTTCTCTGCTGTCTCAGTCCCTCTAGCGGGAGCCCAGGAAGCCGGCCCTCTTTGCCAGTTAGCCAGCTGTAGAGGCCGCAGCTTCCAGCAGCCCTCTTTGCAATTCATAGCAGGCAAGGAAGGGAAATCTCCCTTCAGTAACGAAGAGGGGACCTTTGATGCCAACTCGGCTGAGAGGAGCGGAATCCAGGCTGTTTCTGCCGAGCCAAACCTAGACCTCCCTTGGGACACTGCAAGGAGCTGAGAACCCCCCAGCCGAACAACAGCGCCTCCCGTGGACTCCTAAGAACTGTGCAGTACCGTTCCGAAGGGACATTCGCTAGCTGCCAAATCCAAATCACTCAGCCCTCCTTCCCTTTTTATGCTCTAAAGGTCACATGGCTCGTCAATCACCAATAACTGCGGTGCAAGCAGTTTGTTAAGCAAGTTTCAAGCCGTTAGTTATACAGATGTTTGCAGGGCCTGAAGTCTCACGGGCCCCGACACACGCAGACTGGAAGTCAAATATAGACAGGCTTCCTGTTTTTCCAAACCTACGTCCTACAACAGTTTGGAAGAGACAAGACACATGCTCAATTCTTGTCGTCACTCCCCCTACCCTCCTGGCCTGCCTAGTTATGCTACAAAGGCCTTACAGGTGCTTTTGGCAAGAGGCATAATCATCGATATTCCAGTCCTGGTAGTGGCCTAGGCATTCTGCTGGGGTGCTAATGTCTCCCCTAACAAACTGGACACAGAGGGGACCCACCACACATCCTGGCTCTCGGACGCAGAGGTCAGAGTTTGGCCTCAAGGTTGGCTAGGTGCTATAAATTGCCCTCCGCATGTCAGGTTGGGCGCTCTTCCACCGTATGAGTTACGGTTTGCGACGCGGCCGCACAGTCACAGCATGGGGAGGAAAACAGGCTAGGCCGGCACGTGGTTTCAGCAGCTCTGTCGAGCCAGAGAGTAGGCTGTAGAGTTTGGAGCAGGGTCTATGACCAAGTGGACAAGGAGACGCATGCAGTGATAGACTCCTGAATTTACTTAGTGTGTTAGACTCTCTTTCCAACTCATGCTTCCACACTAAGGACATCATTTTCGGCTCCCTGGTGGCATGGACTGTCCGCGCATGGTAAAGGGCCAGGCGCGCTCTTGTCCAAAAACATGTGAGCTGCAATAGCAAAGGGATCTAGACTGTTCTCAGTGGTACCAGATGACAGAACAAGGAGCAATGGTCTCAAGGTGCAGTGGGGGAGGTCTAGGTTGGATATTAGGAAACACTATTTCACTAGCAGGGGGGTGAAGCACTGGAATGGGTTCCGTAGGGAGGTGGTGAAATCTCCTTCCTTAGAGGTTTTTAAGGTCAGGCTTGACAAAGCCCTGGCTGGGATGATTTAGTTGGGGTTGGTCCTGCTTTGAGCAGGGGATGGGAGTAGATGACCTTCTGAGGTCCCTTCCAACCCTGATATTCTATGATTCTATGACACTAGAGACCAGCCGTGAAGTCCCATCCCGGCCATAGGGGTGGTACCTCCCCTCAGTACGAGCACATCTGCAAGTTGGTTCAGCATGTTGCTCTCAGACCAAGAATGGGGTATCAGTCAACTGGAGATGGAACAGGTTGGTGTGACGCTGGCCAAGGCCCCAGGCCTCATTGAACGCTGACAAATGAACAGCTGGAAACCTGTCTGGCTCACCTGTGTGTTAACATTGTCAAAACAGACGTTAAGTTGAGAAGAATGTGTTTAGACTTGATGAAATACTTGTAGGATGCTGCATGGACGGATGTCCCCTATAACCTCTGTAGCCCATGGTATAAAGTTATACTGAGTGTTTGCATTGTAAACCTCTGTAACTGTGTAACTCACCAAACAGGCAAGACACATTCATTGATGTAAAATGCTTGGCCTGCCCACGAGGCCTAGTGGAACCAAATGAGCCATTGTGAAGCATCAAAGGACAAAGACTGTTGATTGCTCACACACACACACACACACACACACACACACACACACACACACACACACACTCATACATGAAGGGGAGACGGGCCACACACTGGTCCTATCAGTTTGAACTCTGGGGGAAGGGAATAAAAATTCCTTACCGGAAGGAATTTCATCCCTGTGCTGTTTGAACTCTGGGGAGTGACGGTTTTTAAACATAAGCAAGGGGGTCCCCAGCTATTTAGCCCTAAAGGACATAGAGAGTTGGTTTGTTATAGAAGTTTCTATTATCCTTTGAAACCTAAGACTAACTCCTTTGTGTGTGTACGTTTACATGCGCCTGGACTTCTCTCAGCGTGGAACCCCGCGATTCACCCCACTTGGAGAGTGGAACTGTAGGTGACAGCCCTCCCAGGTACCAACCATGTTTCCTCAGCAGATCCCACCAAGTTTAGCCTCATCCTGTCTGGTGCCATGATTGGTAAACGCAGTGACCCCCTCTTCAGAACAAAGTAGGATTTATTTAGCCATAGGAACATAGCTAGCATAGAGAAAAGGGTTAAAACAACATGGCAGGCATACCTAAAGCTTAGCATTTCCCTCAAGGCTTAGCCAGGCCCTGCTTTATCACAGGTACCCACCTGCCTCCAGGGGGTCCATCTTTACCCTTTTAATAGTTTTCAGGCTCTTTAAGGTTTTGCGCCCAAGGGCCCCTGTCCCGGTCCTAAGCCAGGGGGTGGTTAGAAAGACCACTGTCTCCCACATTCTTCATACCCTGCTCTTAAAGGGGTGCTTCCTTCCCAGATTCACCCAGTTTCTCTTCTCTGCCAAAGGAGCAGAAAGAACAAAGCAGAAACGGGTCAGCCAGGGCTCCGGCAGATAAAGAAAGAAAAGCAGGTTTGCTGCAAGATTATCTGGCGGGATCCCCGCGGAGGTCACAGGGGGCTTTGCAAATTATTATCAGTCCCTGAAGGTGTGTGTGTGTGAGGGGGGGAGGATCAAAATTGGACACACGAGTGAAATTGTGCAAAACAGATTGGTGAAAAATTGCAGTCCTTGTCGCCAGCTCCTGTTGCCATGGCAATAAGTGTGATATCACAAAGAGAGGATGATGATGTCAGAGTCAGCAAACAGACTCGGAGCACTCAGCAGCCAGCCCTGAGTAATAGAGGAGGAGGGATGGCTGGAGGAGTTGGGTGGTGTCTCATGTTTCCCAGGTGGTAACAGCAGGTCCTTAAGCCCTGATATACAAGGCAACAAGGCAAATTAGGGATCTGTCAATAACCATTACAGGTCAGTTCGTATTTTATATGCTGTTTAGTTAGCTCGCTAAGAGATCTATTTTTAAATGTCATTGGATGAACCTCAAACTGCCCCCTCCACTGAGTGTACCAACGACTCAGTGCAGGAGCCATTGCCTGATGATGGACCGTGAGGTTAATTGTGCAGCGGGCCAGATAGATCCCACACTAAATGAAAGCCTCGGCAACCATCGGCTGGAACCGGAGGAAACATGATATTGCAATTGGGAATGAGCTGGCGCTATTGACAGTCAGCCTGGGGAAGCCTGGCTCGGAATCCGCATTTGGTGACTTGTCCCCTCCTGTCTGTAAGAGGCCAAACCAAATCCCGGAGCTGAACTCTCACCAACTGCAGGATGGGAGCAGATCTGGGCTAATATCTGAATTAAATGGTGGGACGCTGAATTAACCTCAAATTCGTTCGTTTGGCTGGTGCTGGATTGGGTTTGTTTGGAGAATCGGTCTCCGGAACGGAGCGCGGTACGGAAAGACACATCCAAGGCCTCGTCATTCTCACAGCGAGGAAGTGCCCTGGCTGGGGCTAGACCAGGCAACAGCAGCTGATAACAACAGTGCTTTGGACTTCTACTGCACCTTCCACCTGCGGATCGCAAAGTGCTTTGCAAACATTAGACCCCAGGGTTGAGATTTCACGCTGCGCCTCTTGGAGATGCAACGCAGGACTTGTAACCCTGTGGGCAGAAGAATGAGGGTGGCTTTAATCCACCTTTGCACCTCCCAGAGCTGGTGTAGTTTAGAGCAGCCCGGGGGTCTCTCTAAATTGCAGCTGTCTACGGGGGTGGCAGTGTGGCCCAGATTGCCCATCCCTGACAGAACCACTCGTATCCCCAGCCCTGCCCCTATTGTGCGTGGACACTGGGGGAATTCTGCCCTGGCTGAGTAATGGTCTTTCACGCTCCTTGTAGCCGGATGCAAATCTCTCCCCAGGACACCTGAGTCACTTGCCTCCTCTCTTTCTCTCAGCTGTGTCTGTTCTGGAGCCCGAAGCTACTGGGCACTGTTCATTATGATCCCTGAGTCCCTCAATAGGGCCGTGGAGGACAACATACAGGAAATTGAGAGAGGCCGGGTCTGCCAATAAAGTCAATGGGAGAACGAAGTGCCCAGCTGAGAATAAGATTGGTTCAGAGCCCAGCGAGCTGCAGCCCTAACAAAGGTGCTAGGAAGTGGTGTCCACTTTCAGCAGTTCCTCTCACGCACACCTCAATAATTGCAGGGCAACAGGCCACGGCCTCTCCGTGCTCTGCGTGCGCCTTACAAGGGTTTAGTGTTAGTTCAAAGCAGCTGGTACTTGGTACAGGAGGGCAGTAAGGAGTCCCGGTCCAAACGCTTCCCTGAGATCACACGTGTGAGTTGCTAGGACCCGTCTCAGGCCCATCTCATCAGTCGTCCACGGCAAAGGACCTTTAACGGCGTTACCCCTTTTGCCCCCCACCCCCGGGCCACCGATGGGGGGAGGGGCAAAGCGGGCAGCTGCCCTGGGGCTGGCGATTTAGAAGGGCCCGGGAACCATCGGAGCTCCGGGTGGGCTGGCTAGGGGAGGCTGACCCCACAGCCCCGCCCCTTCCACCCGAGGCCCCGCCCCTTCTGGGGGCCCGGTACCAGAAAGAATTAAATATTACTTTCGCCCTTACTGTGAGGTCACCCCCTTGGCCTGCTAGCGCTCAGTGTCCTCCAGCTCCCAAGGCCCTTCCCCAGAGTATCCCAGCAGCTCACAATCTTAAACTGTAAATAATCCCCAGGCCCAGCAAGGTGGGGCCAGGAGAGAGACTAAATGACTTGCCCAAGGTCACACAGGGAGGCCGTGGCAGAGCAGGGAATGGAACCCAGGGCTGCCAAGTCCCTGCCTAATGACTCATCCCCTGGACCAGCCTCTCTCCCTGTCCAGGACACAGCCACAGTTGCCTTTCTCCGCCGGTGAGTGCCAGGGTGTTTCTCCAGCACGCTGCCTCTCAGCCGTCCTTCGCTGCAGACAGACCAGCCGACGCCCCTCCTGTCCACACAGCTCTGGAGCTGTCTAGCGCCCAGAGTAGGGAGTCCGGACTCTGGGCTCAGCTCTGTCAGTGCCATGCTGCCCTCTCTCTGTGGCGCTGTCCTGATCTACGGAGGAGGGGTGAGGAGTGCAAATCTCGTGCTGGGCGGAGGCAAAGGTGTTCCCAGCACTGGGCCTGTAGCAGGCTGAGAAGACGAGGCAAGTATTTCCCAAGGTTTCCTACGCCTGCCACCTGCCCATGTGGCAGATTTCTCCAGCGGCAACCGGAGGTTGCTCTGGCCCTGGGCCACTGCTCCTGGGCGGGGCCTGACAGCTGCTCCAGCCCCACCATTACAGCAGACTGAAACCGATGAGGTCACAGAATCCACGACCTCCGTGATAGACTCGGATCCTTGCCAATGGCCAAGTTCATGGAGGTACCTGGGGACTGTCTCCAAAGAGCCCGCAGGAGCGCCTTTCCAGCCGGGGCCAAAGAAGACGGCTGCTTTAAATGAGTTACCCCAAACCTTAGAGCAGCTTTCTCGTCTCACTCCTTCAGAGCTGCCATGGGGCGCCCTGCACTCTCTGCAATCTTCTCCGCTGCCTATAATCACATCAGCTTCCCAGCCACCCCGGTTACCTGGGCGAAGCACGTGCCGGCTAACATCGTTAGCTAGGCAGTAAAAAGTGACCACTGGGGAGAGTGTGGCAGCTTGCCAGCCTCCTTGACTGCATTGGCATTTGGGACGGGAGGCGAGGCGTGCTAACAGGATGCTGCTAGCAATAAATCTTCCTAGGAAAGGCACCCTGGGATCCCCACTGGAGATGAAATGCCTTGACTGAAACGGATCGAGTTCTATTTGACTTGTGCATCTGTGTCGGCGAGTAGCAATTATCCCTGTCTCTGGGACAGGGAGCTGGTCGCCTTGCACATTGTGGAGTCCAAGCCAAGCTTGGCCACTGATGTCGGTGACATGAGTTTGGCAGGTCTCAGTCCAGCTCCTGGTGCCCGCGCATCAGCCAGGCTCCGAGGTCACACTTCCTTGCCAGTCAGCATTTGTGTCGTGCTTCCGCAAAAGGGCTTGGCAAGGTTAATTCCCAGCAGCGGGAGGCGGAGGTAGATCAACAGAGGCAAGGGGGAAAGAGATCTGTGTCCAGCTGAGGGTTGGAAGTCAAGGTGGCAGCAGGAGGCACTTCCAGAGAGGGCAGGGCCTGGGCCAGCTGGGATGAAATACAGACTCACGGCCAGCACTAGGGGAGCACAAGGAAGGGAGTGAGAAGGCAAAGGGCACGAGCTGAGCTGCAGAAAGGAAACCCTCACTGGTAGCCTCGTGGCCGAGCAGGCAGTGGAGCAAAGGGGGTGAGGAGAAATTCTAGGCAGCATTTAAATGCAGCTACCTCTGGGGTGGAACCTTCTCACCCCTAGGTCAGGGCTGAGGCCCACTGGCAATGAGGTACCGTGTTTCCAAAAGTGACACTCTATGGGTCTCCCCGGGGAACCTGAGGCAGACGGGTCAGGGCAGCCGGAGATTCATGGGGACACGTCGGAACGTGTCAGACCCCAGCTCACGCCTGCCAGGGGGAGTGAGTTTACGAAGCGGCGGGGCCACGACGAGTGGCTGGTGTCCCCGAAGAGCAGCCGGCTCTCTGTGCGCTGCTGTGCCCATGACACGGAGCCGCACACAGACGGGCTGCGGGTTCTGGTGTTATTCACGAGCGCCAATGCCAAGCTCTGTGCTGTCCAGTGCTCACACCCAGACACAGGTGACCAGACGCCCTGGTGTTACCAGACTTGCCCATTACTTTGGGGTGCACTCATTTATTAGGGTTACTCTTCGGGGGGGGGGGTGTTCTGTACTTCTATCAATGTACTGCTTGGGTCACTTGTGTTCCCACACAGAGCTCTACTTCTCCCTGCTGCAAGTTCCCGCCCAATGGAGCTCTCCTGCAGGACCTCGGTTCCCCAGGGCGGGTTCCTCCAACCCAGAATCAGACGCACACACACACTAACAGAGCACGTCTGAGCGGAGCGGGTCAATCAGCACTCCCAAGCTGACCCCTTATATGCCCCTGGACTCTGCAGGCTGGGTCGAGCAGCACTTCCAAGCTGCCACCCTCCCTATGCCCCAGGTTCGGCACGTCCCTATCCCCACTTTCACATCACAATTTTCCTGGTAGAACCCACTGGATGAGCAAACCTCACCAGATTTTTGGGCGCTGCAGGGATCTTTAGCTTAGGTAAGAGGAGCGTTGCTGCAGAGCGAATGGAGAAGCCAAAAACACAAGAGAGAGCGAGAGAGAGGGAGGGAGTGAAGCAACCAGCTTAACCATACAAGTTATTTATTGCCGGGTAATAACCAGACAAGGGGAGCCAAACAAATAAAACAGTTATAATATTAAATCCAGCTTAAATGTGATTACAAAAGTCAGGTTTAGAAAACTAACAGATCACACAAGTCAGGGTCAGAAGGCTACACCTAGAGAGAGAGAGAGAGAGAGAGAGAGCTGGGTTCTCACCACTCCGTGAAGCTTGAACCGGCCGGGGTACCCAGGTGATGGTGGTGGTAACCGAGGGTCCGGAGTGCTGGCGACAGGCAGAGCCCCCAGCACGATCAGGCCGGAGAAGTTGAAGTCCCAATGGAACTGACGCAATTTGGGATCCAGGCATCAGAATCCTTCCTTGAGCGTGGGTAGGGGTTTTTGTAGGGAAACAACAATGGTTCAAGGGAGAACACTAGATTTGTTTATGGGTAAACTGATGGCTCCAGGGAGTATACCAAAGTGATTTTGTTCAGGCTACACAATAGGAATTGATCATTCCTGGCTATGGGCGGGGTTCCTTCCAGGGAGCTCACAATGCAATTAGGCAGCTTCTGTATTTTGGATATCAATAAAGGATTCATTACTAGAATTGGTCTGATAACTACTGAGCTGGGTGTGTGCATTAACACGTGGAGCCGAGATCCCCCAGCATGCACTGCTTCCCTGCTTTTCTGGTCCCAGAGTTCCCTGCGGTTCTTGCCTTGCAATCTCTGTTCTCCATGCTGTAGGCTAATGGGGATGCCTCTCTGTCCCATCTTTGATGCAGATGAGGCTAGGGGAGGTGCTTAATCCTGTCACCCTTGTGTGTGTGTGTGGGGGGGGGGGGTTAGGTGTGTCTCCCACGGCCTTTTCATTGCGTTTTGTAAGTCTTTCTTCTGATCAGTTTGGGTTCAAGCAGAGGCTCGCGGGGGGGGGGGGGGGGGCGCTCCTTCGTGAGTCAGACAGGCTGGATACTGCGCCCTGGTTCCCCAAGGACACAGAGCTGACAGCTACCACGGCTCACCCACAGGCTGGTGACCAGTTGCTTGTTTGCCTTATTACTCCCACCTAGGATGACCAGACTGCAAGTGTGAAAAACTGGGACGGGGGGGGGGGGGTAATAGGAGCCCATATAAAAAAAAAGCCCCAAATATCAGGACCGTCCCTATAAAATCGGGACATCTGGTCATCCTACTCCCACCCCACGTTCGGTTCCTTGAACACCCTGTGGGGGGCGGCGAGGGCATCCGGCAGGGGCGTTGTGCCTTTAAGAAGGATCTGAACGAGGAGAGGACCACGCCTGGTGTAGCAGGACTGGGGGATGGTTCCATGCATGCCCAAAGGGGGCAGCGTGGGAGAAGACTAGAAGAGGGAACGAATGGGGCATCGAGGCTGGCGTCACTGGGGGAGCAAAGGGGGAACCCACCACGGGGAATCACTTCACCCAGTGCTTAATTGCAGCCACCTCTGGGATGGAAGCCGGCAGCTGTTTAACAACACACGGCAACACTCTACAGTAGCTTAGGGAAAGAAGCGAAGAACACTGCGTCCTGCTGAAGCTGCAGGGGAAATTTAGATACACAGAGTGGAATAACCCAAACTGCGGTCAGGACACCAGGGCTTAGAAATAAAGCACCATGGGATCTTAATGGCCACAAGCAGTGGTTCTCCGAAAGGAGAGCGCCCCCTGGTGGCTCACACCACCCCACCGCCAGCAGCACACTGGGCTTCCTCGCCACATACCAGTCAGCCCCAGCATCGCCGCTCAGAAGAGCCCAAAGCCGGATGGTGTGTCTGTAACATGATGGGCCCACGCCCCGTAATAACTTTTTATGGCTGTGTTTTCTTACCACTCAGTCCTCCAGGAGGGTTTTGTTTTCTGAGTTATTCATGTCAATAAAACCAGTGCATAAAGTATCGGCCTGTATGGTTATAGGCGTAATGATCCCGCTGCGGGAAAGTCCTGGTTTGATGGCCCCTATAAAACATTTGATTCGCTCCATTTTATTATTGACAGGTATCAAAAGCAGAGGAGACAGAGCTGATTAGTGCCTGGCTTAATACACCAACTCTCAGCCAGGCCGGACGCTTCGCCCCTGGAAAACATCCGCTTTCGATTCATTCACCACCTACTGAAACAACCCAGAAACGGGCAGTGGGCTCGGGGACAGCTTTGGCGAATGGGAGGACAGGACTAGAGGGACGTGGGGGGATGGGGTGGCCAGGGATTGTGAACGGCAGAATAGAATTGTGTCATCAGGGCACGTCTTAGGGCATTGGTGACTGAAAGTCATAACCATCGGCAGTGCGGGGTAGTGGTTAAGACACTATGCTGGGCTCCGGGAGACCTGGCTTCAGGGGTCAGCTCAGCCACGGACCTGCTGCATGAGGTTTGGCAAGTCACTTCTCCGCTCTGTGCCTCGGTTTCCCATCCCACCCTTTGTCTGTTTTGCCCATTCAAATTGCCGTAAGCTCGCCTGGCAGGGAGAGTGTCTCGTTCTGTTTGTACAGCACCTGGCACAAAGGGGCCCTGAACTGGGGCCAGCAGGTGCTGTGATACAAATTCTCTGGCTGTTTGGTGGCTCTCAGGCCAGATCCCAGGGGATTTCAAACCCTACTTCGTGTCGTGCCCGCATGCTGCTTCCCGCCCCATCTGGGACACATGCAACTGCCCCCTCATTGCCCTCCGCCAGGTCATGGGAACAGTGTGGCAGGAAATGCTTCGAGCTCTCCGCCGTGGTCACAGGGATTGGGGCCAGTGGTGTAGCTCCACTCGATCATTGTGTCTCTAGAGCCACCACAGTGGACACTAATCGCCCTCCCCGTATTGTCTGTCTCAGCTGGGAGACCAAGGCTAGAATGGCCCATGGCGACTTCTCCTGTGGTCACGCTGGAAGTGGATTCCTCTTAGTCAGGGCTGGAGGATGGGAGCGGAAAGTGGCACACCCTAGATTTCAGGGGCCCAGATCCTCAGCGGGGATGAATCCAGCTGCCCTCTGTGCATGGAAGAAAACTACCCGTGATCACATTGAGATGTTATTCAAACTGTACCCACCTGAACGGCACATACGTTTTATTACCCGCCTGCCTGCTCACACAGTACAACTCAAGGACACCTCTACCATGTATTATCTGGGGATGACCTGAAAATCCGATTCCCTGCTGGATGTATCGTGTAACGCTCACTCACCACTCCTGGTTGACTCGGAGGATGAGCGATCAGGGACTGCTCTTGTCACGCTTGTTTCTCGCGCACATCGGGTCCATCAGCTGTTTCGCAGCAGTCGATGGGCCCAGCCGGGCGCAGCTCAAAGCAGCGTTGGTCCCGTCGCATCAGTACCGCTCAATGGCCGTTCATTATGTTTGAGGTCCATCCAGTTGTTCCAAGGGGATTCCCTGCTCTGTTGCACAAGGGACGAGAGACTCACAGGGTAGGTCTATACAGAAACTAGACACCTGCGGCTGGCCCGTGCCAGCTCACTCAGGCTTGGGACTGTTTCATTGCTGAGACTGGAGCCTGGGCTGTAGGATCCCGTAGAAATGAGAGGATCCTAGAACTTGGGGTCCAAGAACTCTCCACAGCAATGAAACAGCCCCGTGACCTCGAGTCGGCTGGCATGGGCCAGCTGCGAGGTTTTCTTTGCTGTGTAGACATATCCATACCGACTTTCCTAGTGCCCCCAGCTCCAACAGCTAGGGGACTATAAACAACCATTGCTTCATTTTCCAGGCGTGAGACAGAACATTCTGTAAATGATCCGTAGGATTTGAAGCCTGTACCTACTAGCGATTCGGACTGTGACCTCAGCTCTTACAAACTGAGTCGAGTTAGCGCTGCTTTTTAATTCGATGGGAGGCCTCCTCCAGATGCGGCGGGGAGTGGTAGAGGTGACTTAGTAGGGGGCCCTCTCCCCTCTGAGTCAGTGCTGCCCTCGATGTGGCACTAGGGGGCGCTGCGCTTCAGGAAGTGTCTCCTTTCAGATGAAAGCAAACCGCAAAGATGGGACAACTTGTGGTCATGAAACGTGCCGTGGCGTTTCTCGCATATTTGGGGGTATGAACCTCCAAGACCTGGCTAAATTCCAGTCTGGGTAATTTCCCTGAGTCTCTTTCAAGTCCCCTCTTTGCAATTCCAGTTGGATACAAAATTCTCCCTCACTCCCTGTCCTAAACTGCTGTGCTATGAGTTGAGTCGCCAGGGCCTCATTCAACCCCAGAAGCAGCCGCATGTTAGCGGTGGACAAAGCGGTTCCTTCTGAGTCCATGCAAAGCAAGCAAAGCCCTCTGGGAACGAACGCTGCGTAGAGAAACGGACGGGAGCAGTGAGACCCCTTCTGGAATTGCTCTAGGCTTGGCAACAACAGTACCCCCTGTCTGAGACTCACCCTGCATATAACCATTCATAAGAACGGCCAGAGTGGGTCAGACCAGTGGTCCTTCGAGCCCAGTGTCCTGTCTGCCAACAGCGGCCAATGCCAGGTGCCCCAGAGGGAATGAACAGAACAGGTCATCATCAAGTAATCCACCCCGTCGCCAACTCCCAGCCTCTGGCAAATCATAGGGATGGTTCATTGGGAGGAGGAGCTTTCAGTACAAAACAAATTCATTTGTTTGATTAACTGAAGCCAGCCAAGTGGGGATGGGCACTGCGGCTAAAGCGCATGGGCTGGGAATTTCAAAGGCGCCTCAGACAGTTCAGGACAGGGGGTTTCGGAGCTTAGCTCCCTTGACTATTAACAGCTGATTAGAGAGCAGGTCCATGGGGGTTCTTGGCAGCTCCTCGGGGCAGGGACATAGGCGGCGAGTTATATGGACCCGTGATCCACCAATATTCAGGAACGTGGGCCCGGCTCCACCGATGTCTGGGCTTATATTTTCAGAGCCGTCCCGTCCATAGGATGGACCGGGGCAACCGTCCCGGGCCCCGTGCTTTGGGGGGGCCCATACTTTGGGGGGGATGCAGGGTCCAGAGGGGCTAGTGGGGGGCCTGGTGCCGGCAGCAGTGAGTGACCTGGCCCCAGCCCACCCCGCCCTGCTCCACCCTGCCCCGCCCACACTCCACCCCTTCCCCCAAGCCCCCCCCCTCTTTCTGGCTTCCGCCCCCTCCCCCGAGCAACGCCGGGAGCCGGCAGGGAGGAGCGGAGCGGGACGGGCTGGGGCCGGGTTGCTCGCTGCTACCAGCGCCAGCCCCCTGCTTGGACCTGCTAGCTCTGCCTGGACCCATTCTGGGCACCACCAAAAATTATACAACCTGGTGGCCATAGGCAGGGACTGTCTTTTTGCTCTGGGTTTGTACAGCGCCTAACGCAGTAAGGTCCTGGTCTGTTAGTGGGGTCCCTAGGAGCTACCAGAATGCAAAAACTGCATTTAAAAAAATGTCTCCATGGGTCTAAGTGATTTTTCTCCAAGGGTGGGTACATTCCCCTCCATGTCCCTTGCATGTGTAAGTTACATTGCCCCCAGAAGCTAGGGCAGTAGTGGTAACAAAGCACATCTCCTGGTGCATGGCCTGGGATCCCTTCTTCCTTTCAGTCCCACTCGGCTCCATCTGATTACTCGAGCTGTCCACGGGAGACAGAACTTGGTCCTTAAATATTCCACTTTTCATACCGCCGTATAGTTCAGGGATTCCTATTTGTTTCCAGGCAGCCAGCGAAGCCTCAGGGAGATCCCAGGCGCGGCTGCTGGGAGATTCAGACTCTCAAGAGGCGGGAAATCAGCAAGGCAAGTGACGTGACAGACGGCCCCCGACGCTCCGGCTTGTTTTCCGAGCCCAGCAGGAACGGAGAGGAATATATTTGATTGCTGATGAAACCCATTTGAGTTGATTGGGCTTTAAAGATGTTCACAAATCACCTATAACAATCTCAGCGCAGTGGGAGCAGGTGGCTCATTTTAACGAGACACTTTATTCAGCCTTGTCTCTTAAAGAGAGCACGGGGGGCCCTGTCTCCATTAGCCTGCCCCAAGGCAACAGGCAGCCCCACACTAGCCTGTCAAACTGCTGGCCAGGCCAAGCTCCCAGGAGCGGTTGGGAGATGCTTAAATTAAAGGGACCTGGTATCCCACAGTGGGGAGGAGATTTCGGCAGCATCCGTTGCCGCTGTGCAGATGGGCTGCTGCGTCCTGCACTGACAGTCGCTTTAGTGAGGCTGGTGGATTCGTTCCTTGGCCCAGGACGTTACATTCACCAATGCCGGGGGTTGGAGTGGGCAGTTTCCCGTGACTATTTGGTATCCAGATGTGCTGAGGAGTCCAGAGCTCACCACAGCTGCCCTGATGCTCTGTGGGCATGGGCCCTCGAGGGACAGGGGGGATGCCAGGGTGGCAGCAAATTCCTCAAAATGCTTCCTTCTACCCCCCTCCAGCGTCACCTTGGCTGTTCCTGGTCGTGGCTGCTGAGCGGAGACAGGGCCCAGCAGATACACAGAATCATAGAAGATCAGGGTTGGAAGAGACCTCAGGAGGTCATCTAGTCCAACCCCCTGCTCAAAGCAGGACCAAGCCCCAACTAAATCATCCCCGCCAGGGCTTTGTCAAGCCTGACCTTAAAAACCTCTAAGGCAGGAGATTCAACCACCTCCCTAGGGAACCCATTCCAGTGCTTCACCACCCTCCTAGTGAAATAGTGTTTCCTAATATCCAACCTAGACCTCCCCCACTGCAACTTGAGACCATTGTCAAGGCTCCTTCCCCACTCTGAACTTTAGGGTACAGATGTGGGGGCCTGCATGAAAACTTCTAAGCTTAACTACCAGCTTAGATCTGGTCCGCTGCCACCACTCCCAAAGTGCTAAGTCCCTTCCCTGGGTAGCCTTGAGAGACTCTTCCACCAATTCCCTGGTGAACACTGATCCAAAACCCCTTGGATCTTAAAACAAGGAGGAATTAATCATTTCCCCCTCCTTCCCTTTCTCCCCACCAATTCCTGGTGAGTCCAGATCAATCCGCTTGGATCTTAGAACAAGGAGAAATTAACCAACCCCCCTCCTTTCTCCCACCAACTCCTGGTGGATCCAGACCCAATCCCCTTGGATCTAAAAACAAGGAAAAATCAATCAGGTTATTAAAAAAGGCTTTTAATTAAAGAAAAAGGTCAACATCATCTCTGTAAAATCAGGATGGAAAATAACTTTACAGGGTAATCAAACTTAAAGAGCCCAGAGGACCCCCCTCTAGCCTTAGGTTCAAAGTACAGCAAACAGAGATAAACACTCTAGCAAAAAGTACATTTACAAGTTGAGAAAACAAAGATAAAACTAACACGCCTTGCCTGGTTGTATTTACAAGTTTGAAACATGAGAGACTTGTTCAGAAAGATTTGGAGAGCCTGGATTGCTGTCTGGTCCCTCTTAGTCCCAAGAGCGAACAACCCCCAACACAAAGAGCACAAACAAAAGCCTTCCCCCCCACCAAGATTTGAAAGTATCTTGTCCCCTTATTGGTCCTTTGGGTCAGATGCCAGCCAGGTTACCTGAGCTTCTTAACCCTTTACAGGTAAAAGGATTTTGGAGTCTCTGGCCAGGAGGGATTTTATAGTATTGTACACAGGAGGGCTGTTACCCTTCCCTTTATAGTTATGACAGCATTACTCCTTGTTCTGTCATCTGCCACCACTGATAACAGTCTAGATCCATCCTCTTTAAAAACCCCTTTCAGGTAGTTGAAAGCAGCTATCATATCCCCCCTCATTCTTCTCTTCTGCAGACTAAATAATCCCAATTCCCTCAGCCTCTCCTCATAAGTCGTGTTCTCCAGCCCCGTAATCATTTTTGTTGCCCTCTGCTGGACTCTTTCCAATTTTTCCACATCCTTCTTGTAGTGTGGGGCCCAAAACTGGACACAGTATTCCAGATGAGGCCTCACCAATGCCGAATAGAGGGGAATGATCACATCCCTTGATCTGCTGGCAATGCTCCTACTTATACAGCCCAAAATGCCATTAGCCTTCTTGGCAACAAGGGCACACTGCTGATTCATATCCAGCTTCTCATCCACTGTAATCCCCAGGTCCTTTTCTGCAAAACTGCTGCCTAGCCACTCAGTCCCTAGCCCGTAGCAGTGCATGGGATTCTTCCGCCCTAAGTGCAGGACTCTGCACTTGTCCTTGTTGAACCTCATCAGATTTCTTTTGGCCCAATCCTCCAATTTGTCTAGGTCCCTCTGTATCCTATCCCTACCCTCCAGGGTATCTACACTCCTCCCAGTTTAATGTCATCTGCAAACTTGCTGAGAGTGCATCCATGCCATCCTCCAGATCATTAATGAATATATTGAACAAAACCAGCCCCAGGACCGACCCTTGGGGCACTCCGCCTGATACCGGCTGCCAACTAGACATGGAGCCATTGATCACTACCCGTTGAGCCCGATGATCTAGCCAGCTTTCTATCCACCTTATAGTCCATTCATCCAGCCCATACTTCTTTAACTTGCTGGCAAGAATACTGTGGGAGACTGTATCAAAAGCTTTGCTAAAGTCCAGGAATAACACGCCCACTGCTTTCCCCTCATCCAGCGCTCTGTGCACTCTGGGAAGGGGACGGAGCTGGGTGCCGTCTGGGCATTGCTGGCATTTCAGTCTATGCTGTTCCACAATCTCTTCCAGTGACTCTATATGGAGGAGGGTGGATCCCTGGGGGACTCCCCAGAGAGGGCTCTGGAGGTTGAGGAGCAGGTGCCCCCTCAGCCGGCTCTGGGTACGATCCAGGAAGAACCGCGGACGCAGCCCACCCCTGCTAAGCTGTGCCGTGGCTCCAATTCCATGGGCCTCCCCGAGTCTCGGAACCTCCATCTGTAGCTTTCTCATTAGGCTGTGGTTAATGGACAGCCGATGCTCAGGGCCTTGCCAGGTTCTTTCTGTGAGGAAGAGAAATGGATGAGAGGAGCCAGGTGTATTCTTTGGCGCAATCCTGTTTATTTACAAGGAATGGACACAGAGGCTTTTTTCCCTGTATGCAGCAGGCAGTTTCCTTGCTCAGAAATCCCTGTGCCTACCCCTCCAGCCCATCTGTGCACCAAACAACTCCATCCCTCTGGCTTTCTCTGCCAGGGCTGTGCCTCCCTAACACTTAGCTTGCCAAGCAATCCTTAGCCCTGTGTTTGCAACCAGCTCCAGAGAAGCCCCTCAGAATGCATGGCTTAGCCCTGCTTAGGCTTTGTCATGTGGCCTACTTCCTTGGGCGGTGGCTTCTGTTGTGTCTGGCTATCTCCCTCCATGAAGGTGCTTAATTGCTCCTTTCCTTTAGCCTGGAAGAAGGGTGCTTAACACACCCATCAGCTGTAATGAGGTCTGTGATTGTCTGTAGCTCAAAGACCCACATGATGGCAGCCGTTAACTCCTTCCAGCAAAACAATATCATCTGATATGACACCAGCGCATGGGTAGGCCAGATTTTAGCAACTCCATTGGCCTGAAGCAAGAGGCCCATGTTTCGGGCACCGCATTTCAAGAAAGATGTGGAGAAATTAGAGCGGGTCCAGAGAAGAGCAACAAGAATGATTAAAGGTCTTGAGAACATGACCTATGAAGGAAGGCTGAAAGAATTGGGTTTGTTTAGTTTGGAAAAGAGAAGACTGAGAGGGGACATGATAGCAGTTTTCAGGTATCTAAAAGGGTGTCATAAGGAGGAGGGAGAAAACTTGTTCACCTCAGCCTCTAAGGATAGAACAAGAAGCAATGGGCTTAAACTGCAGCAAGGGAGGTCTAGGTTGGACATTAGGAAAAAGTTCCTAACTGTCAGGGTGGTTAAACACTGGAATAAATTGCCTAGGGAGGTTGTGGGATCTCCATCTCCGGAGATATTTAAGAGTAGGTTAGATAAATGTCTATCCGGGATGGTCTAGACAGTATTTGGTCCTGCCATGAGGGCAGGGGACTGGACTCGATGACCTCTCGAGGTCCCTTCCAGTCCTAGAATCTATGAAAAGTCATGCTCTCTAACTGCAGAACATCCAGAGAAGGGGGATCTGCTCTCCCTTGTCTGACATCTAACCAGCAGTTCAGCTCTTTCACTTCACACGTTACCATAGGCCCAAAACATACAGCAACTAAGCACAGGGAACTCTGGGAGGCGGGGGGCCTCCCAAAAAGAGGGTGACAGAGGGAGGTAGTGGCTGTGATTACTGCGAGGAAGGGCAGCGGCGGGGTTTCCTTTTGACCAGGGAGCGCTGAGATTGGTGGCGGTTCCCGGCTACAGGTCAGTGGCTGGGATGCCTCTGTCTCCTGCATCTGTGAGCTCACGTTTGAGGCTGACAGTTGCAGGGAAAGGAGTGGGAGCTGGGGGAGGGTGGGGGGGAAGGGGGAGAGCCATTGATACTGCTGTTTATTTTGTGCATTTCAGTGGGCTAAAAGAATGCAATTGGAGTGGCCAGTCTTTCGCCTCACATGCTAGTGGCTGCCAGGGCATTCACATGCACACCGTCAGCTCTTCAAGGCAGAACTGCCCCAGCTATCTCTATACCATGGGGCCCCGATAGCGTGACCAGATGTCCCGATTTGATAGAGACAGTCCCCATATTTGGAGCTTTTTCTTAGATAGGCACCTATTACCCCCCACCCCGTCCTGATTTTTCACACTTGCTGTCTGGTCACCCGAGGCCCTGAGCTCAGCTGAGTCCTGTAGGTGCTCCCCATAAGTAAGTAAATCAATAATTATTAACTGCAGGGGAAGGCAGAACTTTACCAAAAAAAAACCCTGTTAACTGATTTTTTTTTATAGTAACGAAAAAAATATTTCTCTCCCTGTTTGATTTCGTATAACCCCCGTTTCTTGTTTCAGCCAACACGGAAAGTGTTGGATCTGTACAGGCATCCTTGAAGGGTGTTGACTTTTCCTGAAAAGGCCATGTCCGGAACCCAAATAGACTGAGCTTTATTCTCTCAAGACAGATTTTCCAGATCTCAAGTCATTCTCGTAGCTCTTTTCTGAACCTTCTTCCAACATCCTCTTTGAAGTGTGGACAGCAGAACGGGACACAGTATTCAGTCACTGTATTATCTCTGTCTGCGGCATTACACAACCTCTCTGCTCTTACCTGATATTCTCCTGTTTGTAATCCAAGGATCACATTTGCCCTCTTACCTACAGCATCTCTCCGCACTGGGCGTTCACGTTCAATTGGTTACCGACCATTCTGCCAAGTCCTTTTCAGCGTCACTAATCAGAGTTCCCAAGACAGCATGTTGCTGTCACTGGACAGCTGGGATGATATCGTGGGAAGCTGGTAGTTCATGGATCTGAGAGACTCTCACCAATGGATCCCCAGGAGTTAGTGACATCCACCCTGATCGAATTGGCCCTGTTCTCCACTTGATGAGGTAACTCCCTTCTCTTCATGTGTCATTATATAATGCCTGCAGATGTCATTTTCACTCCATGCATCTGAAGAAGTGAGTTTTTTACCCATGAAAGCTTATGCCCAAATAAATCTGTTAGTCTTTAAGTTGCCACCGGATTCCTTGTTGTTTTTGTGGATACAGACTAACACAGCTACCCCTCTGATACTTAACAAATAATTCCACATCATAGATGTTCTCGGGCAATTCCTGCCTTCAATAGACAGCCCAATACAATCGAGTACTCAGAGAATGGCGTGCTTTTCCTTTCCTCTTGTTTCCATGCTCATAGGCTTGCTTGAGAACATGCTGAGGGATCCACCCACACGGCAGGTGTACACGCACAACTTCATCCTTGTAACTCACTTGGATTTTCATATTTTGCTGAAAGGAAAATCATTTTGTGGTTGCCAAGGTACAATCAATCAGCATTAAGGGGGAGAAATGACCTTCATTACCGCACGTCTCTCTCTGCAGGGCTGAGCCAGGAATTTGGGGAGAACGTTGGCTATTTCAGAACAAGTCTTCAGACGCCATGGCAACCGTCATTTCACTAATCAAGGCCAGCTGCAGGATGAAGGCACTTTTGCACCAGCCAGGGGAGCTGTTTGTTTTTAGGTATCTATCAGCTTGAATCCAGACCACGTTTGGTTGCCAGCCTTTTGCAGCCGGTTCACCTTGCTCTGTGATCTTGTTCACTCAGCAGGACTGGGCCAGCTCTCTGCTTGGAAAGGAGACCTCCCAAGGAAAAGCCAGGTGTGCTGCAGGTGAGGGTCTGTTGTCTGGTTCAGGGTTGACTCAATGGACCACTCTAGCAAGGTGCTGGCTCTCCACTGAGACCTCTTGATGAGTCGTGATGATTGAAAAGTCCATGGCAATTTTCATAAGAGATGGGTGGGGATCGGTCCTCCAAGGGTCTGGCACCTGCAAATTCCATCCTGGTTAATAACATTCTGCCTCCCTGTATTCCACTCCCAGTTTCCCACAGATTCTTCTTAAACTCCTGTCCATCACTGTGCCATGACTGCGTGCTGCTAGACAGAAGTGGCTGCAGGTCGGTCATGAAATGGTGTGTGCACACTTAGATGTATGTACCTGAGCATTTGGGGACTCTCATACTGAAAAGCGCTATAGAAATTAGCTATCCACTGCTATTGCTACAGGATAAACCGTGGTGTAGGCCATAAACTAGCCAACCGCCAGGGGTCAGGAAGAAAATTCCCCTGTCGGCAGGTTATTCCATAATTGCCCACAAGATGGATTCCTGCACCTGTCTGTGAAGCAGCTGCTGCTGGCCACGGTCAGACTCATGGACAGGATGGACCCCTGGTCTGAGCAGTTCCGGAAACTCCTACAGTCCTATGATTATTGGCTGTGCCTTTAATTGTGTTTTTGATCCTGCACATTCCTCATTATGTCCCGAGGCTCCCCCGATGCCCACATCAAATCCTGCCTCCTTCCCCCATTTTCAAAGCCCTACATTTTAGCCCCAATCCTTTTGAAGCCAGGACTCTTTTCGAGAGCCTGATGGAGAAAGGTGTTTAGGGATGGAGACAGACCAGGTGGGTGAGGTATTATCTTTCATTGCACCAACTCCTGGATGGAAGCAGTTAACAGATAAGAGCGCCATCTACTGGCCACTTAACAGACCCCATCAACTCTGTTCCTCGGTCAGTTGGAGAATTTTCTGATCAGATACTCATTGCTTTGCAAGTGAGCTAGCTACTTCTGCAGGCCTCCCATTCCCTCGAGACCCAGCGAGCGGGGAACAAGCGGCGGTGAAATCCTTCCCTTGGGCTTACATTTACCTCCATTGCAAGAACCTTGACGCGCTCCAATGATTTCGGTGTGGTTTCTCCGAGAAGTCTCATTAGCCTGGTATAAAAACACCCTGCCTTAGCCTGGTACCTCATCCAACAGACCTGACATTAACCAGCAGGAAGCCCTCGGCCTGATGCAATTTATTGCCCAAGCCATAATGAGGTTTGGATTGACTCACCTAAAGCAGCACCGGCTTCGGAACGCGTCTAAACAGAATGCATCTTTCATGGCATGTCACCCAACGGCTCGGGGCAATTTATTGGGCTCTGCCCAGTCTGATCCAAACCTCCTTTATCACCAATAAAAAGATAGAAATAAATCAAGCAACAAAAAGCCAGAGGCCACCCTGAAGTTCAAAGCCAATTTGCATACACCAGCCCAACCCACTGGTTTCTGGCTCCCACCTGAGGGCAGCCTCTTTGGATTTATTGTTATAAATGTCTACGCTCACCTAGCCCGGGCACCGATGGGAAATATTCCTCCTCCCCCAAATCACCTCTTAGCACCCATTTGACGGTTTGGAAGGTCTCAGAGGCTTTCGGCTCGGATGAAGCACCACAGATATAATTCTTCCCCACCTCATTTGTGAAGGGGGCCAGGCAAGGGGATAATAAACGCCTGCGATCTGCTTCCATTTGCCAGGCAATTACTCAAGCGCCAAGTCAACAAAACAAAGGAAACAAAACGCAGCAGCAAATAAAACATATAATAATAAAAAAAAAAGAGACGCCGAGACATTTATAGCCCAATTTGTGCTCTGGCACTTTTCTCCCCATTGTTTTATACGAGCGGGCGGGAACGTGCGCAGATCTCTAAGCCAGGATCTGGGCGCAGGGCTCGAGGAGGAAGGGAGGCTGCTGGAGGGAGCAGAGAGGCTCTCATCTTTCCTGGCGGTTGTTCGCCCCAGGCGATGATTTAATGCTATCATTGCACGGCATAAAGGCGTCTGAATTTGTGCAGTGAATTTGCTGATCGCCTCCTGCCTGCTGCTTTGCAGGGTTTTTTTACAGCTGGCTTCCCGTCCTGATCCCCAGCACCCTGACTGGTTAACTCGAGAACCGGGGTGGGGGGGGTGGCTCATTATTTGTATAAGGAACAGCTTGGGGTGCTCTCGCACTGCTGAGCATTTGCTACTACTGCAGCCTACCCCAAATCTACAGTGTCCAATTACAGGAATCCCAACAGGAATGGGCAGGGAAAGGAGCAGAGAACAAGAACGCTCTGGAATCCGATTTAACAAACTCCTTCCCACCACCCAGTCGCTACACTGCATGTTACAGCCCCTGTGAGCTTCGCAGCAACACCTGGCTAGAACGCCACGCCCCCGACGCAATCTCCTATCCGTTGTGCTCAAGGAGAATCTCCATAGCAGTGCAGGGCCTGTGACACATGTCTGAGCATGTAGAGACTACAGGGACCCAGGCCACTGTGGCTGGAGTGAATGCAAGTCTCGAGTGAAGTCTACACTACAAAATTAAGTCAACCAAAGTTACGTCAACGTCGCGCCACTACAGAAGTCAAATCGGTTTTACATGTCCACACTACGGTCCCTGGGAGCCCGGGTTCAGCTGATTAGCCACAACAACCCCCAAATCACTGCTTCCCAGGATAGAGTCCCCCATCTTTGTTCCCAGATGTATATGTTTACGCTTCCCATATTAAAATCCATATTGTTTGCTGGCACCCTGTTTAACTAGGGATCCAGATCGCTCTGAATCAGTGACCTGTTCTCTTCAGTATTTCCCACTCCTCCAGGTTTTAGGTCATCTGCACACTTTGTCACTGATGGTTTTGTTTTCTGCCAAGTCATTGATAAACATGTGAACTAGCATAGGGCCAAGGGCCAAGGACCAAGCCTTGCAGCTCCTGCTCGATGACGATTCCCCATGTACAATTACATTTTGAGAGCTATCGGTCAGCCAGTTTTTAATCCATTTCATGTGGGCCCTGTTCATTTTATATTGGTCTAGTTTTTTAATCAAAATGTCATATGGTACCAAGTCAAACCCCTTACAGAACTCCAAGTATATTATACCAACACTATTACCTTTACCAACCACATTTATAATCTCATCAAAGACATATATTAGTAGATCTTGCCAAACTATTTTCCATAAACCCATGTTGGCTTGCATTAATTTCAGTACCCTCCTTTAATTCTTTATTAATCGACTTCTGTGTCAGCTGCTCCATTATCTTGCCCAGGATCAATGTCAGACTGACAGGCCTGTAATTACCCTGGTTTACCCTTTTTTAAAATTAGCACAACATTAGCTTTGTTCCAGTCTTCTGGAACTTCCCCGGTGCTCTGAGAGTTGTTGAAAATCAATGTTTACCGTCCAGTGAGCTCCTTAGAAGCCAACTCTTTTAAAAGTCTTGGTTTCAAGTTATCTGGCCCTGGTGATTTGAAAATATCAGACTTTACAGGATGTTAAGCAGAAGCCACTAGAGATACTAGTGGAATGGAAAGAGTGTTATCACCATATTTCATGTTTTTTCCCAAAACACAGCACAGAAATATTTATTGAGCACATCGACCTTTTTTACATTATTATTGATAATTCTGCCATTCTACTTCCACAGACCAATACCACTTTCAGGATCTTTTTTGTTCCTAATATATTTAAAAAACTCCATATTGTCTTCAGCTTTGCAGGCTATAGAGTTCTCCTTAGGTCCCTTTGCTTCCCTGATCAATTTTCTACAATTCCTAAATTCTGATTTGTATTTGTATCTATCAGCTTCCCCTTTCTTCTATTTGTTATTTGTTTTTTTATAACTGCCTTCACTTCCCCTCTAAACCAGGTCTTTTTTTTAACCAGCACAGCCTTCTTCCTCAATTGTGGGATTGTAGCTTTTGGGGTATATAGGAACATATTCTTAAATTATTCCCAATGATCAGTCACACTTTCCTGATCAATATTGCCTCCCAGTTGATTTGGTTCATGGTTTCTGATTAGATCCCTGGAAACCTCCCAATATGGATTCATAGAAGTTTCTGACTTTGTTTTGCTCAGCCCACTTAGCAGTGACTCATAACTTCACTCAGTAATTCATAAATTCCAGAGCTAGAAGGGACCACTGTGATATCTTCCTCTTGCTTCTTTTTCATTTCTGGAGGGCATTTTTCTGTGATTGGTAAAGGAGTAAGTACTGCATCTAGGAAACCTGTGAGCAGCACCTCTTGCTGCAACTTTTCTGCAGTATCCACCTAGCGCCTATGATTCCTCTAGCCTGTCAGGCAACCCTGCCATCCTGTCATTCACTCTGTTTATCTGTATGGATTGACTCAGGTGGGTCCCAGGGACCTGTCATTCCATGCTTTCCTCTCACGAGCCAAGTGAAGAACAAGCAAGCCAAGGCTGAAACCATGTGAACTTCCCATCAGACCAGCATGTGTCTCTGAGAGCAGCCTGGGGCTTATATGTTTCAAGGGGGGATAGCTCAGTGGTTTGAGCATTGGCCTGCTAAACCCAGGGTTGTGAGTTCAATCCCTAAGGGGGCCATTTAGGGAACTAGGGTAAAGATCTGTCTGGGTATGCATCCTGCTTTAAGCAGGGGATTGGACTAGATGACCTCCTGAGGTCCCTTCCAACCCTGATCTTCTATAATTTAAGAAAAAGGTGCAAGAATCCCCCATTTAGAATTATGGAATAACCTGCTCAGGGGGTAGTTTCTTCATAGCCCTGTCAGATATTGGTTCATTTATACCCCAAATGTGAGGGCTTATGTACCTTAGATATTTTCCTCCTAGTCTGTGTGAATGTTGTTCAGACGAGCGTCTGACCCTTTTTAAAGTCCTGCTAAGTGCTTGGCCTTAATGACATCTTAACGATCATAGAAATGTGGGGCTGGAAGGGACCTCAAGGGACCATCTAGCCCAGCCCTACACACTGAGGCAGAACCAAGCCTATATAGACCATCCCTGGGCCGCAGGTGTTTGGCCAACCTGTTCTTTTACAACCCTCCAGTGATGGGGATTGCACAACAATTCATCCCTCGGAAGCCGGTTCCAGAGCTTAACTACCCTCATGGTTAGAGCATTTTCTCCAATATCTAACCTATCTCCCCCTAGCTGCAAACTAAGCCAATTCCTTCTTGTCCTACCTTCCTGGAGAACAACTGATCACCCTCCTCTTGATAACCACCATTTATACATTTGAAGACTTATCAGCCCCCACCCCCTCGGTCTTCTCTTCTTTCCTCATAGGTCATGTTTTCTAAACCTCTTATTTTTGTTAGTTCTCTCTAAACCTGCTCCAGTTTGTCTACCTTTTTCTTAAAGCATGTCCAGTGTGGGGCACCACAGGACTTCCGCTGAAGCCTCACCAGGGCTGAGCAGAACAGTGACCCCATGTCTTACAGACAACACCCCTCTTTATACACCCCAGAATGACATTAGTTTTTTTCACCACAGCATCACACTGTTGACTCATCCAGTTTGTGATCCTCTATAGCGCCTAGGTCCCCTGCTGCCTAGCTAGCCACTACCCCATTTTGTATTGGGGTAGCTGATTTTTTCTTTGCTACACGCAGTCCTTCCCACTTGTCTTTCACTGAATTTCATCTGAGCGATTTCAGACCAATTCTCCCCTTTATCGAGGTCTTTTTGAATTCTAATCCTGTCCTCCACAGTGCTTCACCCCCCTCTCAGCTTGTGGCAAGGACAGCGTGTCCCAGGCTAACGAGGCATTGTGGAAGAGGGGCGTCTCTCATTAGCAATGAGAAAAGGGGTGGCTTTGTTTCACAGAGCAGCACCTTGCTCTTGTAGGAGAAGGGGGTATGTAGGAGCACCCAGGAGTCCTTCCCTCTGCTATTCTCTTATACCTCCACCCTCTCTCTCCTTTGTCCCCTAATTGGGTAGCTCTAATGCTACCAGCCTTGAGTTATTCTCACTGCCCGACTGTGGACTCCCTTTATATTCCCACTGAAACAGGGGAGGGGAGGCAGAACTGAACCCAAGATCCCAGGCGGGGCATGCACCGTGGAGCTATACAGAGAGTGCTCTCTTTCGCTTGTTTTCTAACCAACTAGTCTTTAAGCCACCTAGCACCAGTTTGCTTTCCTGGCTCCAGCTGCCTGGTTTGCTCTGAGCGATTGCAGTTAATCAAGCACTTGCACCTGCTCAGGGAGGCCAAGTAACAGCAAAAGCCAAGACTTGCTGCAGGCAACCCCAGCATCCCCTCCACTCATGCCCACCCTCACAGCAGCTTCTCACAGCCTGCAGCCCCTCCCTCCTTTTATAGCCCCTCTCATTGCATTACTTGTCTCTAGCTCCACCCAGCCCCAGGCCTCCTTAATCCCCCAGCAGTCCCTGAGGGCACACACCTGATGGCTCAGCTCCAGGAGGGAGTGTGTTAACCCTCCCCTGGCCAGCCAGCCAACAGGGTACACTGCCTCCCTCTCAATACAGGAGACCAGCCGGGAATCCTGCGGCTGATAATGGGGTGTTGGCTCGTGGATGGGGCGCATTGGATGCTGGTGGCATTTGTCCAATTATCTGTTTTGTGGATGCTGATTTCTGCTGTTCGACCAGCCCTAGCGTTTGTCAAGTAGCTGCTCCTTGGCTCACTGTACAAGCCAACTAGGTGGGGTAGGACCGGCAGGCCCTGGCCAGGAAGAAGTGGGGAGGGGACTGAGGGCGTCCGCAGGGAGGAGCCCAGGACTGGAAAAGCAGGGGAGAGGGGAGACTGCAAGTCGGGACTGAGGGCATTGGTGGAGCTGTGCGGGGGAAGCCCAGGGCTGGAACAGCAGGGGGTGCTGTGGGCTGGGAGTGAGGGGCATCAGCAGAGCTGGGGGGGGTGTCCAGGGCTGGAATAGCAGGGGGGCTGTGTGGGATAGGATGGAGAGGCAGCAGCAGAGTTTTGTTTCCCTGCGGGAGTCACGTCAGTCTCACTGTGCCTCAGTTTCCCCATCTGTAACATAGACATAATCCATTCTCAGAGCTGTGGTTAGAAGGAAATCTCCACACACATACACCAGGAAACTACATCTCCCCAGAGACATTTCCTCACAGGCTCAGAACAGTAACCCCCATCCCCCACTCCTCCCTGGGGGAGGGGGAGCGGGAGGAGGGAAGGGAGGCTTCAGGAAAGGACTCCGATTCTTCACGAGCCTGTTGAACTCACTGATAGCAGGGAAACAGCTGCTACCTACGCTGTGCCTGGCACACAGGGTTGATCAGCAGCAAACAGCGCTGGCCCCAAGGCATGAAGGGGGGTGGATCAGCGGGATTCTCTTCTCCTCCATGTGACCTTCAGCACAAGTGAAATTAAGTGGTAGGTCTCAGTCAGGGCCTAACAATTAGTGGCCAGCTTTTCTATAGGTCCTGAGTGTCATAGTTCAAGGCAACTGCCCCTAGAGTCCCCCTCTACGGTCCGGCCAGGGCACCCACTCTAGGCTCCCCAGCCAACACCTCTCTTGGGTGGAAAGATGCATCTCTCCCCCTCCTGAGCGGGGTATTTCCAGGCTGCCCAGTCCCATGACTATGCTGTGATATCCCCAGCAAAAGCCGGACTGCCTCAGCAGACATGCATCGCTTCTCTCCTCAGAGCCAGTGCACGGGGTAATGGCACCCAGCCCTTTCTAAGCAAGCACATTTATTCTTAAGGTAAAAGCATTGCAGAGGAAACATTAAAACAATGAGAACCTGCACGTCAGTTCATAATCTTACCAGAGATCACCCCGTTCCAACAAGGGCTCTGGTTGGTGACTAGTCCCAGACGCAGGGGGGTTGCCTGTTGTCCCAAGTTCATCACCGCTTCAGTTCAGAACACAGCCCCTCCTGGCTCTGAGAATCACTCTTTTCACCCGTTTGGGTCTTTGAAGACGCCGTGAATAGGTCATCAGCCAGACAAGGGATTTCTGCCCAAGGCGCAGCTTCCAGAGGATGGACCCTTTGCATTCCCCTCCTCCCACGTATTTCCTAGGAATCCCCCTATTTCGCTTGTCTCCCACTGCAATTAAACGCCAGCAGCTGGCCAGCGTCAGCTGACTCGGGCTCAAGCGACGGGGTTGTTGTCAAATGCGGGGTAGACATTTAGGCTCAGTCTGGAGCCCCAGATCTGGGATCCTCCCTCTCCAGTCCAAGTAGTTACATTGCAATTTTACAGCCCAGTACCCAGAGAGTCCTCTGAAGTGCATAACACACCCAGGGTTGGCATTAGCCATTCTTGCTCCTTAAAGCCGTTACTTCCAATCCCACATAGACAGTTACAACTGACACCACTGGGTGGGTCACACCCCAAAGCACCTGGCTGGGTCATTGGAAGTGGGACTCAAACCCGGGACCTCCGGTGCTTGATGCATGAGCCTGCGCTAGAAGGATCAGCTCGGTTAGCCCCGCCTGTAGCAGACCCATCAATCTCTAGCCCTTAGCAGGCAGTAGAGTGGCACACCGTGCAGCCATGGTTTACAGACTCCCCATGGCCAGGGAAGTGCTGGCAGAGACTTTCCAGTTCAATTCCCCTTACGGGCAGCAACTTATAACACTGGTGCCCCTGGCCAAGTCATCGGGAGCAAGGATCAAACCTGAGCTGAGCCTGCCACAGCCTTGACTGAGACAGACGAGTCTGTTAGTGGAGGCTCATGTGTTAAGAGATCACTGCTGCCATTATACATTTTGAATACAATGAACTTCTAAAATACTTACTGCAATTCAATAAGGTTAAACGGGCATCTTGCTGGACTGCTTTGTAGCTAGAAGAAGCAGTTGCCTGCCCTGAGCACTTGATTCTCCAGGTAGACGGGGCCTCGCTCCGACCACTAGGCAGCACAGGCTCCCATTGCAAATGCCCCAGCCAAGACGCGTAAGCGTTTGATGGGCTTGGTTCCCGAAGAACCACGCAGCACAATGGCCTCCTGGAAGGATGTTGATCAATTGGAGCGGATGCCGAGAAGAGCCCCGGGGATAATGAAAAACCTGGAAAACGTGTCTGAAAGCGATTGAGCTCCTGGAGTGTCTCTGTTTAATTTATGAAAGAGAAGATGAAGGGGTGATTTGATTCCAGCCTACAAGCACCTGCGTGGGGACCACATATTTGCTAATGGGCTCTTCAGGCTAACAGGGAAAGGTCTAACAGCATCCAGTGGCGGGCAGTTGGAGCTAGACAACTTCAGACTGGAAATAAGACGTACATTTTTAACAGTGAGGGACATTAACTAGTGAAACAATTGACCAAGGGTTGTGGTGAGTTCTCCACCACGGATAATTTTTAAATCACGATGTGGATTTAAAGCGAGAGGTGGATGCTTCTTCTAAAAGATCGGCTGCAGGAATTGTTTTGGGGGCCGGTGTCCGGCCTGGGTTACACAGGAGGTCAGACTAGCTGCTCACAGTGGTCCCTTCTGGCCTTGGAATCGATGAATGGAAGAATTGTCACCCCAGAGGACGGCGGCCTCTCTGAAAAGCTGCCCCACAGCTCCCAAAGGCACTGGGGTCTCCTCTCCCCCCCAGCTCCGACATGCACCCTTCTCACTTCCTATCTGAAAAGCTCCCATGTTTGCAGAGGGGGAAACGGAGTCACGGAGCAGTCAGGAGACTGACCCAAAGGTCACACACCAGCGTGGTGGCCGGAGCTGGGTATGGTGGCCTGACTCCTGCCACACTCTTCTTGTTTTCGAATGAAAACAAAAGTGCCAGACGAGGAGCCAGAACCAGTCACCCCGCTGTGCAAATATGGCCGCTCCCTCGTCCTCCAGTTCTCCTGCCCTGCCTGCGCTCCTGGGGGAGGCGAGAGGCAGGGGCTTGAGGGCATTTGCATCACAACCACAAGGGCTCGACCCACCAGAGATCTGCTAAAATGGACACAACCCCAGCACTCCATAGACAGAGGATCTAGGCCCTGAACTGCCAGTCCCCAGAGTCACCACCCCAGAAGGGGCAGCTCTGGGCTGCACCTTGGAGTCGTGGGCCGGGAAAGACGGGTAAAAGAAGCCAGCACAGGACAAAGCCTCCGTCCGCTGCAGCCAGGAGTTGTCAGGGGCTAGGCTGGGCAGAGGCAGCAGGCGGTTCATCAGGCGCCCTGCGAGGTGTGAAATCCAATCTCTGTCGTGCGCGCGGGGGGCTGGTGCCTCCGAGGGAGCCGTGGGCTGCCCCAGCGCTCTGCCGAGCGGCAAATCAGAACCCCTACCAGGCCGGGGAAGTTGCCATGGAGGCGGGAGGTGTCACTTAAAGGCTATTACTCGGTTCTCTCTGCCAGCAGCACGGCAGGCGGGATGTCCACAGGACACCTCCCCGGCGGGTTTGTTTGGGCAGTGCTCATGCCTACCGGTGCTGCCCAGAGCCTGGCAGGGGGTGGGCAGGCGCTGGGCACGTTTCCTTTCAGCTCTGCCCATGCCCCTCAATCCCAGTCCTGCACCTAGCTCTGTGATGCCACTCGGTCCCAGTCCAGCAGGTTCCTGATACACAGCTCTGCCGACGCCCCTCAATCCCGATCTGCAGCCCCCCAGCTCTTCCTCCCCCCCACTGCTCTGCCAACACCCCTGAATCCGAACCTGCAACCTCACATCCCAACCCCCACTACGGCAGTCCTGGATTCCCCCCCACCCCAGGTCTGTTGATGCCCCTCAGTCTTAACCCACAGCCCCTTTTCCACGCCAGCCTGGGACCCGCCCCCCACCACTAGTGCTCCTTAATCTTGACATGACTCCCCTTGCTAGTCTAGTCTTTCCTCCTCAGCCCAGCGAACCTGTCAGCCCGACGCTGATCCTGGACAAACTAATGGAACAACTGATCTGAGACTCGATTAATAAAGAATTAAAGGAGAGTAATATCATGAAATGCCAAGCCGCATAGGCTTATGGAAAACAGATCCTGTCAAACGAACGTGAGATCTTTTTTCGATGAGCTCACAAGCCAACAGTGTTGATGTGATAAACTTCTGTATGGCATTTTGATTCGGACAGTAGTACGATACAACATCAACCCGGCTCCCACGAGCTGGATTAAAAGCGGGCTAACCGACAGGTCTCCAGTGTAACTATACACCAGGAACCATCGTCAAGCGGGTGTGTTTCTAGTGGGGTCCTGCAGGGATCAATTCTCGGCCCTATGCTACTTAACAGTTTTGTCAACGTCCTGGCAGAAAACCTAAAGTCATCCCTGAGAGAGTTTGCAGGGGACACAGAGATAGGGGAAGTGAGAAATAATGAAGACAGGTCACTGATTCAAAGCAATCTGGATCGCTTGGTCAGCTGGGTTCAAGCAAACAATATGGGTTGTAATAGGGCTAAGTGCAAATGTCTACATCTAGGGGCAAAGAACATAGCCATACTTATAGGACAGGGCACTCTGTCCTGGGGAGCAGGGACTGGGGTCATGGTGGATAACCAGCTCAAGCTCCTAGTGCAATGTTGTGGCCAAACAGGACTAATGTGATCAGGGCCGACGAGAGGAGGGGGAAGCCGGTACAAATTACCGGGGCCTGGCGGTCCGGAAGGGGGCCCAGGGCCCGGCTTCCCCCCCTCTCATCGGCCCTGTTTAGCCAGTCCACCCTTGCTGGGGGGCCCGAAAAAATTCAGGGCCCGACTCCTCCTCCCCTTGTTGGCCCTGTTTAGCCGGTCCGCCCTTGGTGGGGGGCCCGAAAAAATTCAGGGCCCGGCTCCCCCTCCTCTTGTTGGCCCAGTTTAGCTGGTCCGCCCTTGCTGGGGGGCCCGAAAAATTTTTTTCACCGGGGCCCGAACCCGCTCTCGGCGGCCCTGAATGCGATCCTTGGATGTATAAATGGGGGAATTTTGAGTAAGAGTAAGGACAATGTATTACCTCTGTATTTGGTGCGATTGCTACTGGACTACTGTATTCAGGTCTGGTGTCCACAAATCAAGCAGGACGTTGAGAAATTAGAGAGGGTTCAGAGAAGAGCCACAAGACGGATTGAAGGGTTAGACAACCTGCCTTAGCAATAGACTCACAGAGCTCAATCCATTTGGCTTATCAAAGAGAAGGTTAAGGGGTGACTTGATCACTATCTATAGGTATCTACGTGGGGAACAGATATTTGAGAATAATGGGCTCTTCTATCCAGCAAACAAAGGTCTAACGAGAACGGTGGCTGGAAGCTGAAGCTAGACAGATTCACACTGGAAATAAAGTGCAGTATTTTAACAGTGCAGGGAAATAGCCACTGGACCAAATACGTGAGGGGTGTGGTGGATTCTCCATCACTGGCTGTTTGTCAATTTCAGATGGGATGTTTTTCCCAGTGATCTGCCCGAGAGCAAATGGAAAGGAACTGTCCCAGGGCCTGTGCTGTGCAGGAGGTGAGCCGAGATGGTCGCTCTGGGCCCTTCTGGCCTTGGAATCGATAAATCTGTTCAGCCGGTCATGCAGCCCTGCTGCCTTCCTGGTCCTAAGGGCTCCAGACCGTATCACTCGGAGGCATCAAAGTCAGGGAACTAATGCAAATCCAGGAACTCGCATGTCACAAGCAGACTGTGCAGTGATCTTCAGGAAGGGTTCGGGTCAGTCAT
The DNA here is from genome assembly GCF_027887155.1 of Malaclemys terrapin pileata. NCBI lineage: Eukaryota > Metazoa > Chordata > Testudines > Emydidae > Malaclemys > Malaclemys terrapin. The sequence continues at coordinate 100,187,783 of NC_071513.1, read as the reverse complement.
CCACAATGCCTGTATTACATATAATGAAATGCAAAGTCAGGAAATGCTGCAGGTGAAGGTGAACCCCCCTCCCACAACTCTACCCCCTCCCGCATGTGCATTTTACGGGAACACTCCAATGGCCAGACCAGAGGGGCCATCTCACAGTGGCCAACACCAGATGCGACAGAGGCAGGTGCTGGCTACCCCCTAGTGGACAATTGGGGAATAACCTGCCCATAAGGTTGGTTGGCTAATGCCCTGAAAGGAGAGGTTTCAGAGTAGCAGCCGTGTTAGTCTGTATCCGCAAAAAGAAGAACAGGAGTACTTGTGGCACCTTAGAGACTAACAAATTTATTAGAGCATAAGCTTTCGTGGACTACAGCCCACTTCTTCAGATGCATCCGAAGAAGTGGGCTGTAGTCCACGAAAGCTTATGCTCTAATAAATTTGTTAGTCTCTAAGGTGCCACAAGTACTCCTGTTCTTCTTTTTTTGAAAGGAGAGGGTTTATATACCTTGTCCTGGAAGGACAGCTGGCATGGGAGCCATGTTTCCCAGGCTGGGCGTGCAACTGGCACCATGTGTCTTTGGGCCCATGAAAATGATGATGTCTAGGGCTGCAGATTTGACACCGCAGTTTTGAATCAAAAACCACGGCGCCATCAGGGTCCTGGGCTTGGTGATTTCTGAGATCAAATGCCAGGGCAGATGAAATTCAATGATACCTCTTTAAAATCCTAGGCCAGCCTCCTTCTCCTCGCCCCACTGAGGGGGCACCCGCTGCCACCTCACCCTTAATCCCAGCCTGGGGCAGAGGGAAGGGCCTGGATGGGGTGGGGGGGGGAGTTGGAGAGCAAGAGCCCGCCCCGGCCTCGCTCTCAATCTCCAGTGACAATTCCTGTCCTAGAGGGATGGGCCTGGCTCTCCCCTTCAGACTTAGCAGCCTGGCATACAGGTCACAGATAGAGGGGTGGACGGGCCTGCAACGCCTCTCAAACATATTTAGCCTGGCCACACCCGCCTCCACCCCCAGGCCAGACCTAAGCAGTGAGGTGACTCCATGAGCCAGGTTGCAATGCCCAGAGTGGGGGGCCGGACCCAGACCTGCAGGATCCATTTATTAAAATCACAGACCCAAAAACAAGTCCCGGGCAGACAGGAAAATTACAGTATCCCTGAGAGTTCTCCCGCTGTCACACACCTGCAGCCCTGCCCATGACCAGCCCACCGCCAGCAGCAGAACCGTTCTCTGCTGTGGGAGCAAAGTCTGCAAACGAAGCCGCATTTCTCTCGCCAGCAGGAACAAGCTGCGATTATTAGATGAGCGAACGTAGCTCCCCGGCCCTGGAGGACCGGATCCAGAGCGCTTTGTTCACCAGCCTTTCATGCCAGCGTCTGTCACAGCCCACCTCACTGGACTGATCATGCCCAGTCATTCATCCTGGCCTGCAGCAGAGCCCCTGTCCTGGGGGCTGGATGGGGGTCATTGCACACAGAGGTTCGAGGTGCCGGCCTCTGTCGTTTATAGTGACATTTACATGAGGAGACAGCCCCAGGCCTGGCCGCTAGATTAGCTGCCACAGGCCCCCTTTGGTGACACCCACAGGGTTCAGGAGCAGGGTGACCAGCCGAGGGCAATTCCCTGACTTGCAGGGCATGGGTGGTCTGAGCATAGGCTGCCCACAGCCGAGGCCAAGCGGGGCTGCGATGGGGTCCAGCAGGGGCGAATGCCACAGCCGCACTGCACTGCTGAGCAGACTCCCAGCCAGGGCAGAGAGGTGCCCTGCCTCTGGGATCGTCAGGGTAGGGCAGGGCCCAAGCCGGGATGTGGATTTGAACAGCCCCAATGGCTGGATCCAGGGTTCCCAGCCAAAGGGTCCTGCTGCCACACGCAGATCCAGTTCGGGGTTCCCCTACGGTAGCCGGCGCCGATCAGCCCCAGCCGCCCGACAGTCAGGACGTGCTCCTCTCTCAGAGCTCTGAGCACCTGAGTGGTGGCTGGGAAAAGGGCCTTGCATCCTGACTGAGGGGTGGGCACTGCCAGGGCTCCACAGAGAACCCACTGGGCTCCACACAAAATGCCCCCATATTGTCCGACCTGGCGGCTCCCCCAGCGAGCGCGAGACACACCATTCGAGCTGGCCAGGTGGGAGGGGCAGTTTGTCTCCCAGAGGAACACTCGCTGGAGAGGCAGCGTCACCGTCCTGCCGCCGGCACCCTGGCCTAGTGCATACGTAGTCCCGCAGACACGGCTCATGCAGGATCTCGTCACGGCAGTGGGGTCGGGTCAGCGTTCAGAGGGGAGACCCGACCAGACTGCCTGGGAGACTGCAAGGCATGGGGAGATGTTAGGAGGCTGTTGGGGACGTTAGGGTGCGTGAGAGGGTGTCTTTCAGATGAGACCTGTCGACGAGGTCCTGCCCACTCGTGGTGCTAGCAAGCCTGTCGCACTTCCTGCCTGAGCTGATCACTCTGTTTCCTGGCCCAATGCTAGCAGGATGCTGCCTCCCTCCGTTCCCCTTACAGCTGACATTGGATGCAGTGTCCTGGGAGTGCCCGACCGCAAAAGGGCCGAGCAGCGCATGGATCCCTGCAGAGCCGTGGGGACGCTGGGCGTGCAGCGAAGACCAATTCTGGTTGCTCGTGTCTAATTCCCTTTGGATTCCTCCTTCGTTGCAGCGGCAAGCTCCAGGGGGTGGGGACTTGGGCCAGTGGTGCCTTTCCAAACGCATACGCCTGGCCTGCTGGCAGCCTGCCCCCCCAGCACCCATCAGCGATGGTCTCGAGATGAATTCACTGTTGTCCTTGTCACCACTCTGGAGATCTCCCCACAGAACCAAACGGAGGGCGGTGGTAATATTTAAGATGCAATAGACGTTCAGAGGCGCACACCATTTAATAGCTCCAGTCCCTTCCAGCCATGGATCTCACAGCGCCTCTGTTAGACAGGGCTGCTCTCTGTTTCACATAGGGGGATACTGAGGCACAGGGAGGTTAGCTGACTTACCCAAGGTTGCAAGACACAGCTAGTCTGTGGCAAAGGCGGGGCTGGAAACAAGGTGGTTCCCCGTCTCTCAGCCCTGCTTTGCATCAATTCACTCATGCTGCCCAGAGGCAGGGGGCGGGAGGGGAGAAATGGATGCAAGACCCTACCACTGCTTCGAATTAAAACCTCGATTAGAACTGTAGCATCACATTCCTGTATTAGAAACTCAGCTCTGTTTCTGTGCCGGGTAGGGGGTTAGGAACACAGGGATAATAGCAACCAAGTCCTGTGCAATTAGTCCAATAGCAGCATTTAGCATTGAGGAGAGAGGAGCGAGAGATTTCAGGTTGCACCTGGGGGAGCTGGGTTTGCAGCCTTTTCCACTCACGCTCACCCTGCTCCGAGACAGGGTAGCAAGCAGGTGCCAGAGACCCGCGGATGATCCAACCCCCACCCCTCCACCCCCTTGTGTGGGAGCTCAGTGCGTTGCTTTCGGCCCAGGCCTGCCTTCTCGAGCCCCTGCCTTCGCCAGCCCCTGCCTCCTCCCCAAGTCCCTTCCCCTGCCTGATGGCAAAGGATGGCCCCAGATTATAGGCTCCCCCACCCTGGCTCCCATTTTCTCCTTCCAAAAGAAAAGCTCTTGGGGGGAGACCCCTGCCGGAGCCAGTAGCTCATTGGGTAGGGTCCCCCCAGCACTGCCGTCTCTGGGTGCCTCCTAACTTCAATGCATTGCTCAGCACAACATCCCTAGGGGGCAGGGCAGATTTACAGCTGGGGCCCAGAGAGACGAAGGCCCAGCTCCCCGAGGGGAGTTAGGCTCCTGACTTCCTTCGCAATCAGTGGGAGTTAGGAGCCTAAATATCTTTGTGGATTTGAACCTAAGTGACTTGGCCAAGGTCACAAAGGGAATCTGTGGCAGAGCAAGGACTAGACCCCAGTTCTCTTGAAACGCCTGATACTGCCCTAACCACTGGGCAATCCAGCCACTTTCTACTCAGGCTAATGATCCTTCACACCTCCCTTCCAAGGCACCTCAGAAATAGGAATGAATTTAGCATCACAACCCCCTGGGCAGATTGAGCTGATTTCCACTGTACAGATGGGGAAACTGAGGCACGGTAGCGAGTGGCAGGGGGCCATGCCTGGCTTAAGGTCACAGAGCGAGGCTATGGCAGAGCTGGACAGAGATCCCCAGGGTCCTTGCTTCAACCACCCCACTTCCTCTCTGGGAGAACCACCTCTGCCGCAGAAGGAGGACATGTCTCAGCACAATGAGATTTGAGCTCACAGCAATTTTTCATGTCAGGAGTGACCTTCAGAGAGTGGCCAGAGGCATCAGCAGAGAGCTGGGCTTTGACGTGACTTATCGCTGGGCCTGGCTCTTGGCTGGGCCGAGTGGAGCTGGGTGTGCTTCACCTGGGGGCGTATGTCACCTCCCCACGCCAGCTGCTCCCAGGCCGAGCTCCGGGTTGCTGCGTCATCAGGCAAAGATCCCCTTGCTGCCCTGAGAATCTCCTGGTGCACGTGTGGCACACGCTCAGTGGGGAGGGGCGAATTTGCCGAGATGAAGCCGTTCTCATTTCTCGTCAGGGCACTGTCACAGCTGCAGGGAGGAGCCAGGGCTCGTGAGGCCTGGTCTAACCATTACACAACACTGCCTTCCCCGTGTCAGTGAGATCACTAGGATTATTATTTAGTAATTTCTAGTCTAGTAGCACCCAGAGGCCCCAGCCAAGCACCTCAGGGCCCCGTTGCGCTGGACGCTGCACAGACACGCAGTGAGGATGTGTCTACACTGCAGTCTGGAGGTGTAGACTTGTGTCTGTGCAGCCCCCAACACACTGGGGCCTTGCGCTGTAACTACACCACCCCCCTTAATTGCTTCTGCATACTGAGCAGAGAGAAAAATCTGATCCGAAAGGCAATCAAATGACAACAATGAAACCACAATGCGTTACAGACTGACACCCTTTCGCCAACCACCAATCCTCCCCGCTGAAATGCAGCCCTCTCTGGGGTGGAGCATGACTGCTCTTTAACAGCCAACAGCAACATACTGAAGGAAGAAGAATCTTGTACTTGGAGGGGGATGTTAGGGAGGCAGAATAGGGTGAGCCAAGCTGAACTAGGCCGGGGCACAGAGAGAGGGATTGCTCCTTGGTAGGAAACAGGTTCCTCAAAGGATGACTTTCGGATTGGAGCAAGTGGGATTCCTGGCAGGATGGCGACCAAGTGCTGATTTCAATGCAGCTCCTCTCATAACTGGTGGGAACACCTGGTACAAGCAGCAGGCGAGAGGGGGCCAGGTCTCTGTTCTTAGCCGGATACACCAGGGAATTTCTTCAGAGGGAAAGGTTTCCTTTAACCCTGAGAAATTAATCTCAGCCTTTTCCCTACAGAGACCCCGACCCCCTTCCAGCCACTCCTCTTCAGAGGGGATCCACAAGCGTTTGCACTGTTGTTCCCTTGGCACTTTAAAGGATACGTGCAGGCGGATACTCCCAGTCAGTTCCAGTGGCTGGCTCAACCTGAGGCCAGAGACAGGGAATGGGAGCTGGCTCAGGGCTCCCAGGTAATGGGGACGTCAGCCCAGAGCTGAGACCCGCCACTTCGAGTGCAGCTGTGGTCAGAAGAGGGAGTGCAAAGAAGTGGGACCTCCTTCCCCAGCATCCCTAGCACAGCTGATCTGTACTGCAACTGAGCGGGGGGGGGGATAGCTCAGTGGTTTGAGCATTGGGCTGCTAAACCCAGGGTTGCAAGTTCAATCCTTGAGGGGGCCATTTCGGGAACTGGGGCAAAAATCTGTCTGGGGATTGGTCCTGCTTTAAGCAGGGGGTTGGACTAGATACCTCCTGAGGTCCCTTCCAACCTTGATATTCTATGAAACCCCAGCCTGGTACAACTCCACATGGAGGCTAGCAGGAACAGGGTCCTTCCCACCAGCAGGCCCAGGGCTGTGGGGCAATCTTCCCCACCACAGCAAGACCATCCTTCCCACAAGGTTTCCCAAAGACCAACCTTGCTGGGGACCCAAGGGCGCGAAGGAGAACAGGCAGCCTTTTGTCCTAGTCTCTGCTGGTGCCTACAACCCACATGGAGCTGCTGTCTAGGGTCGGATCTGGCCCTCTCACCTGTCTAGTGCGTTGACTCCTTGGGGTGTGCAGGACGGGGGCAAGCCAGGCTCTCAGGGCGGGTCACTAGCCTCCCGCTGCAGGCAGCGATCTGATGGAAGACAGGGAATCAGAGCATTTTATTGCTCTCTCTGCTTCGAATGCCATTTCCAGCCCCGCCCTCTGCTGGGGAACGCGCCAAGGCGCTCAGCCCCGCCCGGGAGTCCTGCCAGCACAGGCAGGAAATAGGACAAGCTTCACGGACAGCGGTCAGCGATGGCCAGGCCTCCGGGGAGTGGAGAGGGACACGTGTCACAAAGCACCTGCGCTGAGCTGGCCTCAGACAGCGGCTGGACTCTCCCATCCCTGCTGTGCACCCTGGCGGCTTCTGGTCTGGGCCCCTCCTGCAGTACAAAGGGGTCCAAAAGCAGCTGGATCCCCGCAGCAGGTGGTGCGGGACCCACAACACCCTGGCTGTGGGGAAGGGGCTGTGTCCATGGATGGAGGGGGCGGCTAAGAATCAAGGCCCCTGGCTTCAAATTTAGTCCCCCGATGGGTCTTCAGGGGCTCGATTTTCCCCGGCATCCGGGCCCTGCTCCAGCCTGCACAGTGGGATACGCCCCCTGCAGAGGCTGGGCCGGGGTCTCACGAGCTGGCCAGGCTCCATCCTCGTGGTCAGACCAAGCTGTAACAGACAGGACTCCAGTCGCTTCGGGCTGCGGTTGCGTAGGTCCAGGCCCGTGGTGTTCAGCAGCAGGGAGTCAGGCACTGGCCTGGGAGCCAGAAAATTGGCCTGGGTGCTCTGGTGGCGTTTCGCACGCCAGACACCGAGCAGAGGCCTGGGGCAGCTGCTAACGAACCTGCACCACAACCACAACCACACTGGCTGCTCGATAGCACGGCGATGGGGAGATCAGATCCGATCCACCAGGGGGTTAAAACCCCTCACAACTGCCCTGTCTGCAGGGTGGAGGCTCCGGACTAGGATCTCGTGCGGCTAGCTGCTCTAGGATGTCCCCTACTGGTTGCATTTGTGCACGATTCCCCACCCCGTTAAATCGCCCGTTGCTGTCTGCCGCGTCTTAGCTCCCAGCTAAGCCCTGCACCAGCAAGACATGTTTCTATCTTTAAGCCCCAGTTCAGCTCTCATGCTGCGTTAACGATCAAAGGGTGGGTTATCTGAGCCTCCTTTCTGAGCCGTCGAGCCAGCGTGCAGGATTCTCTGAGCTCACCAGCCAGCATTCAGAAGACGTTAAGCTTTTCTGGTGCCTTTCGTCTAGCCGCCTCCAAAAGCAGTTTGCAAATGATTTGTGGCAATCGGTCACGCGCCACTGGAATGCAGGCACTTCTGGGGAGGAGCGCAGCACGGCAGCCGTTTAACGGCACGCCGCAACGCTGAGAAGCAGCTTGAGCTGGGAAGAGTCGGATACGCTGCCCAGTGAATTTATGGAGGCAAATAGGTTACGTCCCCCGGCGCCTTAAATCAAAGCACTTAAGCACAATTGTGAGGCCGAGACAACGCCGAATGTTACTGATCGTGGCTGCGACGTGTGAGTAGCCACACGGCACTCGAGTCCCACAGTCCTGCCCCTGCATGCACTGGGCTCACTGGGTCAGTCTCCTCTTGGGCTGGTAACGAGCTAGTGCTCAATGCCATGGTGATGGGCACTACACTCGAAGTATCTTAGATAGCTAGTCCTGCTCAGGGCTCGAGACGGGATCTGCCCCAGACCTTGGAATTGGAAACTGGCTGGAGCAATGAGGAATCACCCGACTCTTGCTAAAAAGCCGGCCATGGTTCACAAAGCATCAGGCCCTTGGGCTTACATCTCGTCCGAGAGGCGGCACCGCCTGCCCCCCCCCCAGCTGCATAGCGCCCCCTTGCACCACACCTGGGCATTGCTTTTAGTCCTCCTGACACCCTCCTGTCTCCCCCACCCCACCCCCGCGGTCCCTCAGGGCCCCGCACCCACGGACCGACAGGACCTGATGCTGATTAGAGGCTCACACACTTGGCTGCTTCTGAAGGCCAAGCTCATTGCACATGCCAGGGGGCGTCTTCTGCTGCTCCATTAGTGTCCCCCAAGCAACCTGTATGCCTCCCCCTCGAATTCAGGGACTCCCCACAAACCCCACCCCCGTCCCCTCCCAGACTAGGGGCTGCCTTCCTCCCCAGGCCAGACCCCCCATTCTCAATGCCATGCTGGGGATCTCTGTGCACCCCATTCCCCTGCTGGGGTCCCGTTACCCCACAAACACACACCAGGAGTTCCGTGTGGCCCCCATAGCAGGATCTCCCATTCTCCCCCTCAGGCCAGGGAGCCTCTGTGCCCCCCATTCTCCCCATGCTAGGGGCTCAGTGTGTCTCCCTTCTCCCAAACCAGGGTCTCCCATCCCCCCAACCAGGGGTTCTGTGTGCCCCCCATTCCTCCATACCAGGGTCCTCCCTTTTTCCCCTCTGCCAGGTGCTCAGTGCCCCCCCATTCCAGGGCCTCCCATTCCCCCATGCCAGGAGCACGCTGCACACCCCCTTTCTCCCCATCCCACCCCCACCCCCATTCTTAGTCTCCGTTCTTTCTTCTTTCCTCTCTCACTCAGGGGGTCACGATTGTTAAACGATTGGGAGGAAGGGGGATGCTGAGGGGGTGTTACACCGGGAGGTATCAATAGCTGCCCTCAGCCAACAATTGCCGAGGTGGTGGAACGGGGGTGGAGAGCTCCACTGACCAGCTGTCGGGGGCTCCATCTGTCTGCCCGGTTCTTCCCTTTCCGTTTGTCCGGTTTGTACCCAGCCCCACAGGGCTCAGGCCAAGAACATCCCATGGGATTTTGCAATGGCCCAGGACAAGAGACGACCCCCCCTCCCACAGCGTTTCTCTCACGTCCTGGCACGGACACAGCAAACCCACTGCAGCCCCGGAGGCGAGCCGAAGGAGTCCAGCCCGTGCTGCCTGCAGGATGCAGTGTTTCCAGGAGGCCGGCGCTGCCTGGCGTGACACCCACTGGCACTGGGCATATGGATTTAACAGGCTCTGGGCCGGCAGTGGCCGTTTTCTCGGCTCTCGTGTCATTATCTCCTGGGATTTTCTGCATTTGCTCCATGGCGTTATTTCCCTTCCCTGCTAGGATGCAATAATCCGTGCCTGGGCACTTGCTTTGTTCCCCTCCTTGCCTGGACCTTTCCTTTTATTTCAAAACAGTGCCAAAAAAAATAAATCACCTTCCACTCTGGATCCTCCCGAAGCGGCTGATTCCTGATGGAGATTTCGATTTGAAAGGAAAGATGCCTGTGACGTGCTGGGGAACATGGCCTCCGTACAGAACTATGATTGTTCTTCAGTGTTTATGTTAGAGAGGCCCCCGGGCACTGGGGAACCGTTGTGCTGCAGAAGTGAAGAGCCAGGCCCTGCCCACTGGTGGGAACAACGGAGCCACAAAAGTATTCATGGCCCGGTCAAGTCCCGTGGGCTGCTGTGAGAGGAAGACTTGGCCCTCAGCACCTAGCTTCCCTGACTTTCGTTGGCCTTTAGAGTGGAGGGTGAACACCCATCAGCAGCGAGGAGGTGGAACATGCCGAGGACGTGTGTATTGTGTCTAGGGACAGCAAAACTGGGACATCTGGAATGATCCAACGCCCACAAAACTGGACAGCCAGCGGTGTGTTGTGAGCACCCGGACAGCTCCCTTAAACAAGGGACGATCCTGGGCAGCCGTCACCCTCACTTGCGTCTTTAGCAGCTGGGCCGCACCACCCCTAACAGCCTTCGACAGCCGCCGGCTCACAAAGTTACGCCTCTGCGCTGTGAACGCAGAGATCCAGGGTTCAAGCCCTGCCCGTAACCCCTAAGGAGGCTGTTGGAGCAGCAGCCGTGGTGGGGTGGAGTCTGTTCACACTGGGAGGGTGCTATGCAGACCGTCGATTACATCAGCAGGGCCAGGGACTAGAACCCAGGACACGGCACTCTCAGCGACTGGCTTCTCCATGTCAGCGCCTGCTGCCGGCCGGCGGGAACAAGCCCGCACCTCGCTGCTGTGCTCTCGGGAAGGGATGTGAGGTTTCCTTGCCATGCCCAGAGCAGCGATCGCAGTGTGGGGAGGGGGCAGCCCCTGCCTACGTCCTGGTTTAACTACCCCGTGCCCCCTGCTCTGGGATCCCTCTTTCTGTGTGTGACACCAAAGCCATGGCTGGGTCGGTGCCAGTGTACACAGGCAAGTAATAGAGAAGACGCCATCTACTGGCACACGGGGAGATATAACATGGTCAGGACCCGGGAACAGCTGCGTCTCTGCCCGCTGAGCCAGCCAGTCCCCCAGAGCAGGCCTGGGTCGTCCGTGCACCAACCAGCGGCTTCAGCATCTGCCTCACGCCCGTGGCACCACAGCCCCTTCTCCTGTCCCTCGCACGGGGCTCAAGGTGCGGCGTGGCCACCGCACGGCTGTGGGGGAGGGGAGGTGCAGGCCAATGCCCCCCGTGATGGGAACGAGGCTGTGGGTGGGGCTGTGACACCCCAGGCCCTGCCCAATCCACCATGGCTGCCATTAGGTGCCGGCCAGCCCACCTCCAGCTGATTTATAGCGTCACGGGCGAGGCACTCTGGGTAATTGCGCTGTATAAAGGACCCAAAGCAGTAGCCTGACCTCCCCTACCACTAGGAGGCGCTCCAGGGAGATGAAACATGGCAGATGGAGCTGGCTCCAAATGCAACCTTAGGGCCAGGGAGGCTGGAGCCTGGGGGCTGCACTGAAGTTACATGGGTACCTCCCTCGGGGTGTGAAAAATCCTTTTTTCCCCAGGCTCTCTGCAGACACAGGCAGGCATCAGTTACACTCTGCTCTTGTTTTCAAGCTTGTCTTTGCATCTGCGAGGAATGGAAACAATTGTCTATGAAATGAGCCCTGAGCTATCGAGTTCCTCCGGTGTCTCCGGGAGCGGGAGAGACTGCAGAGTGGAGAAGAGAGCGAACAATATACATCTGGGCCAAGGCCCAGCAAAGGAGGCAAGGGCTGCCTGTTATTATCCAGGCAGGAAAAGCATCATTTAGTTGTTACTATGATTTATTATTTGCATGGTGGTGCCAGGATGCACGAGGGACTGACGGGAGGTGAGCACCACGGAACGGAGGACAGAAGCGAAGCTGCCAGTGGCAAAAATGGGGGGGGGAGGGCTCCTGGGAGCTGGGTATCCCAGGAGAGAGGTAGGATGCAGCACCCTGAGACCTTCATCCTGCTGTAGGGAGGAGGAGGATGGACAAGACTCATTCTCACTGGTCAGAGCTAGGTCTCCATGGTAACTCCTCCGAGGGAAAGGGTGACCCCACCTGGAGCCAGCCCAAAGGGCAGAAACAGAGCTGCCATGTACCCCCCCCAGAGTCTCCCATGCTCACACCCCAATCCTGGGCCTCACATGCACACCCCCACACCCCCTCAAGTTCTGGGTCTCCCATTCACACACACACCATTATCCAGGATCTCCCAAGCACATAGGCCCCCCAGTCCAGGGCTATGCACACAATGCCCCCCCCAAATCCAGGGTGTCCCATGCACCTAGGGCCTCCCACATCCCCCCAGCAGCTGTAACCCATTGACTGTGTGTGCTGCATGTCACAAGCAGACAGTACCCAGGCTGTTCTGAGCAAGCCCTAGCCAGGGGGCTGATGCAGAATGAAACAGAGCGCGGATGCAGGGAAGCGGAGCCCTTTACAGAAAACCGCCTGTCCATTGACAGTCCCAGTTGGGGGCAGCCATCCTCAGCGCTGTGCTGGGGGGGTGAGAGAGAGCCACATGCACCCCAAGGCCCGGGTCTCTCCAGCCTGGGACGGGGAGCTGCACTGAGCAGGCGCTGAGCTGAAGGCCAGCAGGAAGGAAGGAAGCAACCTGTTAAAAGCAGCCATGGAGCAAAGCCAGAATCTTTCATCCCGGTGGGTCTCCAGCTTTTCCCTGCCGGGGCCTGCTCTCCCGCGTGGCTGGGATCTAGCCGGAACATCCCGCCTCCCCCAGCACTATGGGACGGGCAGGGTGGTTGTGAGTGACCCCGACACCTGTTCACGACCCCAGGTCGAGCATCCCGACTTAGCCAATGAAACAGAGACTGGCTCTGAACTGCCCCTGGTTTGGAGTCTGTAAAGCCACCGCTCCAACCAAGCCCCTTAGGGCACAAGCCTGTCTGTAGGGCCCCACGGGGGCGCGGACAGGGGGGGCGGTGGACATGGATCCCAGCCTCCACCTGGCCAGCAAATTGCTTGTGCCCCCAGCTGGCATTCAAGTGGTCCTCATTGCCCACTAGCTGGGCGCACCATCATGGCGCTTTGGTTCCCTCTAGTGGAGACACGTCAAAACTACATTGGCCTAGGGAAAGGCTGGGTTCAGCAGAGGCCCCACATAGGCACGGGTCTCTCCCCAAGAACGAGCCGTGGTGGGGCTTGCCCCGCAGTGGTCCTGGCTACGATACCCCTGTCCTGGACTCCCATCCCAGGGATGGCACAAGCCGCATGCCCCTGCCCAGGAACAGCCTCCACTCTTGGGACCTGACGCCGCCCTGTCCGGGGATGGATGGACACAGCTGTGAACTGCCCAGTCTGGGGACAGACGCCGCCACGATCCACCCTGCCCGTTCCCCTGTGGTCACCGCATGCTCCATCTGCACCTCATTATGGAGTCTCAATCAGTGCCAGCTCCCTGGGCTGTCCCGGCTCCCGACATACCAGGGCCCCTTTTCGCAACATCCCTTGCGTGGGATCCTGCCGTGCTGGTAAATGGCCAGCGCCTAGGAAGGGGCCTAGATTATCTAACCTGCCTGAGGCTAAAACCTGCCTCCTGGGATGTGCCCATGCCATTAGCTGGGCCCTGCAGCTAACCCGACACTGCTCACAAGCCCCTGCGGCGCACCAGGCCACTCTGAGAGTCCGGAATGGCAGGGAAAGCGCTGTGAGGACGTACCCCCGGCCCCCCGCCTGTCTCTGGGGAGGGGCACGGCAAGCTGCTCACATTGGCCAATGTCCCCGGGCAGCTCTGCAAAGCCTCCGCCCCAGCCTCTTCTGGAAGCAGGGTCTGTGCTAGACGGGCCTCTGTGTGGACTCACCCCCCTGGCACCCGTCTCAGAGAATACCCCAAGGAGAAGGGCTTGCCCCTTCCCACTCTGATCCCTTTCCCACGGCAATAAGCTGAGGTGCAGAAGGCAATGGCCCCTCAGCCCTCTGAGCGACACGCCAGATGGGCACAGGGGTGGGCAGAGTGCCTCCTAAACCAGCACCTCTTTAACCATCTGTGCCCCAGCAGCAGGGCCAGCTTTGAATGGGCCAGGGGCCGGGGGCTCCAGCCCTAAAACCATGAGCTTCTAGCACCAACTGGACCTTTTGGTACCTCAGCGGCGCCGAACCCTCCTGAAAATTCCAGTCTTAGTGGCCAATCAGCAAACAAGTCTAGTATTGCTACCAGCGAATGGAGCTAATCTCTTAGCTGACAGGCCAGAGGGCGGCTCACGGGTTTAGTGCTGAAGCCCCCGTGTTCAAACCCCACTGACGGCTCATGTGGGAGGTGGTCACTGACAAACTGGAGAATTGGTCCGAATTCAACAGGACGACATTCAACAAAGACAAGGGCAAAGTACTGCACTTAGGAAGGCCCCATCAAATGCACAGCCACAAAATGGGGAAGAACTGGCTAGGTGGTGGTACTGCTGAAAAGGAGCTGGGGTTATGGTGGGGCCCAAATTGGATCTGAGTCAACAAGCCGATGCACTTGTGAAAAAGGCTGATATCAATCTGGGGTGTATTAACAGGAGCGTTGTAGGGAAGACACGGGAGGTAATTGTCCCGCACTACGCGGTGCTGTTATGGTCCCAGCTGGAGTTCTGTGCCCAGGTCTGGGCACCGCACTTCAAAAAAGATGTGGACGAATTGGAGAGAGGCCAGAGGAGAGCAACAAAAACGATCAAAGGTTTAGAAAACCTGATGTGTGAGGAAAGGTTACAACAACTGGGCCTGTTTAGTCTTGAAGAAAGAACACTGAGGCGGGGATCTGATAACTTGTTAAGGGCTGGTACAAAGAGGACCACGATCAGTTGTTCTCCATGTCCCCTGAAGGCAGGAGAAGAAGTCATGGGCTTAATCTGCAGCAAGGGAGATGTAGGTTAGATGTCAGGTACAACGCTAAGGGGCGTTAAGCTCTGGAATACGCTTCCAAGGAAGGTCATGGAATACCCATCATTGGAGGTTTTTAAGAAGAGGTTGGACAAACCCCTGTCAGGGATGGTCTAGGTTTACTTAGTCCTGCCACAGGGGGCTGGACTGGATGACTTCTCCAGGTCCCTTCCAGCCCCACATGTCTGGGATTACATTTGCTTAGCTCAGATACCCTGATAGCTGCTCGGGATGCACAAAGCAAGGCAGACATCGGGAGCCCCTCTGGAACCGGCAAGGGGAAGGCAGAGGCGCAATCGAGTCCGGAGGTGTCTGATTGCCCAATCAAGGATTGCGGGGAATGAGCGAGAGCTGGAAATGACCCTAAGGGAGCTCAGTCCGTTTAGCTGATGGAGAAGAAGATTGAGAGGTGACTTGATCACGGTAGATAAGTACCTTCCTGGGGAGAAAACACCGGCTACTCAAGGGCTCTTGTCTCGAGCAGAGAAAGAACAAGAACCAATGACTGGAATTCAAAGCCCGAGAAATTCAAGGTAGAAATAAGGCACCGATTTTTAACAGTGAAGATGATTAACCATTGGAAGGCACTGCCAAGGGAAGCAGTGATTTGCCATCTTTTGACGTCAGATCAAGTCCGGCTGCCTTTCTGGAAGATGTGCCTTAACCAAACACAAGTTATTGGGCGCAATCCAAGGGTGCCTGTGTGAAATGCAACAGCCTGTGGTGTACAGGAGGTCCGGCCAGAAACGGTCCCGTCTGGCTTCAGACTCTCTGGATAAGTGACCGTGTATACAGGCCTCATGCACATAACCTTCAGAGATGCTTCTCTTGGCTGGAAAGTCAGTTCCAAACGGCACGACACACACAGATGACACGGGACCTCAGGGAGAAGGGGCGGGGCCAGGCTGGCCCTTGTGGGAAGGGGCAGCGTGGAGCAGCGGGGCCACAGTTCGGGAGCTGGTGCCCCCCCCCACGTTTAGGGAGCGTCTTGCCGCTCCTGACGTGAGTGCTAACTATTCCTTAACTGATCATAATGGTTCCTTCTGGCCTTCAACTCTCTGAATGATCATTATTAAATTAATTCTATTAAGGCTGGAGGATCCTAAAAACCCCAGTATAATAAAGCACCCAGGCCCAGATCGTCCATGGATTGATTTCAGTGGACGTTAGATCCCCAAACACCTGTGAAGACTAGGCCCTAGCGACTGGAGAAAAGGCGAATACAGACTAACTGGCTTCCCAAGAGGCTGCTCGGAGATCTGAGGCTAAATAAAACTCTCCGGGGGAGGAGGAAAACCAACCCAGAATCCACAGAGTCAGTTACCGCTTGCAGGGAAATAATAAGGGCAGTGAAAGCCCAGCATGCTGGCCACAGAGGTTAACGGGAATCAGCCGTGCTTTTACAAACCCTGCAGGGGGGAAGCAGTGCATTAGTGGAGGACGAGATAGGTGAAAGTAACTGTGGGGCCAGCACTGCGGAACTTTTTTAAAGCCTGCCTTTAACCAGGGAACTAAAGAGCGGGCGCCTGAGTGCTCAGGAAGGACATGTAACTATCAGTGAAAGCAGAGAAGGAACTGCTCGGAACATCTGCATAAAAAATCAGCCCCTCCAGATGTTAATGACGTGCAATGCCCCCTAACACACTGTGGCTTTTTGTCTCCCTCTAGTGGCAACACCACCCAAACGGGTTTATGAACACTTCTGGCCACGGTAATGGGGAAGGTTTTTTAGCCCAAGTTGCGGAGGCTGATCCATGCTTTAGATCTGGAAGGGCAAGGTTCGGGCCAGACGGGTGGCACGCTCAGTGGCATCCTTACGCACCCCACAACACGGGATTGAGGCCGTTACATCCTGAACTTTTCACGCCATTGATGATGATTTCTCAGATCTGGGAGACTGGAGAAGATCGACCGTGGAGTCTAACTTGTATCCCGGCAGGGGGAGGGGGGGCGGGGACAGTGCATGGGCCCCCCAAGTAGCATGTATTTGTAACGGACGGATCTTTTCAGTTTGATCGCTGTCTGAGCCAGACTTGCAAAGTGAGCGGCTGACGGGAGAGCAAGCGGTAGCCGAGTGCTCGTTGGGTCTCAGGGAGTCAGCTGGAATGTCGCTATGAAATCATCCTGTCAACGCTCATCCCAAACTGGCTGGACTGTGGAGTCAGAACGCTGCTGCTCTCTCCTGTCACTTCAGCTGCTCTCAGAGGCACGTCACTGGCTCCCCACCACACTCAGCATCAAGTGGAAATGCCGATTCTCTCCTTCAAGGCAGTGCATGGCGCAGCCCCACTGACATCTCTGTCCTGAGCCCCTCTCGTGTTTCCCCTGCCCTCTCCATTCTGTCACTGACACCAGCCGGGCTACGCCAGCCCCTCCGATGCGCCATATCCGATGCTGCCACATGGGTGCCTGGCTGCTGTTCCTCCCCTCTCGCCTCCTTCCAATCGCTCCTGCAAACCCACTCCTGCAGCACCACTGACCCAAACGAGCACATTCACGCTTAAACGACGGCCCACGGAGCCAGGAGGCCATGTGCCAGCACCAGCCCGGCCCCCTGATGGGATATCGCGGCCCTTTCCCAGTGATGCCTATCCCTGGTCTCTCAGTATATGGTGTTGTACTTAAAGCTTCAGCTCCTGGAGTCAGGTGATTAGGTGAGGCGCTCTTTTAAAAACAACCAGCCCCCCCCCACACAGACACACACACAGACACACACACACACGTTTTCGACCCTCATGACTTCAGGAGAAAGCTTGAAGATGTAACCTAGGGGATCCAGATCCCCAAAGCAAAGAAACAGAACCCCACGTGTATTGTTTTTAAGTCTGATGACTTTTAAGAGGATCTCACGATTCTGGGGGGCCTGGCTCCTGGTTTTTGAATGCTCAGGGCGGGGAGTGCGGTGCGTGTTACCTGCTTAACATCACAGCAACAGGAATCTCTCCCTCTTTGAATCTTTATAGCTGTCGCTGCAAAGGTAGCTGGAATCCTCCCCTCACCCACACGCCCCACCGCCTCCTCCTGCCCAATGCCCAGCCCATCTCCTCATCACCGGGTAGTCACGCACCAGGCACTTCTCTACCCATGACAATAGGGTTACCATATTTTGTGCCTCCAAATGGAGGACACTCCACGGGGCCTCGGCCCCGCCCCCAGCCCCGCCCATGCCCCCTCCCCAACTCCGCCCCCTCCCCAAAGTCTCCGCCCCCTCCCCTGCTTCCCGCGAATATTAAATTCGCGGGAAGCCTGAAGCTGGTAAGGGGGGGTGTGGGGGGAGCAGGCGCGGCCCAGGCTGGCCCCCCGGCGGCGCCAGCCTGGGTCGGCTCGGGCCCTGGGGTGCCAGCCCCGGCCGACCACCCCCAGCCCGCCCAGCACTGCCGGCCCCCGGCGGCCCAGCGCACCCCCCCCCGCTATCCCGGACCGGCTCCCCGCCCGGCCCCGCGGCCAGGCGCACCCCCCCGCTACCCCGGACCGGCTCCCCGCCCGGCCCCGCGGCCCGGCGCACCCCCCCGCTACCCTGGACCGGCTCCCCGCCCGGCCCCGCGGCCCGGCGCACCCCCCCGCTACCCTGGACCGGCTCCCCGCCCGGCCCCGCGGCCAGGCGCACCCCCCGCTACCCCGGACCGGCTCCCCGCCCGGCCCCGCGGCCCGGCGCACCCCCCCCCGCTACCCCGGACCGGCTCGCGGCCCCGCGCACCCCCCCGCTACCCCGGACCGGCTCCCCGCCCTGCCCCGCGGCCCGGCGCACCCCCCCCCGCTACCCCGGCTCGCGGCCCCGCGCACCCCCCCGCTACCCCGGCCCGGCTCGCGGCCCCGCGCACCCCCCCGCTACCCCGGCCCGCGGCCCGGCGCACCGCCCGGCACCGCGCCCCCGGCTCCCCGCCCGGCCCCGCGCCTGGCCCGGCACCATGCCCCCGGCCCCGCGACCCCGGCCCGGCCCCGCACCGGCCCGGCCAAAGAGGCCCCGCCCGAGCCCTCCATCCCTCCCTCCCGATTTTCCCGGACATGCCCGGCTTTTGGGGATTTCCCCCCGGACGGGGATTTGAACCCCCAAAAGCCGGACATGTCCGGGAAAATCCGGACGTATGGTAACCCTACATGACAAGCCCCAGGCACTGGGCACCTTTCGTGCTGCAATGAGAGGCCTGGACCAGCTCCCAGTTCACCTTCCTGAGCCCAGGTTTCCTGGCCTCCCTGTGACGTTGCTCAGTGCCCAGGGCTGGGGGTGCAGGGTGGGAGAACGGGGTGCCTGTCCGGTGACGCTGCCCAGTGCCCGGGGCTGGGGGTGCAGGGTGGGAGAACGGGGTGCCCGTCCGGTGACGCTGCCCAGTGCCCGGGGCTGGGGGTGCAGGGTGGGAGAACGGGGTGCCTGTCCTGTGACGCTGCCCAGTGCCCGGGGCTGGGGGTGCAGGGTGGGAGACCGGGGTGCCCATCCGGTGACGCTGCCCAGTGCCCGGGGCTGGGGGTGCAGGGTGGGAGAACGGGGTGCCCGTCCTGTGACGCTGCCCAGTGCCCGGGGCTGGGGGTGCAGGGTGGGAGACTGGGGTGCCCGTCCTGTGACACTGCCCAGTGCCCGGGGCTGGGGGTGCAGGGTGGGAGAACGGGGTGCCCATCCGGTGACGCTGCCCCGTGCCCGGGGCTGGGGGTGCAGGGTGGGAGACTGGGGTGCCCGTCCGGTGACGCTGCCCAGTGCCCGGGGCTGGGGGTGCAGGGTGGGAGACCGGGGTGCCCATCCGGTGACGTTGCTCAGTGCCCGGGGCTGGGGGTGCAGGGTGGGAGAACGGGGTGCCCGTCCGGTGACGCTGCCCAGTGCCCGGGGCTGGGGGTGCAGGGTGGGAGACCGGGGTGCCCATCCGGTGACGTTGCTCAGTGCCCGGGGCTGGGGGTGCAGGGTGGGAGAACGGGGTGCCTGTCCGGTGACACTGCCCAGTGCCCGGGGCTGGGGGTGCAGGGTGGGAGAACGGGGTGCCCGTCCAGTGACGCTGCCCAGTGCCCGGGGCTGGGGGTGCAGGGTGGGAGAACGGGGTGCCCGTCCGGTGACGCTGCCCAGTGCCCGGGGCTGGGGGTGCAGGGTGGGAGAACGGGGTGCCCGTCCAGTGACGCTGCCCAGTGCCCGGGGCTGGGGGTGCAGGGTGGGAGAACGGGGTGCCTGTCCGGTGACGCTGCCCAGTGCCCGGGGTTGGGGGTGCAGGGTGGGAGAACGTGGTGCTTTTCCCTGTAGCTGGAGCTTGTGGGTAACACTTCTTCAGAAAGTGGGCAGCTACCAGAGTCTGGCCACTGAGCCGGCTCCGTGGTGCATACACCCCGATCCTGGCTGTTACCTTGGCCGTCTCCCCACCCCACGGCCCCTTTCTGTTGTCCTAATCCTACATGGGAGGCAGTGCGGCTCAGTGGCTAGTGCACTGGAATTGGTCTATCTCTGCTTCTGCCACTGACTTGCCGGCTGACCTTGGCCAAGTCTCGGTGCCGCCGTTTCCACTCTGTATATTGGAGGTGATGCTGCAGATTGGTCCTGCTTTGAGCAGGGGGTTGGACTAGAGACCTCCTGAGGTCCCTTCCAAGCCTGAGATTCTATGGTTCTATGACCCCCCTGTGACGTTATTGACATAAACTGGGACCATATAGATCATTGTTGCAACCAAAGTCCTGTAGTGGCACCCAAATGATTATGCTGTCTATATGTATGTATCAGTTTTGTAGTCGAAGTTATGAATATTGGCTCTATACTGTCTGTATGGCAAACTTATGCTATGCTTCTGGGGGACATCCCAGACAAGTGAGATTAGCTCTGCCTAGCCTGCTTGATGGACCATTAAGGACCATCAGCTATACAATGGACCCATTGAGAGAAGGCAGATACGCCTTGTACCTCAGCAAAGTATGCAGGGACTGGCCCATGTGACTCCAGACTCCATGTTGCTGTAATTTTCCACAGTAAGAACAAAGAGGTGTTCTTACACCTGGAAGAGACTATATAAGGCTGATGCCTGATCTCCATCTTGTCTTCAATCCTGCTTCTTACCTCTGGAGGGACTTTGCTACAAACTGAAGCTCTGAACAAAGGACTGAATGACCCATCCCAGCTGGGGATGTTCCAGAGACTTGATTTGAACCTGCAGTTTATTCCATCGCTGCTGCAAGCCTGAACCAAGAACTTTGCCATTACTGTATGTAATTGATTCCATTTAACCAATTCTAACTCTCATCTCTATCTTTTTCCTTTTATGAATAAACCTTTAGATTTTAGATTCTAAAGGATTGGCAGTAGCGTGATTTGTGGGTAAGACCTGATTTGTATATTGACATGGGTCTGGGGCTTGGTCCTTTGGGATCAGGAGAACCTTTTTCTTTTACTGGGGTAGTGGTTTTATAACCATTTGTCCCCATAACGTGTGGCACTGGCGGTAATACTGGGAAACTGGAGTGTCTTAGGAGATTGCTTGTGAGACTTGCGGTTAGCCAGTGGGGTGAGACCGAAGTCTTAGTCTGGCTGGTTTGGTTTGCCTTAGAGGTGGAAAAACCCCGGCCTTGGGCTGTAGCTGCCCTATTTGAGCAATTTGTCCTGAGTTGGCACTCCCAGTTGGGTTCCGCCAGAACCGCATTGTCACAGTGGCGTAGTCGTGCTTGGATCCACAGAACCAGGTCAATTAAGCTTTGGGTCAGAACCCCATGCTGTCCAAATTTGAGTTTTGGGATTGAGAGTTTTGTTGGTTAAAGAACTGCTGCAATGGCTGAGCAAAGAGCATATGAGGGACTTGGCAAAAAAGCCCTGGAAAATTTGTGTTCAGAAAAGAGGATATGCTTTAGAAAGAAAGCTACAAAGGAAGAACTGAGAAATCTGTTAATAGCCAGTGATCAGGGGGCAAGAGCACAGCCCTTACCTGAGGCTGCAGAAGATGCAGAAAAAATTAGGATGCAAAGGGTGACAAGTAAACTGCAATTTGAGCATGAACAGAAGCTAGCAGATCTTCGATTGCTGGAGAAGCAAAAAATAGCAGAATTAGAAAGAGAGAGAGAGAAGGAGGCTGCTGAGAGAGAGAAAGAAGCCGATCAAAGAAAGAAGGAGGCTGATGAGAGAGAAGAGAGAGCTCGTAAGGGACGTCTAGAGCTGCTCGCTGCTGAGCAGGAGACTCACAGGATGGAACAGGAGACGGCCAGACTTCAGCTCCAAGTAATGGAAGAGCGGAGAAAGTCATCCCCACCTGGTACTCCACCTCCCCCCCGCCATGAGAAAAACTGGGAAAGGATGTGTCCCATTTACAATGATACTGAGGATATAGAGGAGTTTTTGTCTACCTTTGAACGCCTCTGCAATCTGTACCAGATCCCCGAGGGTCAGCGAATGCCTGTCCTGCTGACCAGACTGACTGGAAAAGCCAGGGAGGTATTTAATGACTTGGGGGAACAAGAAGCCTTGGATTATGGGCAGTTTAAAGATTCTGTGTTAAGGCGATTCAAGGTTACTCCTGAATCTTACAGAGTTAAGTTTAGAGAGTTTAAAATGCCTAAGGATTGTACTTTTGTAGAATGTGCTGATGGGTTTTGTTAAAAAGTGGGTTGTGGGGGCCAAGGCGCATGGGAGTTTTGAAAAACTGCTGGATTTAATAACTTTGGAACAGTTCTTAGACATTGTGCCGGACAATGTGAGAGCAGCTGTGTGTGACAGGGACCCTGAGTAAGTCCTACGGGCAGCAGAGATTGCGGATGCCCATACCCAAAACAGGGCTCGAGAAGGGTGTAAAACCCCGGGGAAAACTGATCACCATTCTCCCCAGTTCAAGAGGAGGGAAGGATTTAAAAATAAACCTGACTCTTCTAAAGGAGTTCAATGGGGTCCGGGGGGTAGGAACTCACATCCCAGGACGGAACAGGTTACATGCTATCACTGTGGTATGCTGGGCCACATGAGACCAGACTGCCCGACACTGAAGGGCAGCCCAAAACCAGCAACCCCAAATGCCACGGCCAATGCTAACCCTGTTGTTGTAAACTCACAGGCAAGCCACACAGAGCCCAGCATTGGTGCCCTGTGTGCAAATGCTGTTTCTGTGGTCTCGGAAGAATCTGACCTTAAAACTCACATTAGAGCTAAATATGGGGGAAATAATGCAGAGTTTATTAGCAGTGCAGAAGTAAATGGAGTGAGGTGTATGGCATGGAGGGACACCGCAGCAGATATTACTCTGGTTAAAGCAAGTCTGGTCAGGAAGGAAGATTATTTGCCAGGTGAAGATGTAACTGTTGTAGCCTTATCTAAGTATTTTGTCAGGGTGCCTTTGGCTAAAATCCACCTGAAATGGAAGGGATTGGAGGGCACCATGGTTGTGGGAGTAAAAGACATAATCCCTAAGGATATTATGATTGGAAATGATATTAAAGCTATGGTCAGTCAAGTTAATACAAACCAGGCACAAGAGAGGATTGATCCTAAGGTTGTGCCTATGGAGGGTTTCTCCAAAAGTTTGTCTTTGGAAAGTAGCTGTTTGGCTGTGAATGGAGTTTCTGAATATCTATCTAATGTCTCAGAAGTAAATCTGGAATTAGATCAAGCGAAGGGAGAGGAGAACAAGGAGATTTTGGATGAGCCTAGGCAGTCTTGTGAGCTGATGGCTTTATCTAGTCAGCAGTTTGGGAAGGCAAGGAGAGTGGAAGATGAGTGTCCCTATACCTTGTCTGTTTCCTGTGCGAAGAATAGTGACAGTGAAGGAAATGTGCCTGTGTCTGTCAGGGGTATTGACTTGCCTATGGAGGAAGCTACCCCAGTCTCCAAGCAGTTGTCTGTGAACAGCCCGGTGTGCTGGGACAAGGGAAATGAAATCCCAAACTATATGTCCAGTAAAGAAAAATGCGTCTCCAGCTCTTTTTTGTCTGTGGAGCAGACAGAAGGTGCCTTTCGGCCTATGATGGTTGAGAGTAATTTAGTTGTCTCAGAGTTGGTTCTGGATTCAACTAAAGCCCAGGAAGGGAATGGTCCTAAGTTTGCATCTGCTGGGGAGAATGGCACCGTAGCTAGGTTGCATCCAGTTAGTGTCTTAGCAAAATCCCAGAGACCAGACAATTCTGATGCTTGTATTGGGCCTGTTGCTCATGTGTGGTTGGAGAAGGGTGTAACAACTCTGTCTGATCCGGGTGATACCCTAGCCAGGGCACAAGGAGAGCAGAAAGGTAATTTGGTTGTGTTACCTACGGACAGTTCAACAACTTGTAGCAAAAAGGAAAAAATTCCTAAGCTGGTGTGTGGCAAAGAGAAGGGAAGTATTTCTAACCTTTTAACTAGGAAGCCTATGGGTTCACCTGAAAGGGGATTGTGTAGAGATCTGCCTGATGGGCCAGAGGTGATCCTGAATGTAAGTAAGACCCAGACAGAGTCTGTTGTTGCTCAGGAAAGTGTGCCTTTAGAGCAAGCCCTAGGTGAAGAGGGTAAGGGCAGAATTTCTGTGAGGGGTGAATTGCTGCTTAGAAAAGCTCCTGGAGAAAGGAATCCTCATGGTACTCGGTGCAAGCAGTTCCCTGCAACTGAAGGGTGTGAGAGTGATTTAATCAAGGAAGTTTCAGTTCCTAGCAGCCAAAAATTGTCTGTTGTGAATGGATCCTCTGACTTTCCTTTTAAAAGATCCAGTGTGGGTAGCTTTGAGAAGGTCTCAGAGGAAGTAAAAGTTGTTAAGGAATTGAGGCATCCCTATAACCGAGTGGCTGTGTGGGGCCAACTTGTTGGGGAGACAATGGTGTTGGAACAGGAATGTCTCCTTTCTGATTCTTTAAATGAGCAGTTTGTGCTTCAGGGTTTGAGGACAGATTTGGTTACTGATGTGTCAGAGCAGAGCAGTTTTATGGCTAAATGCTTGAGGATGCGGGGGAGAGCAAGCAAACTCTCACCCGCAGACTCTTTGGATTTGTGTGGTATCTCTTTAAGACAGAGTCCAGCCTTGGAGATGATAGCAGTTACGAATATGAAAACTGGTGGACTGGCTCTGGTCTGGGGTAGTGCAAATTACTTGCCTGGCTGGGAAAGGAAGGACTTGCTAATAGCTGTTAGCACAGAGGGCCCACCCCATCAGCCAGTGAATTCTGTTAAGCAAGAGAAATCGGGGTTTGATCCTGCAGGACAAGGAGGAAAGAGAACGCTGAATTTTGCAAAGGGAAGCCACAGGTTAACCCTAAAATGCCCCAACTCCAATGGTATTGAGCCAAAGGTGTGGCATGACAAACATGACTGTAGATGGACACTTGCAATGAACTTGTTGTTATTGCTAAATTTTGTAATTAACAATGTGCCTAATCTTTTGGAGAATCCCTTGAACATGTTAAAAGGAATACATGAAAACACACGTTATGTTAAAAGGCCTTGTTACACTGGGGTTTCACAGGTAATGCCTATAAACAATATGGGAACTTTTCACAGGGGAAAAGACATTCCAGACCTAATGTGCTGTATGAAAAGGAAGACTGAGGCACACTACCATATTGCTTTCATGGCTAAATGCCAAGATTCCTGGACTATGAAGAACATTAATATCTGCATTTATTCGATGTTAATTGGGTTCCAAACATTTGCCCGAGCTTGTATGGATAAAGTAGCAGTCTTCTTTAGCTCTTGGCAAGATCACATGGCACATACAGGAACCATGCTGCCAGAGCAGATCCAATCCACTATTGTTCTAACTAAGTGTTACCTTGAGTTTGTAAAGAGGTTCAATCATGTGGTTGAACATGATTTTGATAAACCATTTCTGTTATACACTGGTACGGCTTCTAACCCAATACTAGCTGTAGTGAGACAGAACCCAGGATGGGGAGCTCTTGGGATGCAGTCAGTGATGTTTGTGTCATCCCTTCCTGCATCAATTTTGCGTTGGGGGTGTGACGTTATTGACATAAACTGGGACCATATAGATCATTGTTGCAACCAAAGTCCTGTAGTGGCACCCAAATCTTGTATAAAGGGGGTCAAATGGGGTGTCTAGGACAAGGTTATGGTTTACTGGTTATGATTATGCTGTCTATATGTATGTATCAGTTTTGTAGTCGAAGTTATGAATATTGGCTCTATACTGTCTGTATGGCAAACTTATGCTATGCTTCTGGGGGACATCCCAGACAAGTGAGATTAGCTCTGCCTAGCCTGCTTGATGGACCATTAAGGACCATCAGCTATACAATGGACCCATTGAGAGAAGGCAGATACGCCTTGTACCTCAGCAAAGTATGCAGGGACTGGCCCATGTGACTCCAGACTCGATTTTGCTGTAACTTTCCACAGTAAGAACAAAGAGGTGATCTTACACCTGGAAGAGACTATATAAGGCTGATGCCTCATCTCCATCTTGTCTTCAATCCTGCTTCTTACCTCTGGAGGGACTTTGCTACAAACTGAAGCTCTGAACAAAGGACTGAATGACCCATCCCAGCTGGGGATGTATTCCAGAGACTTGATTTGAACCTGCAGTTTATTCCATCGCTGCTGCAAGCCTGAACCAAGAACTTTGCCATTACTGTATGTAATTGATTCCATTTAACCAATTCTAACTCTCATCTCTATCTTTTTCCTTTTATGAATAAACCTTTAGATTTTAGATTCTAAAGGATTGGCAACAGCGTGATTTGTGGGTAAGATCTGATTTGTATATTGACATGGGTCTGGGGCTTGGTCCTTTGGGATCAGGAGAACCTTTTTCTTTTACTGGGGTAGTGGTTTTATAACCATTTGTCCCCATAACGTGTGGCACTGGCGGTAATACTGGGAAACTGGAGTGTCTTAGGAGATTGCTTGTGAGACTTGCGGTTAGCCAGTGGGGTGAGACCGAAGTCTTAGTCTGGCTGGTTTGGTTTGCCTTAGAGGTGGAAAAACCCCGGCCTTGGGCTGTAGCTGCCCTATTTGAGCAATTTGTCCTGAGTTGGCACTCTCAGTTGGGTTCCGCCAGAACCGCATTGTCACACCCCCTCTGTAAAGCACTTTGAGAGTAAAATCACTGCACAAGAGCTAAACCGTGTCCTATTATTATTATATTCTGAGCCCCCACTTTACTCACATGTGCATGGCCCCCCCCGACTGGGGCCTCTGGGTGCTACCCCCAGTCTAATCCATACAGCACCTGAGCCTCAAATCTTGTAACGAGAGGGCCTCCCCCCTGCTGCCTTGTGGCACTGCCCTGGCACTAGGATGCCATCCCGACCTGGGAGGGGCACAGCGGCTCAGAAGTGCGAGCGCATTGCGAGCTCCGGGAGATGACGTGGGAGGGATGGAGACGTGTGGATTGAAAAGACCAGTTAATCCCCATGGAGGCCACTAGATGGCAGCCCCTGCTCCTTCTTTGAGGGCCGCCCCATAGGTGCCCCGCTCCCATGTGCTGGAGGGGCCTCAGCTGGGGGCAGTGCCGCTCTCCCAGATGGCCTCGAGTCGTCTCCGGGGATGGCCCCTGACTTCATCTCCAAATGGAGCCGGCCTCGGTCCTTGACCCCCAGGCCAGCCGCTGGGATTCCAAGAGGGACTGGACTTCCCCATCCCCCATCCCCCAGCGAGCAGCTTTGATTCCAGCCATCTGTGACCCCTTTGGTGTTCATGATCCTTCTCCCCACCCCATCCCACCTCCCGGCTGCTGGCCATCAGGCAGAGGCCTGCTACGTCTCTGCGCCCGGCAACGTCAAGCCAGCGCGGTGGCTGCTTTCCTACCTGGCAGGTGGGGGCCCAGGGAAGAGCTCCCCATCGGGATCATGAAGGTAGGGTCCCAGGGATCCAGGCCTCACCTGGACGCCACATGAGAAGCTGTGTGCTGTGGGGAGGTTTTAGGGGAAGATCCAGGAGACATCCAGCATGGTTCTCAGTCCAAACTCCCTGGCCCCGCTGGCTAGAGCGCTGCCGACCACAGCGATGTCCAACCTTGATCCAGGCCCTCTGATGTCATCATCCTAGTTGTGACCTCACAACCATTCCCATGGCGATCAATTATGGCCCCAAAATATACTCCTAGATTCTCAACCCAGCCCCTGGTTCCTCCCCCCTCTATTCAGGGGAGCGGCCTGACTCGATAGGGACAGAGCTCCCAGGGGCCGAGGGCTGGAGCCGGGGGAATGGGGGGCAGGACTAAGGGGCATCAGCAGAGCTGTGTGTCATGGGGGGAGGAGCGGGACTGTCATGGTGTGGACAGGGGCGCTGAAGACTAGGGGCTTTGGCAGAACCAGGCCTAGGTTCACGCACGTCCCTGCAAGTCAGAGGTGGAGGAGGTGCGTGCCGGACTGCAATAGCTGCAGTGCATTGGCAGAGCTGTTCCCACCTGGCTGCCCATCCCAGCCACCCTCTGCCCCGCGGAGCCCTGCTCGGTCGGGGCTAGAGCCCTGCCATGAGCCGCCATGTGTAGTCACTCATGCCAGGCCTGTTGCCCGTCATCCTGCCCATCACCAGGCAGTGTCCCCATGGGTCAGCACCATCCCCCCCACCCCTGAAGCCAGTACTGGCGTCGGGAGGGCCAGGGATCCTGGAGGGGGTTCTGGTAGAGCCAGCTGGGGTGTCTGGGGTGGGGGAGTGTCACCACTTTAATATCCAGATGGGAAAATGCAGCCTGTAGTAAGATGAGGTCCTGAAACATAAGTCCTTGTATCAGAGGCCCGGTCTGAGGCCTAAGGCTGGAGCTAAAGTAATGGTCACGACTTTGCTGCTATAAAACAAAGTTAAGCCATGAGCAAGAGGCAGGCCCTGCTCACCGAATCTGGCACGAAGAGGGCGGATGCTGCAAAAAAACACATACCTAATAGGTACTGGGCACAAGTGATGTGAACACGTGCCAGGATGGTACCAGGACCCTCCAGCACAAGCACATTCCACACAGATAACAGGAATGTGCTGACCCATCCGAAAGACAGGGTTAAAAGGATCATATGATGGATAGAGTTGTTTTGCTCGAACCAACATGTACAAGGTAATAGGCAGCACCTGGACATGTAGAGGGGTTGTACCTCAATACGTCAGGAGTGAGGTGTAACTTGTTTGTACCTGTGTATAAAAATGGGGTTGTCTTTGTCTGGCCTAGGGAGCAGTGGTACATCCCGCGACTGACTGAGCCGGTCCATTGTCAGGGAGCACGTATGTACTCGCAGAACTGTAGACATCTGATCCAGGAAGCTAGCGGCTGTGTTTCGTTTGGCAATAAACCTGGCCGGGTGCCTTCGTACCTTATCGGAGTCTGTGGTCATTGGGGGCTCTCCCGGGGTCTACTGTGCCAGCGAGCTGCAGAGCCGGGGCAGCACGCACAGGGAACACACGCACGCAGCCGACTGTTATCAACATTGGACAGAACAGAGCACCACACCGCTGACGTCTGACGACACAGCCAAGCCTCTAGGAAAGGCCATGGCATCGGCTCCTATAAGCTAAGCAGCCTGAGGGCTGGTCTGTATGTGCCAGGCAGGCCGCCTGGGCTGGGGGAGTCTCTCCCTGGGAGTCGGTGCTGACCCCAGTCCGCTGCTGGGCCGTACTGTGCTCCTGGCAGTGCCATCCTTTCACTCCTTGTGGCCATTCCAGACCCGCTGGCACTCTCTGAGGCCGCAGCCCTGATGTCCTGGGTGAATTCCACTCAGCTAAATCCATCCTGCCTCCCAAACTGCCCCTGCAGCTGCATTTGGCAATGCTATTCTGCTTCGCTTCCTGTCCCGAACTCTCTCTGGGTGGGTGCTGTTAAACCACCGGCACGTTCCCCCCCAGAACTGGCTGCAGCCTACTGGGCCGTGCAGAGCTCCCCGCTCTTTATTGTGGGGCCGTCAGGAGTGAGGAGTGTCGCCGGCTTCCCCGACTGGAATAGCTGGGAATTAGGGCGGAGGCCTCATGCTGCCTCTGCAGTGGGCTGTGCCACCCCTCCTCCAGCCATGCCCACCCGGGCAGATTTCCCTGTGTGCAGAGCATCAAGTGAGGCCCTTCTGGCCTCTCTCCCCACGACCACCCCCCGAGTCTCTTGGGCTGCCTGGCTCGGCTGACACAATAGCAGAGGCACAGCCCTGGCTAATCCGGCTTGGTGGCTAGGGAAGTCCATTGGATTTCCGATTAACTGGGCACTGCCAGCCCGCAGCTTGGTGACCGAGCTAAGCCGCCCCGAGACCCAGCTGTGCAGATAAACCGCGGGCCTGGGCGTACTAATCCGAAGAGAACGAAGGAGGGAGCTGGGAGCCAGCTGGGCCAGGGAAGGGAGGATGAAAGGGAGCGACGGGGGACGGACGGCTGAGACTCCACGCTTTATCCCCGAGCAGCTGGCCGTAACTCAATGGGCTGGGTTGCTCTGCGGGTCAGGAAGCCATTGCTGTCCGGCCGCTAGACAAACGCCAGCAGCATCGACATCCCCTGTCCTTGCACTGGGCTGTCCCCGGGGCCCTCAGTGCAGCCCACGTATGCAGCAATCTCGCAACTCCCCAGGGCCCGGGGGACTTCCATGTTCCCTCGTCTCCCCTGCCCTGTAGACAAAGGATAGTTTTGTGGCTAACTCCCAGCCCCAGCAGCCAGGACTCCTGGGTTCTATTCTTACCTCTGCCACTGACTGCCCAGGCAGCCGCCTCCCCTCACCCTCCCTAGGCTTCAGTCAAATGGGGTGGACCCTGCACCTAGCAAGGGGGGCTAATGCGAGTAACTCCTGAAAGTCCTTTGGAACGCCATCAAAGAGGGGTCGCGGGGCCAGGCGTGGTGGGTGATCACGGCAGGAGCCCTCTACGGCACACTCCACGTATGTTCATTGCCATAGGACCAGCAGGAGGGGATGTGCCCAGAACCACCACATGCACTTACCCCCATGCGCAGGGCTGTGCAGCAAATTATGATCGTGATATTTTTACAAACGACACAGTCCCCGGTGTAAACGGAGCAGGGAACGGCCGGTTTTATTTCCTGCACTGAAATAACAAGTTTCCATCTTGACGCCAATGAACAATTCGCTGGAGTGGATACAGCAGCTCCTGAGCTTACGTATACGTGCGTTACACCTACCGTGTGCTTGCGCTTCAGCCTTGGCCTGCAATCAGGCCACTGTGCTGGGATCCCAGCTGACCCCATAAGCTAACCACTCAGGGGAGTATTAGACTCCTGGGCCACCCCCAAGGAAAACGCCAGGCTGTGGCAGGAAATGTGTGATTCAGTGGGGGGGCGCTCTTCTCTCCTAGACAGCACCTAACCTCCCTGTGTTGCTGGGGGTGCTGTGCTGGAGGAAGTAGTGTGACTCAGTAGGGGGCGCTCTCCCCTCTAAGTCAGTGCTGACCCCAGTGTCGCAGAGCTGTGCTACAGGGCGCCGGGCTGCAGGGTGCAATATACACGACTCGATAGGAGGCGCTCTCCCTTCTGAGTGGCCGCTGACCCCATTTTCCCAGGGTGGTCTGGGAATGCTGCACTGCTGGAATCGCTGTCATCTGGGTGAGCTGGAAAGGTCCTGTATGTTTGAGACCATTCAGGGTCCCACCCATGGGTGTTTTGGTCAGAGACGGCCCGTAAGCTCCCGCATCCTGACCAACCTCCAGTGCAGAATGCTTTGTTCTGCCTACCTAAACTCACCCCGCACTTTCCACCGGATACAGGATCCTTCTTCACTTCCTGTCCTGCACTGGTAGGTAGTGTAGCTTTACCCTTTGAAGCCTTCCTGCCCCTACTCCACCCCAGAAGTGGCTGCATTTCAGTGGAAGGGGGGTGTTCCCTGTCAAACCTTTCCCTATTTCAAAGGGACGGTGTGTGCGGTTTCATTACCGAATCTCCACAGAGCGCTTTGAGATCCCTGGCCGGAAGGTGCAAAGCATTAGCCAGAGCGATGATACCGCTAAAGTCACCGTGTGTACCCCACTTGGCCTGCAGATCCCCAAATGCTGCAGTTAGCTGCTATGACGTTAAGCTAGGTGGATGCCCCACTTAATCTAATGAGGACAGATCAAGGCCCCAGGTGACTTGTGCTGTTAAATGGATTATATGCAGTTAAGCCACGTGCACTTAGTGGCTGGCATTCACTATCAGACACCTTCGCTGGGGCTCTCCAGGGGTTCCCAGCGGCATCCGGATCTCAGACTCCAGCGCTTCTGCGACCCCCAGCTGTCAGCTTGAGAGGGTAACTCATGCCTCTCTATTTAGATCGGCTGGCGTTCTCTCTTGGTTCTGCACATGCTGGTTCACCACGACCTGAATCCAACCACAGTGACTGTTGGGAGTTTACACCGGGGCTTGCTCAGCACCCCAGAGGGCAGGCTATAAATTCAGGTGTCGCTAACTGTCCCGCCCCCCACCTGTCCCCGTGGGAAGTTTGGGGTCCTGCGTGTTGTGGGACAGGATGACTCTAAGCTGCTAACACCCTTTTGCACGGCAGACTATTGTGATGATGGGTCATTCATCTCCTTTCTCTTCCCTTTCCCAGTGCCCGCCCCCAACGCGCCACTCTCCCCTCCAGGCCTTACATTCCGTCCTCCTTCCTAAGCAGCGATCGGATCTGCAGCTGGGATAAGGGACCGTGTCCCTGCGCTATGCTCCCCTGCGGATCTGTAGTTCCACGGAATAACCTCTGTGACCGCTCAAGCCATGTGGCGTTCAGCCTTCAGCATTTGGGGGAGCCAGATTTGGTTCCGCAGTCCTGGTGCGCTGCATTGCTCTGGATAGATCTCAGGAGTGTCTTGGCAGACTCTAAAGAGAATCTGGTCCAGGCCTCCTTTGTTCTAACTCCAGTGGAGGGCATAACACAGAGGACGGCGCTGTGAATAACCCAGCTGGTGTCTTGCTGAGCATTTCTACTGCAGATCTCCAGCTGCAGCAGCTCACAGGCTCCGTTCACCATACTGAGATTTGCTGCCGGTATCTTTCCATTAAGACCCAGCCTGAGGCTTTCTCCAAACATGCGACTGGAAGCTTAATCGGTGGGGTCCTCAAAATGTTTCCTGTCTCATCTGGGCCAGGGCACCATCTGAAAGACTCCTCCCACTGGATTCTCATACGCTAGCCCCGCTGAACCCCTATGTCAGCAAAGGGAGCTGGTGCTCACTAGTTTAACGGTCCAGTTTCCAAACCAAAGAGGTAGGGATAAGTGGCTCCGTAGCTAAGACTTTCATGCTTTAAGGCAGAACCTCATCAAAGCCCTCGGGGACGGAGCGTGGAAATTGTACTGATTCATCTGATAAGATTTCAAAATTAGACATGGATTCCAGCCACAAAATTCAGATACAGAGCACGGGTCCCGGGATGCAGGGGTTGGATCAGGCCCCATCGCTGCTAAGGAAAAACCCCTAGTCAGGGAAGTTCTATTGCAATAATATTTTATGTGTCTATAATACCTTCTGTCTCAGAGCACTTCCCAGGCTCTTGTAAGGAACTGGCTGATGTGTATGTACACCACTGCCTTCTACTGGAGAGAATCAGAACTACAACTGTGATTTAAAGGCCCCATCCTGCTAACAGCTAATGAAGATTCTCCCTTAGATCAGGTGGCGTTGGGAGCTGAAGGCTCTGAATGCTAACCCCGCTGTTGCTATTATGTTCTAAGTGGAAAAGGAGCTGGGCCATGACTTTGGGAGACTTTTAATGAAGCTGTGGGTTTGCAATGAGTGCTGAACCAAGCCTGCCTGCCCTTGCTACTGCCTGGGGTGGTCAGCCCAGAACTTCCTTCCCCCAAAACATTTTCTCACCATCCTAGAAGCCGAAGGTAGAAAAGCTTTTCTAGGCGCCATCTCAGCCCTTGGCCTGGACAGGATACTTCCAAAGTCCCCGAGGCTTTGGCCTTTCAGCTAAGCTATCCCAAGGCTAGTTCATGTGAGTAAGATGAGCTGTCACTCACAGGAGGGTGGCTACTCCAGTGCCCACCCTACATGTGGCCTCACTCAGTATCACTACGCTGCCGGTTTGCCCTATCTCTGTCCATCTATTTAAGAACCTACCATCTGCCCATCCTGGGCAGCTCTCACTAAGTAGCTTTGGCTAAATACTCTGGTGGCAGAAGCAGCTAATCCCAACATTTTACTGGCCTGAGGGATCACAGGACGTGCTGGGGAGAGTCTGCAGGCGAAACGGGACAGGGAAGGTCAGTGCAGAAGGTGAGAGGAAAGTTTCACGAAGTGATGAGCAACTGAAAAAAGGGGGTTGGAGTGGTAACTATCCTGCTACCTTAGCTACAATGATCACTCCCGCTATGGACCATCCTCTGGCAACCCCACTGCCTGACCGCACCCCACATGTTCTATCACCCATCTGACATGCCCTCATTCCCCTCACATATGGACTATCCCCTGTAGCCCGTCTCTGACACTCCCTTGTCCCACTCACCATTCGAGCTGGGCAGGAAAACTGTGACTGAACCATTTACTGTCAGCAAGTGCAGCTCCGTCAAAATCGAAATATGTTGCAGAATCGTGGCCATTTCGCCAACTTTCATTCTGGGAAAAAAACAAGTTCTGATGACGCTGAAATGTTCAGTTTCCACATTTTCGGACTGAAATGTTTTGATTTCTTTTAAATGACTTTTCATTTTGAATTGATTTATTCTGTATTTTATAATATAATATAATATAATATAATATAATATAATATAATAACGTTGAAATCGAAATGTTTCGATCGATCCCAAACCATTTTTTTCTGGAATTGTCCTTTGTGGAGACGTTCAAGTTTTCAGGTTTCATGCCATTTCTAAAT
This sequence comes from Malaclemys terrapin pileata, assembly GCF_027887155.1. Taxonomy (NCBI): domain Eukaryota; kingdom Metazoa; phylum Chordata; order Testudines; family Emydidae; genus Malaclemys; species Malaclemys terrapin. The sequence continues at coordinate 100,153,944 of NC_071513.1, read as the reverse complement.
GAAGCCAAACTTTGAAATCTCAGAGTCCTTTGTTAAACAGAACCTACTCTCAGTATCAGTTTGGTTTAAGAATTCCTAATGCACTCTTTATCCTAATATCCATGACCCAATGTTCCACATCTAGTGTCCCTCTGATACTCCAATACTCTAGTACCCTCAGACACTCTAGTAGTACCTATGACTCTAGCATTTCTATTACCTCACTCATGTTATAGTGCCATTCTTACCCCTCAGATACTCTAGTACTAGTACTTGTCTGATGCTCTACTGTCCCTAACACCCTCTGATAATCTAGTACATTATTCCACATAAACTAATGCCTCTATTCCCTCCACCCTGATACTCTAGTACCTCCAGTACACCCTGATCCTCTAGCACCTTTAGTATACCTCTGATATGTGAATACCCCAGTACTCCTCTTATATCTCTCTGACTCTCTAGTGCCACTCTGAGCTTCTAGTACCTCTAGTAGTACTCCTTGGACACTTTAGTATCTAAAGTACCGCCTGGCTCTCTAATACTCATCTGATACTCTAGAACTCTCCACTACCACTCTGACTCTGATAGACTAGTATCTATAGTAGTACTTTTGATGCTCTAGTACCCCTCTGCTAGTCTAATTTTTCTAGTACTCTAACACCACAATACTGATACTCTCATAGCTCTAGTAACTCTGAGATAATCTCTAGTATCATTGTGACTCTAGTCTCTCTAGTACCCCTCTGATACTCTAATGCCTCTGGTACACTCTGGCACCACAGTATTGCTCTGAAGGTTTAGTACCTCTAGTAACCCTGGAATATTCTACCATGTCTCTGTGACCATTATACTCCTCTAGTACTCTGGTGTCCTCTGATCCTCCATACTCTTCTGACACTGACGCTTCTCTTGCTCTTTAACTGCATTTCCATATCCCACCCCCATCCCCTGCTCTCTGACCCAGGGGTCATCTGTGTAATCGAGGGTCACCGCGAAGGGCGGCAGAGCCAGGCTTCCTGTCCCACAGGAGGGCTGTGCAGCCGGACGTGTGATGCGGCTGCATTTTGGGAGCTGGTTGCGCCCGCCACGCTGGAGCTGCCAAGGGGCTGGGCCGGCTCAGGCGGCTCCATCTACCTCCCTCCCCATACCGCCAAAGCACCAGGGCTCTCGCTCAACCCAGTCTGTCTCCATGGCAATAGTGACCTCATGCAGGGACAGGCAATCTGGGCCAGTCGCCGTAGCAACCATCCCAGTGACATCAAAAGCCGAGCTCCTGTTCCCAAGGCAACCCAACCGGGCTGGCTGGGCAAAAGCAGCTATTTGTGTCCCTGGGATTCGTTGCCAGAGCCATGGCGGGGGGACGAGGAGTGAGATGGGGCGAGGGGTGCACCCCCCCCCAGTCAGAGCTGCTCTGGGCTGGTGGGCAGGCGGTACGGAAGGGGATATGCCCAGCCTTCTCCACCCAGCATGGATGCGGCTGTGCCCATGGAGGATCAAATCCTTGCAGGGGGTCGGGCCAGACCCCCCCCCCTTCCTTCCCACGCACACCAGGGGAGAGGGAGATCCTCCAGTCCTGCCCCTTGGGATCCTGGGGGGTGTCACGGCATCACGGGGGCTGGTTTATGCCCAGCCTGGAACCTGTCTCCCGGGAGTGAGCCCTTTAACGGGCCAGGTCCCCAGGATCCACACAGCTCCACAGGGGCAGGCCCGTGGCCTCCACGACACTGAGACCGGGCCATCGGCACCAGCCATCCCTGTCTCTCTCTCTCTGGCTCCCTGCAGCGAGTCTAGACTCCTGCGGGAGGCTTGTCCTGTAGTTCGTTAGGGGCTCAGTGCTCCCAGGGAGCCGACACAGCCGGGGCCTTTTCCAAGCAGGGCCACCATTCCCGAGTCACCTCGCTCCAGTCTCTGCAAGGCCTTAAGTCAGCAAAGCGAGGCCGAAGTTAAGCCCTAGCCCAGCCGGTGCTGTGACGAGCCAGACAAGCTACTGTGGGCTTCATTCCTGGGCTGGAGCTCTCTGTCTTTCGTCCGCTGGCGCCCAGGTGAGAGCAGCCGACGCCCTCCAAAGCCAGCCCTTCTCCTGATCACCTGCCCACTTTTCCCTTTATTCTCCAGCTCAGTTCAAGTGTCCCACCTGCTGGAGCTTCCTCTGTTGGGTGTTGGTTGGTCAATTCCTGGGGCTCTCTTTGTCTTGGTTGACTCTCTGCTGATTTGGGTCAGTTTCAGCCAATTCTTGAATGACTCTATTCATTCCACCCGGAGCTAGGTGACACAGGCACACCTCCTGTCTCCTGCACTGTTCCAGGTGCGGTGTTAACCCTTCTGCACCCACTGGGGAGCAATGCAACAGACATGGGGAAACTGAGGCACACCTAGCTTCATACAACTATTACAGATCATTTCCACTTTCTCACGTAGGGTAACAGGACCCCATGTACATATACCCCGCCCCATGGGAGATCCAGGAATTCAGTGCCGTCAGTGTAGCCAATACACCAGCACAGGATGGTTCCAGGCCCTATCCTGGTTTCCTCTGGAAACTGGGAGCTTTACCTTGGTGAGTTATAGGAGCTCAGGTAGGATGTACTGAAAGGGAGTGAGCCCTGAAGAACTGTCTTCATTTGTGCTTCTGTTTAACAGGGTTCAGGACCTGCTCCTTCCTCCCCACACAGCAGGTCTCAGGGGAGTGCTCAGATAACAGTAATTTGTTACCCCTCCATAGTGTCTGATATCTGAGGAGCTCAGAGTGCTATATATATTCTTGGATTGTTTCACAACTCCCCTGGGAGGAGTTGTGAAACAATATCTCCATTACATGGATGGGTAAATTGAGGCACAGAGCAGGGCAGGGACTCACCCAGTGAGTTGATGCCAGAGCCAAGGATAGAAGCCAGGACTGACTCCCAGTCCCCTGCTCTAACCATGAGAGCACACTCCCTCTGGCCCATGTCAGCCCTTATAATAGGAAGCTAAAAATATAAATAGCCACGCTAGGTATTGCATACAATCCAGCAGGCACAGACTTCAGCTCGGGGGGTGGGCAAAATCCATCTGTGATAGAGCCAGGATGGCTGCCAGCATCTAAAGCAGGCCTGCCCAAAATTTGCCCAGACAAGGGGCTATATGAGCAGCTTGCCAGAGGACAGACGGGTGGCAGCGCCCTGATTTGTACAAAACAGGGCAGATTGCAGCTGCCCTTATTTCTCTGTAGAGGTGCGGTCCAGAGAGACGATGGATCCCAGCATGCCACCTCTCAGACCAAGATGGGACACAGGACCCCCCAGGGGTCACACTGTCTTACCTAAGAAAGGCCACACTGGGCCAGACCAAAGGTCCATCTAGCCCAGTATCCTGTTTTCCAACAGCAGCCAATGCCAGGTGCCCCAGAGGGAATGAACAGAACAGGTAAGCATCAAGTGATCCATCCTCTGTTGCCCATTTCCAGTTTCTGGCAAACAGAGGCTAGCGACACCATCCCTGCCCACCCTGGCTAACAGCCATTGATGGACCTTACTGTGTGAGAGCACGTTGTCAAATGCCATGTGCCTCCTTCAGCCAGGCTGCACCATACCCCCTGGCCCTCCAGTGGAGTGGCTTCTGATCTAATTGGCAGCCATTACCCTCTGAAAGATGCCAAGTTCATGATGATCTCCTAACCATGAGGCCATTGCTACATGCGGACGCAATTCTATTGGAACAGGTTCTGGAGGGACAGTCCCTAGCTGGATCCAACCTGGCTCCACTCGAACAGGTTGCAGAAGAACCATCTGGAGCTGGATGCTGACCCACTTCCAGTGGAACCGCCTGTAGCCGGACGCTGACGGGGTTCTGGTGGAACAGCTTGCCCTCTAGTTACCCTGCTATCCAGCTGCTAGAAGCTGGCTTCGCGCTGCCAGAACAGGCGGATGGGAACCCCTCCTGCCTTTGTTCGCACAATAATAATGCCATCTGCACACTCACAGAAGGAGGCTCTACCAGCCGCTGGGGCTTTGCACAGCCCCACACGCAGCCCAGCAGTGAGATGAAGTAACAAAGGAGGCCATGGCATGTCATGGGTGACATGCCAGCTCCCCGTTTTGTACACATGTCTGAGGAGACGGGTCCGTGGGCTGTAGCTGAATTTCCACCTGTACCTTCCCATCACCTCCCACAGTGCTCTAACAGCCAGGAAAACGATTGTATAAACTACATCAGGGGCTCCATGGGGAGTTCTCTGCTGCAGGGCTCCCCAGGAAAGGGTTAATATGGAACATATTAAACATAGTTTAGCAGCTGCTAAGATCAGTGCCCTGCCCTCAGCCTACGATCAGCCAGTGAGAGTGTCTCGTGATGATGTAATGCTTCAAGCTGGCCATGTCATTGGCTGGGCACACTGTCCCTTGGCATCTGCTGGAGACTTTGGGGGGAGGAGTTTGGTAAAAGCTCCTCCTCCTTTAACCTTTTAAAGGCAATGGCCTGAGCCCTAGTCCACTCTGTGTCATTTCTGGGGAGGGGCAGTCAGACCTGACCGCAATAACAACAGGGGCTGGGCAGATGTGAATGACCAACAGGCCCAGCTCCCCAACAGGGAGCAGGCCAGCAGCTTCCCAAGGGAAAGGATACGCATAAGGGGAGGCAGAGGTCTGGAAGTTAAGCCTTAGAAAATAATCAAGATGAAGCTTTAGCGATTAACCTCTTCACTACAGACCTCTCCAACCCAGCACGTCCAGTGCAGGCAAAGGACTACATATGCTAACAATTCCACTCTAGCATCCAGGCACAGGTGAACCTGTAACCGCTAGAGCAGCAGGTTCAAATCCTGGCTCAGGACTGAGGAGAATGCATCATGTTGAAAAATGTGTTAACTAACATGATGTTAAGCCCTTCATTTGGACAAGGACAGTATCAATGACCAACTAATGTATTTTTAAACACGACCGTCTTTGCCCACATGGGCCATGTTTACACAAGGCAAAAATTGTGTTTTTAACACACATTAAAATTCTAGTATCAGCAAGGCAAGATGTAGTTTTAACACTTGTTAGCTGATCACAGTAAACCCTACGCTCCCTGCTAGAGCTGTATTATAATCCAAATTGCCCCATCTACACTAGGATTTTAATACATCAGCTAAAACCACACACCTTTCTTCCTATTAAAGATGAGTCCATTAAGAGTCAAGTTGTGTTTAACATCATGCTAATTAAAAGGTGTTACTTAACCCGTTTGCTAACAGGATGCCTTTTCGTCAGTATAGACAAGGCCCTATGTGACAAAGGAAAAGTAAGTGTTGTGCTTCTCATACTAATTAGCATCAGTCCTCAACACAAAATCACTACAGGCACTAGCAATCAATTCATTATCTATCTATCTGGAAAGCCCAAGGTTTCTTTTCCAGTGGTTTGAACTCCAAGATGTTGCTGAATCTCTGAGTAAGGCTAGAAGAATGAATACAAGGCTGACAGCCTGGAGCGCCTGACTTCTAATCCCAATTCTGCATGGCTCCTCTCTCTGCCTCAGTTTCCCCTCTGAAAAATGGGGATAATCAGACACTCTCATCTCCTCCCAGGTAGGTTGTCAGGCTCAGCTCATTAGTGTTTTCAAAGGGCTTGGAAGAAGTTAAAGGTTAGTGTTCTTTCTTATTTATTAAGTAAAACTAACCACTAGATAGCACTGTTGCTCCACATACAGACAGATGAACAAGCAGGTATTTGGCAATAGAAAGCCTGGATTTTAAAGGCAGCCTGCTCACCCGGCACTGCCCACCAGACAAGATGCGACGCCAGATGGGATCCACTGCAGTCGCTGGAGCCCGGCCAGACCTCCACTGCCCACAGCAAACCAAAAAATAACAATAGCTGACAATTACGTGGTGACTTGCAGTGGCAAAAATGATTTAAAAAGTCATATGTACAGGTGTCACTCCACCCACCATTGAAATGCAGCCACCTCTGGGGTGAAACATGGCAGTTGCTTAACAGCAACACAGCAGCTGTTTGGAATGGGGAAAGAAGACTATATCTAATCAGCACTGTAGGGGGAATTAGGGAAGCAGCATGTAATTACCTGAGTTGGAATTTAACCCAGCCACCAGGGTAAATGCCCTGACTATTATTTGAGGATCCTTTGTGGCCAAAAGTGGCCTGGAGTTTGGGCTCACATCTTGGCTGAAATATGGCACATCCAACAGCTCTGCACCCACTAATGGGGCCCAGGGTAAAGGACTGACTCAGAGAGCGCCTCCTACTGAGTCACCGTCAGAGGCAGAGCCAGGGGGTCTCTGGACTTTTGCATGTCTAGGAAACCCAAGCGGTGTGTATCTGCTGTCAGAAATTCCCCAGATACACGGATCCATTGCTCTCTATAGCTGTGACTCATGGTCTCCGGCAGCATGTGCACAGAGGGCGTTTTCTGTTTCCTTCAGAGGCAGTGGCCCATTCAGAGGGACTCAGCTGTTTGCATGGGGTCTCAAGGGACCCCTGGGACGTCTGAGAGGCCGAAGAGAACATGTGTATGCTGAGAGCTCTCGAGCATCCATTGGATATAGGTCATTTTGTATATCAGCCGCTAACTGCAGCGTAAGGCACTTCACGGAGCCCAAGGCAAAGGTGAGGCTGGCCTGACGGGGCCGTAACAGTTCCTCTGGGCATCGTTCCTCGAAGGGGCACCCGCTTCAAAGAGCAGATGGGCACCTCCCACCGTTCCGGAGTGCTAACTGCCTCAGGCCCCTCCCCTGCCACTGTGGGGGCAGCGCCCACAGCCTGCAAATCCCCATCTCCTTCCTTCCCAGATGGGTTTCCACCAGCTCTGCCCAGTGCTCACTGTGTCATGCAAACCGGCTGGGAAGGGATTCGGGGGAACCCCCCCAAAGGGGGGGGGGCAGTTGGGGTGAGGGCCTGCGAAGAGATGGGGTAAAGAGCAGTAAGGACGAGGCAGAGAAAGGGGGCAGGTTCGAGGGTGAGGGCTGTGGGGTGGGACTTAGGCTGGTAGCCGGTGGGCCGCCCATGAGGAAGGCCTGCGCTCTCTGCCCTACTGCTTCCCCCTGCCCGACACTCCGCAGGGGCGGGGGGGCTGGGCAAGGCGGTCCCATGGTGCATCTGTGCCCTTTGAATCCCATGGGAATGTGGAGGTAGTAAATGTCACCCGCTGGGGCCCGGGTGCTCGTAAAACGCCTTTGTCTGCTGGAGAGGCTCTTTGGGCCTGGATAAAGGAGCCGCCGGGCAGCCAGGGTGACCTGAGCTGTGGCAGCGATTCTGGCTGCCGTGTGCCCCCCGCCAGTTGCCCTCGCCCCTGGGCTGGACCCCGCTGTAGAGCCCAGAGAGACGTCAGGGAGCCATTTCCAGTATAAAGAGGCAGCTTTGCCCCTGGGGGAGGGAGTACAGATTGCCCGTGTATTTAAGCAAGTGTAGTTGGGGATGAGGGAGTGGCACAGTTAATCTCCCTGGCCCTCCGCGCGGGCGCAGGAGCACGTCTGCCCCTCTCTGCGGCTGAGCCTTTCAGGGCTCATTGTGCCAGCGTCTTTCCCTCTTCCCTTTTGCTTTTCCTCTCCCTCCTTCCTGCTTTCTCTGCAAGTGGGAGCAGGGAAACCACCCACCGGGCCTGGAAAGGGCGTCAGCCCTGTGGCAAGACCAGGGTGGGGAAACTCAGCCGGGCGATCAGGATGCCACTCCCGGTGCCAGGAGTGGAGGCTGCAGAGTAGTGGCCCAAGGGGAGCTCGGGGAGCCCCACGGCCTGGGAGATTTAAAACCTAGCTGGACGAGGCCATCCTGCTCCAGTCCCCATGAGGGTGGGGCTGGATGGGGCTTGGCAGGGATTTTCCTGCCCTAATGTCCATGATTCCCCCCCCCCCCCCCCCCCACACACACACACACACACACACACACACTCAGGGCAGCTCCCAGCTGTTCCTGGCAGAAGAGGCCTGTCCCTTTAACAGGGCTGGCCTGGGAGCAGAGCCCAGCCTCATCAAACATTCAGGCTCAGCCCCTCCATTAGGGCCTTTTATGGCCATTAGCTCATGGAAGTAAATTACTGCTGAGGCCTGCAGCTGCCTTCTGGCTGCCTGGGGTGTGCCCAGGGCAGGGTCCCTATTGCAGGGAACAGGCAGGGGAGAAAGCATCCAAGTCAGACACCGCAGAGCTACCGGCCTTGGCGTGACTGTGCACTGAGACTGGCCTGTTCTCCGCTGCGGTTCTACTCCAGGGCTGGCCCCTACTCAATTGCCGGCATGGGTATGGGCCTGCCTCCATCACAAGAGAGTGTGGCCGGGACCATGGGCTTACTAGGAAGGGGAGAGGGGGCACCCTGGTGCAAACAACGAGATACTGACTGATCCCTGGCTTCTGCCTGCAGGAGCTCTGTGATCTCCCAGGGCACGGACCCCATCTTTGCCCAACAGGACGGCTAACCACAGCGGGTGCACTTGGACAGAAGCCCCCACCGGGGTGTTCATGGGAGGCATGGCAAAGAGTGGAGAGACCCTGCCACTCACCCATGCCCAGAGCCTCAGAAGCTGGACTCGAGCATTAGGGCAACGCGGGCAGTTCTCTCACTCAGGGATGTGTGTGAGGGGCTGGGTCCTACGACTGCTGAAACCCAGCGCCGGGGTGGTGGGGTCCCACGACTGCAGGTGTCGGCAGGCACCGAGCGTCGGCCAAGCCCTTTCCTGCACTGCGCTTGCAATGTGCCTTCTCCCCCACCCCGAGCGTGGCTGTGTGCACCCAACCCGTGTGTGCCAGCTGTGCCCTGGCCAGGCAGAGTTCTATCCTAATAGGGAGCCCATCCCAACATGCTTCTCACACAGCAACACATCTGTATCACTCTCCCCTTTTCACAAGAGGGGAAACTGAGGCACCGAGAGGGGAAATTGCTTTCCAGAGGCCACTGAGAACAGGTCCCACTTCTGACTCCCACCCTCCTGTTCTAACCACTAGACTACCCCATGTGGCACCTCTGCTCACATCTCTCTGCTTCCCTCTCCTTCGCTCCATCGCAGGAGGGCAACTCAGGCTCAGTTGCATCCATTCTTCCCCAGGTATCCACATGCCCGGCTAACAGCTCCTTTCAGGGCCTCTACCAATACCACACACCGGATTTGACCATCCAAAGCAATTTCCAAGGCTTCTAACCGGACAATGGTCTTGAGTTAAGCGATGCTGGTAAATATATTCTTGATAATTGGAGGCGGGATGCCCCCCATTCTCCTCTCCCCCACAGCGTACCCCACCCACCTCCCCCGTGCTGCCCCCAGCTGTGCCAGCACATGGAGCAAGCAAACGGCACTGGATCCCTCTTTTGGTGTAACCGACTACCAAGCCTTTTCTGTAACGCTCAGTGTTCCCAACATCTTGAGTCTGCACCGCGGGGGAAGCCCTGCGCTCTGCCACATCGCCCGTCTTTCTGCCACAGGTCGCCGGCTGCCTCTGCTCCGGTGAACCCGTCACCTTCAGCTTTCGGAGGCTGCGCGGCCACGCGGCCCCCAAGAGCCACTGTCACAGGGTTCCGGAATAATTCATGGCTGAGCAAAGACTGGGGAGGGCACTATGACATGCTGCTGCATCAGTACAGCATGGCCTGCTCCACCCGCCAGGAATCCCTGGGTGACCCGCAGCCACTCGCTCCCCAATCCTTCCCCATCACCGTCCCCTCGGAGGCCCTAACGTCCATTATCTTAAACGATGAAGCAGGTAATGGAACCCTTCCCGGTGCTCACACAGTCTTTATTCCCTGGTCGTGGGTGGCACTTCCGTGAGGCCCATTAAAGTCATCCCTTGGGCCTCCAATGTGTCTGTGGTTTAGCTCGGCCTCTCATCTCTTCAGGGCACACAAAGGTCATGCTCTGAACTTGTCCTGCACTTCCAAATGCACATGCAGACACTTCCTCAATGCCTCTCTTCACACCGGTGCCCTGGCTACTCCAGTAGAGTGAGGACAGCTTGCACCCAATGCAGCCAGGGTGGATTTGATTTAAATCACTAGTCAGGAAGACTCGATTTAATCATGGATTTCTACATAAAAGTGCACTTTCTATATTCCCAAATTGGGTCTCTTTTACGGCCTGCTGCCATTATAGGTTTTCCCTTCTAGTGAGAGAATGGTATGGTAGATCTCAAATCAATGAAGGCTACGCTCAGAAAGACCTCAAGACTTCTGGAATATGCTGCTCAAACAGTTTCACTTTTGTTTCTACTGCCTGTCCCTCCCGTCTCACATTTATCTCCAGCCTTCTTCTCCTTGTCCAGATCTATTCCGCCCCCACCAATCTTCTATTCACTGAACTTTCTGAAACTTTGCACTTTTACAGAGAGGTAAGGGATTGACTCTGTGTACACAAATTTGCAGAGGGACAATAGGGTTGAGGTCTGTTATTTCTCACTTCTATATATTTATTTATTTTAAAACATTTTTGCTGTTAAGAAGCATGTTATCTCTGGAGACACAAATCCAGTTTGAGAACTGCAAAACTAAGAAGATGGTATCTTCTAGACTGAGCACTGAGTCCCATTGGGTCGATAGAAAGATTAATCTATACAGAAGCCCCTGGAACCCCATCAGATTGGGTCCCTAATCCATGAACTATTGGGACTCATTTACAAAACTTTTCTTACACATTACATGAATATATTGTCTCACACTATAGAATTAGAATTGAGAATCCCTATTCCATAATGAGATATCTTTGAGCTATAATGTATCTTAATTAAAATGATATTTAAATAGGTTTTTTCCTCAAAAAGCATTTTATCAAAAAAATACGATTTAAATAAAAAAAATCTGCTTTTTAATTTATTTTTTTTTAAATCATTGATTTTTATCCACCCTGAATGCAGGATTCTTCTCCACTTCCTGTCCTCATCTGTTGTGCTAAGCACTGGTGTGCTCCGCCCCAGAGGTGGCTGCATGTCAGAGAGGGGTTAAGTGACCCCTGAGTGTACATATAATGCGCTTAGGAATGGCTCTTGGAATGAAAAGTGTTACTGTAAACACCAGTAATTATTCCTCCGGCTCCAGAGCCTAACCTCACACACTGCCAGAGCAACAGAACAGGTTCTGTAGCAAAGACTGGGATGGGGAGAGGCTGGGACGGGAGGGGCTTGGCAAGCTCCATTCAGTGCGCAGCAACAATCCGCCCAGAGCATTCGAGATCCATCTGTGCTCGTGGAGTGTGCACCGGTTCCACTCCAGTGGCGCCCCCCCTCCCCCCCACGTCCTCAGTAACTCCAGGGGAACTGGGGGGGCTCAGGACATCGGGGTGGGACAGGAGCTATAAGTCCTAAACTAGGTCTGCCGTGATGGAAAATCATTATCATGGGGTGGCCCCTGGATGGAGAGAGCCGGTGGGCTGTGGTCATGCTCCTAGTGCATGGGTGCCCACATCACCACTGGCACTGAGCGGCTTCCTGGCTGGCAGCTGCCGCTCCCACTCCCCTCGAGAAGGGGCCCCTCAAGGACATTGCTGAGCAAGGGCGAGGAAGGCTCACCCCGCCAATGGCCAGCCCCCTCACTGGCTCCACGTCCCCCCAGGAAGGTGCTGAGAGGGGCTGCCCACGAGCTGAGCACCCACATCCGGGAGGGCATCTGCCAGCTGCCAGCGCCACTGGACAAGGCCTCAGCCACAGAGCAGCTGGCCCAGCTCGTCACCCAGGGCAGGGCTCCTCCCAGGGCAGCATGGGTGAGGCCCTCGGCAGCCCACGCCGCCAAGAGGGTGCAGGGCTTTGATGCAGGCAACACATGACAGGAGCTGCACAGAGCTCTTGCCAGGCTCAGGGAAGAAGCCAATAGCACCCGGGCGCTCGAGCAGATTAAGGATTGCAAGGCGCTGGTAATTGCTTTGCAGTATAAAAATAGGCCCTCTTTTATCCCTCGCCCTGATCTCCCACCCCCTACTGGCCCAGCTCCCCTCCCCGCACCGGCTGACAGATGCCACTTGCCCAGCCCCTTCCGCCAGGAGGGGGGAGGTAGGAAGCAGCTGCCACGGTTGGGATGGATCGGTCATGCCTAGTGATTTGGGGGGCGGTGGGCGAGGGCGCTCCTGCAGCACGGCCACATCTCCTGTCGGTGGATGAGCGTGCAAATGGTGCAATTCAGGTCACCAGCGAGGCTAACACGAGTGGCTCAGCCTCGTCCTGAATGGATGGTGGCTGACCTTGCAAGACCCCCGAAGCTCTGCTCAAGAGAGCGACGATAGGAGGTACCAGGGGTACAGGCAGAGCTGGGTACAGGGAGCCCAGGGCTGGCAGGTACCCTGTGGGGCACACCCGGGACTGACACAGCAGGGCATGCAAAGGTGTCATATTTCACAACTGCAATTCCTTAGCCCAGAACTCAGGGCACGTGAGGCTTTACACCAAGAGCACAAACAACACGTGTTGCAAACTGGATCCCAGCAGCTGGGCCTGCCTGCCCCGAGCTGTGTTCCACAGCAGGGCCAAAAGGTGCCCAAACAAGAATCCCACTGTCGTCTCTCCAGCTGCCGTGGGAAGGAGCCAGTCCCTGCAGTTCTCATCTCCCCTGCAGAAGCAGCGCGCCCTGCATGAAGATCAAAGGGGAGCAGTTCCCGCTGAGACCCACAGTCTGGCCTTGGGCCACAGCTACCACGGGACACTGTGGGTCACATTTAACCCCGTAGGCACCACGTTCCCCACCCCAATCTACCATCCAAAACCCATCTGTGTGACAGGCCTTCTGGGGAACAAAGCTGCAGCCGGTACAGCCAAGAGCTGCCAAACCAATTCTATTTACAGAGGGACAGCTACAAAAATAAACAGAAGTGAGATTAGAAAATATCTGCTTCCCACACACTGCAAATGCCTCGGGTCACTGCGCTGCCTCTATCTGCGTTCCCCACATGCGGGGCTCCACTGTCTCTGGTCTCTCTGCACAAGGGGCTTCCCTATAAATAACCAGAAAGAAAGAGGTCACCCGGAGTTCACTAGGGGGGCCGTTCACCTAGTGTTGTCCCTCTGCACAGGGATGAGTTTTGCCCTGCAGGTCGTGTTTCACGACTGGGTCTCCAAGTTCACTATACTGCACTGTTGTTATATCCCCGTTCAGCACAAGTGACCCGCTCCTATATTGACAGTGCAGTTTGGGGTAAAAAGGAGGTTCTCCTGCTGCATCCTATCTCCATGTTTGCTGGGAGCGATGATTCACTCTTAAATCTCACTCTCTGGGCCCTGCACTATACTGCCGTTCACTAGAAGGAGCAGAAGGTCACTAGCACGTCTGCAAACTGACTGGAGCCCTTGGGTTTGCTCTGGCAGGCCCAGCTAGAAACGGGGTTACAGGCAGAGCACATGCCTCTCTGTCTTTTCGTGCTCTTTCCATAACTTGTACCCTAGCTGAAAATGAAAATATGCTAACCTCTGCACCCAGCACGCCCCGTCCAGTCCACCGCCACTCCCACCCACACCCAACTACCCGTTCCCCCTACACCCCATCCTCAGCACTGCCACCCATACAACTATCCCCTCCCCCACCCACCCCCAACTACCCCTCCCCCTACACCCCATCCTCAGCACTGCCAACCATACAACTATCCCCTCACCCACCCACCCCCAACTACCCCTCCCCCTACACCCCGTCCTCAGCACTGCCACCTATAGAACTACCCCTCCCCCTACACCCCATCCTCAGCACTGCCACCCATACAACTATCCCCTCACCTGCTCCCCCAACTACCAACTTCCCCTACATACCCTCCTCTGCACTGCCACCCATAAAACTACTCCCTCCCAACTACCCCTTCCCCCTCTATACCCCATCCTCAGCACCACCACTTATTCAAGTACCCCCTCACCCACTCCCCCAAGTACCCCTTCCCCCTACACCCCATTCTCTCCATCACCACTCCCCCGCACCCCCTCCGCTCAATGTCACCCCCTACACACAACTATCCTGCACTCACTTCACCCCCTCCCCATGCACAACTACCCCCTCCCCCTGTGAACACCCACCTGCCACAGCCCCCCTCCCCATGCTACTCTGCACCCCTTCTCCCCCCATACCCACCCACGGCTGTCCCCCTCCCCCCAGCATTGCATGCGCCGGTTGCAGCTCCCCCCCTCCAGCCATGTGCCAGGGTGTGTGACCCACAGGGCTAGGGGAGGCACCCGGGGCACCGCCTGACCACCACCCCATGCCGCAGGTGTAGGGACCCGTGGCGGGGGGCTGGAGGGTCAGGCTGCTGGGGGGACAGGGAAAGAGGAGGGTCAGGGCCGGGGGCAAATCTATGTGTGTCCCGCCCCCGACTTTAAATGGCGCTCGGGGGCCTCTGCTGCGCCCCACTCCGCGGGGGCGGCCGCAGTCCAGCTGCAGCACAGGCTCGGAGCTTTGTTTGCCCCGTTGCCCTGGGCACCGAGATCTCCCCCCTCCCGGTACCGGGCGCCGCACCCAGCTCCCCGCCCCCCCGGCAGCCGCAGCTCATCGCTGCCCCCCCCCCCTCCCGCCCAGCCATGCGGGGGGGGGCGTGTCCCATCCCCCTCCGGGGCGGTGCTGCTGCAGCCCGGGCCCCCTCCGCTGCTGGCACATGGCGCTTCCCCCCCCCCCCCGGAGCCCTGACTGTATTTTTCCATTACCCCATCCCCGGCTCCTTTGTCCTTTGCCCCGCCCCCTGCTCCCACGTGCGCCGCCCCCCGCCATGGTCCGGCGCGTGTGTGGGGAGGGGGGAGCTCCTGTGCGCCCCCCCCCTTCCCCCCCGCCTCCATCCTGCAAGCCGGGCGGTGGGCGGCTGCATGTGACCCCTGGCAGCGTCCCGCTCTCGGCAGCGGGGAGATCCGGCGCCTCCCTGGGCCCCAGCTCGAGCTGGGGGGGGGACACGGGACGGTCGGGGTCCGGGGGTCTATTGATCCGAGCCAGCGCCTGCGCGGGATGCTGCAGCCCCAGCTGAGGGGCAGGGGGCGGGGGAGGGGGGCGCGAGAAGCGCCCCCCCCCCCCGTCCCCTTTCCGAGCCCCCCCGGGACAGGCGCTAAACGCCGCCCCCTGCAGCAGAGCCCCGGGCCCCCGGCGCGGGACCCGCGATCCTGGCGCGGAGCCTTGCTGCAAAGCCCCGGCTCCCCGCGGCTGCTTGGAGAAGGGGCCGGGCGCGAAGGGACCCCCGGGCGGCTCGGTGCCCGCGGCTGGCCCGCTCCCCTGCTCATGGGCGGGCAGTGCATGCACGGGGGAGAGGCGCTGTCTGCTCTGGGGGGGCTGCTGCTGGGATCCCCTCCTTGGGGCTGCGCTCCCCTGGGGGCAGCTGGCCCCCGGGCCGGGCAGCTCCGCCGCCTCCTCCCGCTCTGTGTGTCTCTCTCCCTGGGGCTCTGCTTGCCTTGGTATCGCTCGCACTCCCCAGGCTGGTCTCCTCCTTCTCTTCCCGGAGCTCTGCTCCCCTCAGTGGTGCTGGCTCCCAGGGCTGGGAGGGGAAACTCTCCCCCTGGAGTCCGGCTCCCACAGCCCGGGCTCGCTTAGCTCGCTCGCTCTCTGGCTGCTTCCCTGTCCCTGGCTCTCTGCTCCCCTCAATGCTGCTGGCTCCCAGGGCTCTCTCTCTCCCCCTCTCTCTGTCTCCTCCTCCTCTTCTTTCTCCTTCTCCCTCTCCCTTTTTATCTGTCTCCTTCTTCCCTTTTCTCCAGGATTTCTACCGCAGCCCAAGCCACCCCAGATCTCTGCACCCCTGGGTGCTGCCTGCTGGCCCCCCTCCTAGATCTCTGCACCCCTGGGTGCTGCCTGTTGGCCCCTCCCAGATCTCTGCACCTCTGGGTGCTGCCTGCTGGCCCCTCTCAGATCTCTGCACCCCTGGGTGCTGCCTGCTGGCCCCCCTCCCAGATCTCTGCACCCCTGGGTGCTGCCTGCTGGCCCCCCTTCCAGATCGCTGCACCCCTGGGTGCTGCCTGCTGGCCCCCCTTCCAGATCGCTGCACCCCTGGGTGCTGCTTTCTGGCCCCCCCTCCCAGATCTCTGCACCCCTGGGTGCTGCCTGCTGGCCTTCCTCCCAGATCTTTGCACCCCTGGGTGCTGCTGGCTCGTGGGCAGAGTCGCTCTCCCACCCACTTATCTCTCTCCCCACACACACACACGTGTGTTGTGCCAGAAGGGCTCTCCTTGAGACGCCCAGTCAGTGCGAGCTCAGCAGCGCTCCAGCCATTGCGGGAGGGAGAGGGTTGCATTACCCTGCTCTCACCCCCGGGGTCCAGCCTGGGCTGCAGACCAGCCAGGCAGTACCAGTCCTCCAGGGGAGACACACACTGTGCATGGGAGATAGGAGAGGGGGGAAGCAACCAAACCAGGACAGCTCCAGCGCCCCCAGCTCAGCTGCTCATTCTACAGAGCAAGCAGCCTGCCCACTTGTCCCCGTCCTGCTGCCTGTGGTGGCATAAACCTGCGCTCCACACACAACACAGGCCGGGGGGGAGGCAGGTGTTGCTTTGCCCCAGGGATGGCCTGTTCTGTGCTCTGCCCTATAATCCACAGCACCCAACGACTGTGCGCACGTACTGCATACACACCAGCCTGCAACGGAGCGACATTGAGCAGGCAACAGGCTGCCCCAGCGACGGCCTGTTCGGCGGGTCCCAGTGTGTGACGCACTCTGTTCTATACACCACAGAGTTCAGGGCGCGGCAGAACAAAGCCATGGCCTCCCCAGCTGTCACTGCGCTGCACAGCGCTGGCCACTGGGAGCGTCGCAGAGACGGCTGGATCCAGAGGCCAAATATACATTCTGATGTAGAGGGGGCACAAGTGGGAGGTGGGTTCTGTGGACCAGAAAGCCCCACATCCCCCCCAGGAGGAGAGGAAGGGTGGCCCTGTGGTGAGTTGCAGCTTCTGGGAGAAACATGTTGGAACGTCCCAGTGCATAAGGGGAACAAATGACCTGGCCAGTTTGCTGAGGAAGGACAGCCCAGAGGCCAGGGCACCAGCCTGGCATTCGGGAAATGGGCATTCGATGCTTCCAGAAACCCGCTGTGTGATCTTAAATGGGGACGAGGGTCCTGACTGCCCTCCCAGGGGTGCTGCGAGAATAAAAACATGATTTCTTTGTGATATGCTTCGATACTACAGCACTGGGGCCATGTAAGTACCGTAGCTAGATAGATAGCACATGTGGAGCAGACCAGATAGAATGCCTCCACTCCAGGTTCTTTATCCACTGTCTTAGTAACCCGTAGATGCTTCTAGTGGGAGCCAGGACAGTGTTATATAACTCTAAAAGCCCCCTACTAAAGATCAGCAGCAGGGCTTGAACTTGGCATCTGCAGCACCAAACCAGACTCCTGCCAATTGTGCTAAGGGACTACATTAGCTAGCAGCAGTAGCGGGTTGTTATCTTCTATACCGACCAGCCTGTGAAGTGGGACAAGCTGCACACTGAGCACGCCTGTTTCATAGCCATGTCAATGAGCCTGTGGTTTTCACTCTAGCTGGCAGCACTTACCAGGTCTCCTGCAAGGCCCTAACATTCCTGACCGGCTGACTCACTGCCAGGAGGCTGCGTGCGCAGCACCTGCATTCATCTCCTCACCTGCACACCTTGCAGAGGTGCCTGTCAAACAACCGCTCTCCATGCTGGGGCTGTCAGAATATTCTCAGGCCTTGGACGCAGCAGGCGTCAAACCCACCTGACTTCATCTATCAAACTGGCTAGAGGAGGGACTCTTGACTCCGGTCATGGGGGATTTGGGTTGGGCCGGGGAATTTCCCAGCGTCCTGCTCTGGGCGACCCAGCCTACCTCTCAATCAAACGAATTTGCCTTGCAAATCTTCCCGCGCCAATGCCTTACTGAGCAGCCAATCACCTCTCTAGGCTCCCCAATGCCAGGCATCTCCTAGCCGGGCTGGCAGAAGGGCAAGGATTGCTGGGCATCCAAATGTCCTCAACCCAATGACCCTGAGTGGGCCATGGAGAAGTTCCAAGATGACTCCACTCCTGCCTCAAGTCCGGCATGTACGATTCCTCCAGTTGCCGAGATGACTCATCTGTCCCTGGCCCACTGGTTTGGACCAGAGGGGGCCCCATATACTAACACTGTCCATGGCAAAGGACCAAACCAGTATGCGGGGAAAGGGGAAAAGAGAGACAAAATTGCCTCTCCCCACCCAAGAAATCCACCTTTTTAATTTTTTGCATGAATTTGGTGATGTGCTGACAGCTTTGGAACCTCAGACCTCCACCCCCAGAACTGGGGCAGCCTGGGTATTATCAGCAGGACAAGCTTCAGCAATGGTCCACCTATCAGCTCATCGCTGTCCCGGATGCAGGGCCACGGGGCTGGAGGACAGAGACCCACCGACCTCATTCAGTGCAGGGCAAGCGATGGCTGGTCGTTGCTGATCTGGGCTGGGTGCAAATCAGTGAGCTAGGGTGAACAGCTCCAAATCTCCTCACCAGTCCCCCCTTAGAGCACTTTGTGCCCCATTCAGAGTCTCTCTGGCCCTCCCACAACTGGTTTTGGCAGCCAGGGCTTGTGTTCGTGGTCTGTAGGTCCCGAGAGAGCTGCCCGAACAATCCTGTAACCGCCTATGGGACTGCTCAGGCTGCATCTTCTCTAATCCCCCTCAGGTCTGCTGATGAAGCTACAACAGAGGCCAAGGTATGAACGAGTCAGCACCTTTCCCCGCTCATCCGCGCTGGGCTCCACCCCCGCGTGTGGGGGGCCTCTGCAGATCACAGGAACAGGGCCAATGATGACAGCCAGAGGCCTTGGGAAGCAAGAGAGCGGGCAGGGGAGGAGGAAGGCACAGGCTCAGGGGCGGATGTAGAGTTAGTGGGGCCCTGTGTACAGCTTCATTTTCGGGGGGCCTCCCCTCGGGACCCAGCCAAGAAAAAGAACTTTCTCTCTTGTCTCCCCTACCCCTGGTTTTTCATTCTATTTTTCTTCATCCTCCTCCTATGTTATAAGTAATAGGAAGTAAATAACAATAAAGTGAAGTACCCTGATTGGGGCAGGGGGTTGGGTTGTGGGGACGGTGCAGGGTGCGGGCTCTGCACTGGGGCAGAGGATGTGGGGTGTGGGAGGAGGTGAGGTGTGCGGGCTCTGGGAGGCACCACCCCCACAGCTCCCATTGGCTGCAGTTCCTGGCCAATGGGAGTTGTGGAGTCGGTGCTCGGGGCAGGGGCAATGCGCGGAGACACCCCCTTCCCCCCAGAGGCCGCAGGGACATGCCGACCGATGAGCAGTGCGGTGTGGAGGGAGGGAGGCAATGCCGGCAGCCTTAGCCCTGCTGCTGGCACATCTCTGCATGCCCTTTGGGGGAAAGAGGGATCTCCGAGGGTCTCCCTGTCAGCTTCGGGGAGCGGCGTGGGGCCACCGGCCACGGAATGCAGGCAGCCTGCCTGCCTGAGCCCTGCTTCGCCCCCAGCAGGGACTCAGGGGCAGGTTGTCAGATGAGATTTGTCCTGCATTTTGAGGGGCCCCCATCATTGGGGGCCCCGTGCCACCGCACTGTTTGTTGCATGGTAAATCTGCCTCTGCACAGGCTGTGGGGTGGATTTCGAAAGTCCTCCACCAGCCTCGTCACATGAGTGAGCATTTCCAGGGTGGAGATCCCAGGGAGCAATGAAAGAGGCCAGCCGGGAACATAGGTGCCGGAATTAGGGGCAGGGTGGATAAAAATCAATGATTTAAAAAATAAATAAATAAAATCAGATAGGGATTATCAATTCTAATTCTATAGTGTGAGACAATATATTCATGTCATGTGTAAGAAAAGTTTTGTAAGTGAGTCCCAATAGTTCATGCATTAGGGACCCAATCTTATGGGGTTCCAGAGGCTTCTGTATAGATTATTTAGGTTAATCTTTCTATCGACCCAATGGGACTCAGTGCTCAGTCTAGAAGATACCATCAGAGATGCTTAGTTTTGCAGTTTTCAAACTGTGGATTCGTGTCTCCAGAGATAACATGCTTGTTAACAGCAAAAATGTTTTTAAATAAATAAATAATATAGAGAGATGAGAAATGACAGACCTCAACCCTATTGTCCCTCTGCAAATTTGTGTACACAGAGTCAATCCCTGACCTCTCTCTAAAAGTGCAAAGTTTCAAAAAGTTCAGTGAGTAGAAGATGGTTGGGGGCGGAATAGATCTGGACAAGGAGAAGAAGGCTGGAGATAAACGTGAGGAGGGAGGGACAGGCAGTAGAAACAAAAGTGAAACTGTTTGAGCAGCATATTCCAGAATGCACTTTTATGTAGAAATCCATGAATAAATCGAGTCTTCCTGACTAGTGATTTCAATCATGATTTAAATCAAATCCACCCTGACTAGGGTGCTGGGGGTGCTACTGCACCCCCTGGCTTGAAGTGGATTCCAGCATATGCAGAGTTTAAAGTTTGGCTCAATGATTCTCAGCATCCCCACTATACAAATGGTTCCAGCCCCCTGTTCGGGAGCGGAGGGCCTGGAAGGAATGAACCTCCCAGCTAACGAGGGGCAGGCAGTTGGGAAATGCACGATGCACCCTCTCCATCCTTCAGAGGCTGGCCCAGGGAGCAGCAGAGCGGAGCAGCCCGAGCGATGGAGGGCAGCTAAACCAGTGCAAGCACAGACAGATGCCCCAGCTAGCCCTGCCCGTGCCCTGGGGAGGTTACTCTAAGGCCCTGGGCATCTCTGCTGCGGGCCCCTTTGGCACCATTGTCATGTGAACGCGTCCCTGCTGGAGGCTAGGCCGAGACCCTGCTGATTTCGCTGCACAACTCTCCAGTGGCAACGACTTACAGTCCCCTGGGCTGGATCTGAACTGATCAGTGAGAGACAACAGGCTCTGGCATCCTGTCGCCCGTCCCCGAGCGTACCTCCCCCTCCCCGCCATCAGCACCACTGGGTTCTCTCCTTAACTTGCTTTTAATGCTGCAGTTTAAGGCCTCCCGTCTGGTGACTCCCCTGGCACAGGGATGCTGGGCCACACCCTGGCCGTTCACACCCCTTTGTCCCCTCACTGGCACTCAGCAGCGGTCGTAATGGGCAGCCACAGGGGGCTCTGGTCCCACCGCCTGCAGCCACGTGCTGCTCCCATACAAACACCTGGTAAGGTACCGCCACACAGGAACACGGGCGATGTGGGGCTCACACAGAACTGCATTAGAGGCACATTCCCTTTGCCAGGTCATAATGGCGCTTTTCCCCCAATGAGCTCAAAGCCCTTTAGCTGAGTTTATTTGTCATAAAACCACCCAGGTCATTTTGTCCCGGCGTAAGAGATGGGGAAACTGAGGCACGGAGACGGGCTGGGGCTTGCCCAGAGTCACACAGTGAGTCAGGGGTAAAGCTGGCAATAGAACCCAGGAGTCCTGGCTCCTTGTTCGAGCCGCTTGATGACAGGCTGAGAGCGTGTGCCCTTCTACCCAGTCCTTGGGAACGGCCTAACGCACAGCCACATATCTGGTCAGATCGCCGCCCGGCTCAAGCCTCCCTCGACCCTGACTGAGCTTGAGAAAGAACCAATCCTGCCCCCGGAGAAGGGAAACACAGCGACAGGTTTGGCTCTTGTAAAGTCCCTGCCAGCAGAAGGGCTCTGCCCAGCTCTGCAGAGGGTAGAGAGCGGGTGGGAAAGTATCTCCTAAGGGGGCAGCGTGGCAGATCTCCGATGCGATAAAGCTAAAAATAAGCCGGCGTGAGCTTAGCCGCTTTGTTGCTGACTACAATGGCTGGATATATTTTTAGCTGTGGTGGACTTTGCTGCAGGGCTGCTCGGGATCTCCCCCGCGATCCCAGGAGCTGCAGGGTGGCTCCAGGGATGCTGTGGAAATGGTAACTTTAGAAACTAAACACAAACAGCACACTTTCCCTCCCTGGCTGACTCACTTCACATCCCTTCCCTCTCTCCCTCTCCCCCCGCCTCCCAGTGTATCGCTAACCCCAAGCGTTCCAAACCAGGAGTCAGCCCCAGGGCATGAGGTTTTCAAACCTATTAAACGCTGGTTTCTGTTGATTTCCCGCCTGCTGCTTGGGAATTTACAGGTCACTTTTCCCAGCTTGTCCCCTCCACTGCGAGGGCTAGAGAGAGAGCATCTCTCCAAATCACAGGACTCCCGGAGCTGGGGGTTTAAGGAAACCCCCAAGTGCCACAAGACTAATGACGAGATTGTGGGAGCCAGCAGCGCTGCACGCCCTCTCCGTCTCGTTGCCGGTGGCTTTGCCAGCATGACAAAGCCCTTGCACATCTCTACCAGAGCTCCGTGTCTGGGACAGGCTTCCCAGGGTGAAACCCCATGCCCGTTTGGGACTTGGTGGCCCAGCTCCTGTCACACCCCTTCACCTGGACCAGCAGCATTTCAACTTGGCCGCGTCAGCAGGCTCCTCTCTTGCCTGAACTAGAGAGTTAACTCCACTGGCGGGGAGCAGTAGTTGGCTGTTGTCCTCTAGCGACAGGGATGCATGTGGCACACCCTGGGCTGGCGTGGCTGATGCTACCAGGGGCTGCAGGGCTGTTTCGGCAGCTCACTCAGTATCCCCTCCTCCAGTCCCTCTCCCTCCCCTTCGCTCTGTGTGTCTCCTTCTTCTACCCCTCTTCTCCTCCACCTCCCCCTGCTGCTACTATCTTCCCTGCCTGCTGCCTGCCCACGCACTCAGCAGGGTGTGAGCCCACCGCGGCCTGGCAGGGGCAGGAGGCAGGGCAGCTCCCGACTAGCTCTGCTTGGGAACGGTGCTCATCTTTCCCAGCCTCGCCTGACTTCAGAGTGACCATGGCCCAGCCCCACAGAGCTAGCCTGCTCTCCGTCTGGCTGAGCACCGTGGCTCCATTCCCAGCACCAGGGCCATCTGCAAGGGGAAGGGCCAAGAACATTCAGGATAAAAATAGCCGGTCTGGAGAAGGAGCTGGGAGCGCGGCTTTTAATAACAAGGGTGTGTCCCTCTTAAAGGCACAGCACACGGGCTAGGCATGCTCCCCTGGCCAAACCCCAGTCCTGTCTGGCTCTAGGTGCCCACATCCGACACCAGAAATGGGAGAAACCTACCAGGTCCTCCAGTCCATCCTGCTGTGTGCTCCATGTGACCGGAGGCTGGGGGCTCAGGCAGGGCACAGACGTGTTAGTAGCCAGCTCTGTCATTGACCCCCCTCTCCCGCCCCTTTTGTGGCCTTGGGCAAGTGAACGAGGCTCACCATGCCTCAGTTTCCCTCTCTGTAAAATGGGGATACTGAGAGCCGCCCTCCTTTGTGGAGTGCTCTGAGAGCCTCTGATGGGAAGCAACAGAGCAATGGAGCATATATTGGGGGTGGAGGAGGGAGATTTCAATGCCACTGTATCCAGGACCCCCATTCACATGATCCCCCAAGATCCAGCATTCGCACACAGGCCCCCCCACCCCAGTGAAATGGTTTGGCCCAGGCAAATTGAGAAAAGGGGAGGAGTGGGAAGCTGGCCAAACCATCGGCACTAAACGGGGTCTTTCCTTCCCCTTGGGAAGCGGCGGAGGGGCCCATCTGAGTGGTGTTGGGGGTGGAGAAGGAGTGGAAGGAGGGGTCTCCCTGGGACTGCTGGGAAGAGGAATTTGTCCAGGGGGGCTGTGGGGATTGAGATGGCGCGTGTGGCACGCTGGGCCTTGTTGTCTCCCCGGCCCACTACTGGCGAGCTGCAAAGAGCAAACCTGGACAATGGGCACGTCAGCGACCCCTCCAGCAAGCTGGCTTGGGGCCAAAGAGGGGCACAGACGCCATCCTGCTGCGTGCTTCCTAAGTCCACTCCACCCCCACCCCCAAAGCGCTGGGTGTTCAGGGCACCTGGCAGAAGCCTCTGCAGCCTGGCAGCTGCTGGGAAGGAGGGAGGGAGCTTGGAAAGCGGAGCTGCCATTGAGTTTTGTTAAAGGGCAAGGGAGAAAAAACAACGCAGCTTCTACTCCCTAAAATAAGGTAATAGCCAACATCCCCTCTGTGGGGGTGGGCAGGCCAGTCCTCTCATATTTGACTATGTTAGGATGTGCTCTGTTTGAGGGCAGATTACGCCGGGGTCAAGCATTAGGGAACGCCAGCCATTTGGAGCCGCTCCCAGGCATTTTTGGCCATTCCAAGGCACTTCAGCGCACACTGGCCCTTGTTCTCCAGGTAGTGGGAACGTCAGATACTAACCAGACTCAGCTCCCTGCCCTTGAGGCCAGAAACACCTCCACCCCCCCGCCAGACCCGCTGTTCCGCCAGATGGTCCCTCTGAGTCTGGATTGCAGCGTGGTACGGTCCATGCTGCAATGTAGCGGGCTGGGCTGCTGACAGGATTCCCTTTGCAGTACAGTTTGCTTTCGGATGATAGAAAAGTCATCTCAGCACCTGAGCTGAAGGACAGCCTAGTGGTTAGAGCGGAGTGCCGGGTCCAGTTCCCTGGCTCCGCTACTGATTCCCTGTGTGCCATGGGTAAGTCACTTAGCCTCTCTCTGCCACAGTTCCCACCTATCAAATGTGGATAATATTTCCTTTGCCCTGTAAGCTCTTCAGAGCAAGGATTGTCTCCTCCAGCATTTTGGGAGGGCCCTGATCTCAGACGGGACCTTGAGCCCTCAGAGCACTGGGCTTTTGGGCATCCTCTTGTGAAGATTTCAGCCTGGCTTGTCATTCCCGTTCTTGTTTGTGCACTAACATTGGTCCTGCTCAGAGCGGTGACTTTCATTTACCTTCCCCAGCCAGGGAACAAAGGGTGAGTCTCTTTGTAAAACCAAAATCAGTCTGCGGGATCTACGGGACATTCTTCCCCGGATTCAGGGCTCTGCAATGCCCTGGGTCTGCCTTGGAGTGACTGGGCAGAGTCTCTTTCAATTGTCACCCCTAAGCCTATAGCAGGTAATAAAAGTAACACCGAGATTCTGGGGGCACGTCTATGCTACACAGCGTAGCACCATGGACGGGAGGGGCTTTTCCATCGGTCTGGTTAATCCATCGCTCGGAGAGGCGGGAGCTAGGTTGATGGAAGAATTATGCTGTCAACCTAGCTGCGTTCCGGGGTGAGGTCAACCTAACGATGGCGCTCAGGAGGCAAAATTGTTCACAGACCTGTAGCTAGCCCGATCTAAATGTTAAGTGTGAAGCTTGTGTGTGTGTGCCTGTGTGTGTGTATGTGGGATCTAAATGTTAAAAGTGTGTGTGTGTGTGTGTGTGTGTGATCTAAATGTTAAGTGTGAAGTGTGTGTTTGTGTGTGAGATCTAAATGTTAAGTGTAAAGCGTGTGTGTGTGTGGGATCTAAATGTTAAAAGTGTGTGTGTGTGTGTGTGTGATCTAAATGTTAAGTGTGAAGTGTGTGTTTGTGTGTGAGATCTAAATGTTAAGTGTAAAGCGTGTGTGTGTGTGAGATCTAAATGTTATGTAAAGCGTGTGTGTGTGTGGGATCTAAATGTTAAGTGTGTGTGTGTGTGTGTGAGTGATCTAAATGTTAAGTGTGAAGTGTGTGTTTGTGTGTGAGATCTAAATGTTAAGTGTAAAGCGTGTGTGTGTGTGAGATCTAAATGTTGTGTAAAGCGTGTGTGTGTGTGTGTGTTTGTGTGTGAGATCTAAATGTTAAGTGTAAAGCGTGTGTGTGTGTGTGATCTAAATGTGTAAAGCGTGTGTGTGTGTGTTCTGAGGGGGTGGTTATCTGGGTGTGAGTGTGGGGGTGTATGATGAGCTGGTGTGCTGTGTCTAGGCATGCCTTTTGGTTTGTGTTCATGGGTGTGTCTCCGGCTCCTGATTTGAGTCAGAGAGCTGGGGTGTGTCGGGGGGTGGGGGGCATGTGTGTGTCTGAGTCTGAGTTCCGGGACGGGGGCTGCCCGTGCTGGGGTTTTGTGGCGGATGGCGGTGGCGGTGGCTGTGTGTGCTGGAGCCCGCTGGTGCCTGCGTTTGAGGTGTGTGGCGGAGCGCGCGGCGCACAGGCCAGGGGTGTGCTCCACACAGGACGGGCCTGTCTGGGAGCCCGGTCTCGGCTCAGCCCGCGGCGTTATTTCCTGCTGATGAAACAGACACTTCAGCAGCCAAGGCTGTAACTGTTTCAAGCTGGGACGAGCAATGCAGCGAGGCTGAGACAAGCCGCTCCCGGCCCCCGAGCGCCTGGGCACGGACAGGTTTAAATTTAGAACGCTGTTTGCCTCTCGTTGCGAGGTAGCCCAACGCGCTGCGATCCTCCCAGCCCAGCCTGGCTCGCTCCCCCACTCCTGGGCCAGCAGCGGGCCGCGTTATCCTTTCCCAATCCCTTCCCAGCTGCCAGTCAGTCCCGCCCCCACCCCCCCCCAACAGGGCCTTGCCCCCCACACCAATGACCCACCCTGCTTTGTTCTCATGCCAAACTCCGACTTCTGCTTAAGAGACTGCCTAGGGCAGGGGCCAGTAACCTACGGCACACGTGCCAAAGGCGGCACACGAGCTGATTTTCAGTGGCACTCTGCTGCCGGCGTGGGGTTCCGTCCGCCGGCCCTGCTCAGCCTGGCCTGCCTGGATGGACGGGACCCCGGGGCCGGCAGCGGGCTGAGTGGGGCTGGTGGCGGGGATCCCGGCTGGCAGGGGCCAGCGGCCGGAACCCACAGCGGCAGCGGGCTGAGTGGCTTAACCCGGCCCGCTGCCGGCCTGGGGTCCCAGCCGCCGGCCCCGCTCAGCCCGCTGCCAGTCTAGGGTTCCATCCGCTGGCCCCTGTGAATGTAAAATGTATTACTGGCACACGAAACCTTAAATTCCAGGGAATAAATGAAGACTTGGCACGCCCCTTCTGAAAGGTTGTCGACCCCTGGCCTAGGGAGTCCCAGGAGGTCCTTTCTTGTACTAAAGATTAGCTACCACCGGGGGCACTCATCTCACCAATCCTCGCACTACAGCTCACCCTAGTTTGCTGAGGACGAAACGGTGGGGAGACCTCAAGCTAGGCATCTGAATCCATACACAGGCATGCCAGGGCTGGACCCCCAGTGAGGGCGCTGCCTGCAACAGGGGCCTCGTTCAGATTCTATGGCCCATGCGACCCTTGGCCTCTCTTCTGAGTCCGCAAAAGGGGGACAATTTGCACCAGCTGTGACATGGCATGTGGGTAGCAGGAACTGGACTATCTACCTTGAGGAGGTATCTGTCCCCCATTCCTGTACTATCTGAGCATCTCCCAGCTAATGAATTTACTCCGCACCCTTGTGAGGTAGGGGGGTGCTGTTATGCCCACATCACAGATTGGGAAACCGAGGCAAGTGATGTGCCCAAGGTCACACAGGATGTCTGTGGCAGAGCAGGGAATTGACCTGAACCAGTGCTCCTAAGTTGCAGGCTAGTGCCCTAACTTCTGGGCCATCCACCCTCTCCAGAGGTCCATCAAGTTACTTCACATAAGCCACCGAATGACCAGCAAATATTAACAACTTTTGGATACCGCTGGATTTAGCGTTATCTGTCGCGTAGCCTATATCACCCCACCGTGCCTCACCAACACAACCCACATGAGAAAATCTAAATATAGACGCTCCATAAAACAAAGCGTGACACACGTCTCCTCACACCGAATGTCGCAGTTCAGTCGCGTGGCTTTGTCTGCACACAGTCTGGTTTGGAAGCTAATCCTCCAGGGAGTCCCGGAGTTCACAAACAATGATGCTGGATGACTTTGCAAGGCAAAAGAAATAATGTGTTACTATTAGTAATTATAACGTCTGGCTCAGATCTGCCACTTTTCATCAGCAGACCTCAAAGCACTTTATGAAGGAGGCCAGTATCATTAGCCTCATTTTACAGATGGGGGAAACTGAGGCACGGTGACTTGGCCAAGGTCAACCAGAAAACCAGAGCTGTGAACCGAACCCAGGTCTCCTGTGTCCCAGAATGCTAGCCACTAGATTAACCTGCCTAGTAGAACTCATTGCCAAAAGATGTCATTGAGGCCAAGAGCTTAATACGATTCCAAGAGTGATTTATATACAGAATGAGAACATCCACATCTACCTTAGCTAGGAGACACACACTCATGCTTCAGGGCATTAGCTAGCACTAACTGTCAGGGGTCAGGAAGAAACTGATTTGCTCTGTGGAGGTTTTCTATAAAGGCTGGAGACTTCTTTTTTTAATGGATGCTGAGATTCGGGAGCAGAAGACGGAGAACTGGCTCTCTGACCGACAATGCAACAGTCCAGCTCAAACCTTTACCACGGGTCACTAATGGGTCGCCCATAGGCCAACTAACCACACCAACGATTTCCTCCTCCGCTGCCCCCTCATTCTCAGGACCTGAGAGCACTTTGCCACTAACGGCGCAGCCTAGCAAGCCCTGCTATGCAGCCGGGGAGCTCTGATGGCGGAATGGCCTGGGACCGGAACTGGAGGCAAGCCACTGGTGTTCTGTGGAACGGGGCATGCTGGGAGCTGTGGTTTCTGCAAGCCGCATACACTTCCACTCTCAGGGCAGTTGGAGACTGCCCCCAGTTTCTTTGCAAACAGTGGCCCTCAGGTTCCCCAGGTGGCAAAGATTGGGCGCCCTGTTGCGTACCGGGGCATCACTGTACAGGATGACCACATGGCTCGAGGAGCGGGTCCCCTGCCAGCTCCTGGGGCACTGCACGCCCCTCGCGTTGCTCTGGCTGGCTTCCCAGCAGCAAGCCTCCGGCATGGTCCATCGTGTCCAGCCGTTGATCAATATCTCTGCCACCACGGCACTTCCCAGCCTGTCTCACACACCAAGAGAGAGTGGGGCATTGCAGCTGCACTCAGCAAGGCAGATTTGTGCCGAACGTGGCAGGGAGGCAAATGGCCCTGAGGCTGGGGCTTTGGGGAATTAATTCCTTTGCCTGTGGCACTCGGTGGAAGGTAAAGGAGATCGCATGCCTTTATAGGTGAAGGATGTGTGGGAGTAAACACAAAGTAGAATATACAGGGCCGGCTTTAGGAATAATAGGGGCAATGCTCGGCCCAACACAGCCTCTTGCTTTGTCAAAGAGTTGCATGGACACCAGCCCCACCTTGCAAGGCGGGTCAGTGTTATTATCCCTATTTTGCAGATGGGAAAACTGAAGCACGGGGCGAGGGGAGGGATTTGCTTAAGATCACACAGCAAGTCAGTGGCAGAGTGTGACCATATCACCTTTCTCTTTGGGGGAAATTCTAGCCAAATTAGTTGTGGGGCTCCCCAACTCACCCTTCACTTCTTCCCCAGCAACCACCAACAAGCCTGCAATGCCCACAACTACCATGATGGAGAGCTGGAAAGGGGGATCTCAAAAGTGCCTCGGAGAGGGATGAGTGCCAACAGAGGAGCTGGCACCTGGGCTTCTCTTCTGCCACACACACACACACACACACACACACACACACACACACAGGGGTATGGTGCAAAACAACCCATCTCTTTCTGCCAGCAGCCCTGGGGAATGTAGGCTGAGGCCTTCGGTCTTCACATCGGAGCAGGGGCGATCAGCCTCTTGGAACATTGGATACTGACCTGTCACTCTGCCCCGATCATGTGACGGGGCCATGAAATAAAGTCCAGTCTCTCCCCAGCACCCTTGCGTGTCAGTAGGAAATGAATGGAACAAATTCAGGGCTGCCAGCGTTCACAAGGTTCGGGTTTTTTTTCTCTTAAAGCCCACTGCCTGGAGTTCTTTTTAAAAAAGAAAGTTTCTAGCCCTCGTGCTGGTGGAGGAAAGCCGGTAAACACGGCCCAAGGCCAGCTAAAGGGTCTGAAACCAGAAGGCAAAGAGGAAAAACCAACAATTAGTCTTATTGATAAAATCTCGTGATTTTTAAGCCAAACTCACGATTTAGAGCACTCCATCCTGGTCTGCGCTCCTGCGCTCCCTCTAGTGTTCACTAGGATTCATTGCGTCTTCTCACTCCTCTGGGCAATTAGCCACAGCCCTCCTTCCCCAGAGCCACCGGCTGTATTAACAAAGAGCCGAGTGTTCTCTGGAGAGCCCTGTGCTTCCCTGTCCCCATCACCCTCCCCGCAGAACAGCCCTGGAGACGCACTAAGTGCAGAAAGCCGTGACAGCTGAATTAACCAGCAAGGGACAGGATCAGGTTAGAGCAGCATCAGCAATGGCTGCCGGGACACTCAGTGACAAGCCGTGCACCTCCAGCACTGCCTTAGAGCTTGTCTACACTGACAAGTTAATTCAGATTAAGGTGGGGTGTGAATAGCTCCATATGGGAACAAGCCTGTCAAGGCACCCACTGATGTCCTGTCACTCCCACGGCTGTGCATTCAGACATACACACCTGGCCCTTCACACCGGAGCACATAGCCAGTCACTTGTGCGCGCACTAGCACAGAGATGGGAATGTGTGGGCATGGGCAAAGCAATGTGTAAGGGTGCAAGGGCACGGCTGTGCCCAAAGGAACTCGTGCACCGCACGGTGGTGGCGTGGAAGTGTGTGCAGGATGTGTGGCAGGGTCAGATTTTTTACACAAATAAATGAGCATGCACATGTGAGTGTGCACAAGGGCCAGCGTCACAACACTGGCCCTGATCCTTACTCCAGCACTGCAAGGGGACAGGGGGGCTTTGAAAACACCACACAGCTGCGAGGGAAGCCACTCCAGCCTTCCCCTCCTCCTCCATAAACACAGCCAGCCCATGCCCCGCAGCCAGCCAGCTAATACGCCCAGCGTGTCTTAGCCAACTCGCAGGTCCAGGGCTGACTTCAAGTGAGAAAAACAAACCACAGCCAAAGGCAAGAGCCCAGCCCTCCGTCCCTCCCAGATCTTGGCCCTGTCGTGCGCACCGCGAGGGCTGAGGCATGCTGGGTTACCACCGGGGAGCTGCCCGGGCTGCGGCCCGTCATGGCTGGTGATGTCCAGCAAAGACCAACGAGAGCCAGTGGTGACAGGCAGCGTTAGTGCCTCCCCCGGGGAACGCTGCCTACACACTTCCCAGAAGGACACAATAGCCTGGTCTGTGTTCAAGAAGCCAAAGATCTCCCGAGCTCTCACCCTGCCTGCAACCTCCAGCTATCAGGGAAGATGGCAGGGAAAGAGGCGATGATCTGCAGCATCTAACTACAGCCAGCATCCTGGAGTCCACACCAAGCCATGGCACAGAACGGGAGTGAGCGATCTCCTCAGGGCTAAGGACAGAGATCAACTCTCTGTGTTCATCCCACTGTTAAATAATGGGGAGGGGAATGGGTGGGAGTGGGGAAGGGTCCTGTCTGTGTGAGCACACCAATAGTGAATACAAGGGCTTTGAACAGCATCTTTCTCTCTCTGGGATCCTAAAGCACTTTACAAAGTAGATAGATGCAGCATCTCTGGAATGCAGCTACCTCTGGGGAAGAATCCAGCAGCTACAACTCTAGCACACCAGGCTTTAGGGCAGGAATCACACAGCACCCAGTGGGAAGGGTAGAGGGTGGAGGAGCTAGATATAGGTGGGCAGAATGTAGAGACCGGGATTGAAATGTGGACAGGACGTGGGGGCCATGAGGATCCTGCACCTCATGTGCAAGAGGACGTTACCCCCCTTTTCTCCTTACCCTGGCCTTTGTCTAGTTACACTGTAGGCTCTTGGCTGCAGGGACTGGCCCTTATATAGGTCTGTGCAGCACCTTGCACACTGGGGCCCTGATCAGTGATTGGGGTCTCTCTGTAACATAAATATGTGCCGTGGGCTCTTTAATTTGATCAGCAGCTCTGGGTTGTGTCTGACTTGAAACATGTATCCAAGGGGGGAACCCACCAAAGTATTTTCCATCCAAGGTGGAAGTAAGGGATCCCTCTTGTCCCCGCCCTGGTAGCACCACCTGGTGACTGTAAGAATGAGATCTGGAGGTCGAAGCCACGGCCTGGTCTAGACTCTGCCAGCAAACCGTGAAGAGACACGAGTGTAGCATGTCTAACGTGGCAGCAGATGGCACCATCCTGCTGCGATTCACAGACACCCCTTGGGCAAACCCGTCCTGCCCAGCGTCCTCCGGGGCTTTCCAGGGACGCAGGGGGGCCTGGGCAGCCTGATGGCTTTGTAGGGGGGCTGCGTGCGGGGCTGGCACCGCTGGGCAGGCAGCTTCCAGGGCAGGCGAGTGGAACCGCTGGTGTGCCATGCTTAGCACCTGGATCAGAGAGGAGAAAGCAAGCCCAGGGCGACCGCGCCGGGCCACGCGCTCATTCTCGCTGTGAAATCCTAGCGGCGCTCAGTGCCAGCTGGGGGCTGGGCATTGTGTGTGCAGGGAGGTGGCGCGGGGGGGCTGGGACAATAGGGGACGTCGCCCCAGGACAGGCCTTGCCACCAAGGCGATGGGATGGGGGTGGAGGCAGCCGGGAGGGAGGCGTGTCTCCAGGACAAGCTTGGCTCTGTAGCCGCTCTGCAGATGGCCCGGAGGGAGCTGGCAGGCTGCTGCAGCCGCTGAATGAGGGGAAACGTAGAGCCAGCCCCAGGCACCTGACCCCGTGCGTGGCCCAGCGGGCACAGAGCCCCAAACCCCTGGCCTGGCTCCGAGGCCAGGCCTGGGCGTCAAGCTGGGTGTCCCTTGGAGCCGTCTGTTGTGTGGGTTTGGAGGGGACAGCCTTGCACATCAGGACCAGCGTGGGGCAGCGTCCCTCTTGCTCCCCGGAGGAAGGCCCGGCCCTGCAGGGCATGGAGCCGACAGGGGAGGGGAGAGGGGGGCAGCTTGGGGCCCAGATGGAGGGAGACAGGCAGAGAGGGAAGGAGACATGCGGTGGAGAGAGACGGGGCCAGGGGAAAAGCTCAGACCGCAGGAGCTTGGGCCCCCCTAATCCCCTAATGCACTTGAAAGGCGGTGAGGATTTGCACCGGCAGCAGGGGGGCACCAGCCTTTCATCAGGGCTGACGGCCCGAAACACACCTCACCCCCCCGCATGCCTGCAGTGGCGCGCTGCGCTTGGGGAATCAGATGTGGCAAGGGAGCAGGGTTCAGGCCAGAGCTGGGGAATCAGCCCCCGCTAACCTCCCAGACAAACATCCTTATCAGCCTTCTGCAAAGCCAGCAGCTGGTCCCCGCCCCGCCCCGCCCCGGGGGCTGCTCTTGTGCCTGTCCGCCACAGGCTCCTATCAGCACTGGCTGGCCCTTCTGCACAGAAAACACAGCCCAGCGAGTCAATCATTGACAGAACCAGCCCAGCCGCTCTTATCAGCCCCCGGCTGGCAGCAGACACACCGGGCCCTGCAAGGGGGCACCTTCAGCGGGGTCCAGTCCCCACAGCCCGCCAGCCCCTGGCCTCTCGCTAGCTCCGGTGCCAGTGTGGGCCCCCATCACCCCAATATCTGTGCCCCTAAGAGTCCTCGCTGGTTTTATCCTCACGTCCCCCCGGGATCGAGGCCAAGGGTCAGTCCGTCAGAGCAGGGAACTGACCCAAGTCTCTGGAGCCCCAGGCTGGGGCTCTAACCACTGGGAAGCACTTCCTTTCTGCTGAGTCCCAGGGGCCGACTGTAGGGGAGGCTTCTGTGAGCCGGACTCTGCCCCTTGGGAACGGGTCTGAGACCCCCCCAACACTCGTCTCACATAAGCCACCAGCTTTGGGTCACGGCTCATGCTGGGTTGGAGCTGTCCCCCTCCCCCCGCATCGACAGACTCGGTCCCTCTGTTGCTTTTCTTACTAGCACAAAGTGGAGACACTGGCACGAGTTTGTTCAGTCCTCAGCCTAGCTCCCCAGAGAGCAGTGGCCGTGTGGGACCAGGTGAGGGCTGCATCTCTCGCTCCCTCGGGGTCAGCAGAGGCTGGATGGAGCTCAGGGTGACATGCTCCACACCTGGAGGAGGGGGTGCCTGGCCCTGCAGTGCCCCCTTTTGGCCGAGCTAAAAGCGGCACCGACCAGCATCTTGCCCAGTAAACCCAAACTCCCTCGCGGAGCTCCTGATCACGGCTTGGACACACAGGTTTCCCCATGAAGAATCAGCTCTTTCGCACCGGTCTGGCTCTTATTAAGCAAACGACTTCCTTGCCCCACCGCCGCCGTCCTGGCCAGCCGCTCCAGGGGGACGCCTGGACCAGATGCTGTGCCATACGTCAGCGTCTGTAACCCACGATGCTGCCCCTCCTGCAGAACTGCACCACCAGATTGTGCCACAGCAGCTTGAAGCCTGTCGTCAGCGTCGCCTTAACCGTCCGTGGGATGACCCACAAACGATGGGCCGTGGCCAAGCAGCAGCCAGTGTTGGTTACAGGGGGCTGCTCCCCATGGCTCCGCGTCTGGGGCTCAGTACGTGAAGACCAGAGCGGCATTTCTCTGCTCTAAAGACCCTGTCTGAACCCAGGGAAGGAAACGGGGCCAGACAAATATCCGCATCCCGGCCAGGGAGAGGTGGATACTTGTCTGAGGCCATGCCAGTGGGCCGCAGCCCCACTCCAGTGGGAACCCCTCTGAGGCCCATTGGCAGGGGGGCTGCCCATGCTGTCCCTGCTCTGGTGTTCTGCACAGGTCCTCAGTCTCCCTGGCCTCCGATCTGGCCCCCGTTCGTGTCAGCGTGTCGTAGGGCCGGCCTGGCCTCCAAGCACAGGGGCCACTCTGCTGCTGCTCTCAAGGCAGACGCCAGCCCTGATCTCGTCGCTCTCTCCTATGACAGGCGGTCGGGGCTCCGCTGGAGGAAGGAGCGCAGGATCTGGCCCCCGGCATGGGATCTGCCTGGCGCATTGCAGCCTCCACGGTAACCCGCATTTCAGGTTGGGGCAGCTGAGCATTCCTGGGAGCACAAGGGTAACGTGTCGATCGTCCAACAGGCCTCTTCCCTCCTGTCATTGGAGGCATGGCCCCTCCACCCAGCCATGCCTCCCCCTTCCCCAGGATAAAAGACCCCCTCCCAAAGCAACCCAGGGCCAACTGCACTCCGTGAGTTCCCGTTGCCTGCACAGAGCATCCTGCCTCCTGGGGGGCCTTTGGGGCGGGCAGGAGCTCCCTGGGGTCCTGTCTGGGCAGATTAGCACACGGCTGAGGCCGGCCCTGCCCGGGAGCAAGCGAGCTGGGAAACGGCCCGGCGGCTCAGCCAGCCGCACCAGAAAGGCGCATTGTGCCTTTAAGACAAAGAGCTCCGGCACAATACCTGCTTTGTGTCAGGGCATGCAGAGCTGTGCCCCACGAGGGGCTGGGACATGTATGGGCTTGAACGAGCCCTGGTTCCCGGGATTCCTGGGGCTCCCACTCCTTCCTGCACGCTGGGAAGGAATGCACTGCCACACAGCCACAGGCCGGAGGAGCTGCAGCCCCGTCAGCAGGAACTTGGCCGGGGCCAGCCCCAGGCCTGGGCAGCAGCGCGGGCGCAGCACCAGCAGAAGCAGCCGGGGACTCTTCTACCCAAAAATGGGGGGTTGGCGCCTGTGTGCGTTTGCACACACAGCTAGTTCAGCCAGCCAGACAACCAAAGCCAGAGCACGGATGAGCTGCCCCCCAGGAGGGAAGATGGGGCTGCAGTGCGGGTGTGGGCACCTCATGCTGCTAGGGAGAGGGTCCCCCAAATGATGGGTTCCCAGCCTGGCACCTAGAGAGGGCAGAACCCACATTCAGCAGAGAAGGTGGGGGTTCTGCTCAGGGCTGGACGGGAACCGCAGGGGGCTGTGGGTCAGGACTGAAGGGCCTGGGCAGAGCTGTGTGTGGGCAGCCCAGGGCTGGGATAGCAGGGGCTGTGGGTCAGGAGTGAGGGGCGTCGGTAGAGCTGTGTGTGGGGTGCTCAGGGCTGGGATAGCAGAGGGCTGTGGGTCAGGAGTGAGGGACACTGGCAGACCCAGGTGTGGGGAGCGCAGGGCTGCGATAGCAGGGGGACACGGGGTGGCATGTTTGGAATTAGTAGACTGCATTTTGTGCATTAAAAAAATAATGCAATTCTCCAGCATACAAGGGAGAATCACTCCAGCCCCACGAGGAGCGGCTCAACCTTTGGCGCCCAAGGGGAGCCGAGTTCAAGGCCCCCTAGCGGCCTCTCCTTGTCTCAGCTGTCTGGGCCTGGAAGGGGCCTAGAGGAAACATGCTGATTTCTGCCTTGCGGGGGGAGGCGCAGCCCTCTCTAGCCATCGGGGAAGCAGCACTGCTGGGCCATGGAGGGAATTTATCCTACAAAGGCTCGGCCATGCAGCTGACCGGGGCTGGCCTTGGAGGAAACGGCATTTGCTGGAAGTCCTTGGCACACGGGGCAGGAGGCATCTGGGCACCGACCCAGCCTGTTCTCTGTGAGCTCTGTTCTGGGGCGGTGGCTGTAGAACACACTTCTGACTGGAGCTAAAGGAGGAACCCCCCAGCTAGCAGAAGTAGCAGGCTGTTACCCTCTGTGGACCAGCCACCAGCAGGGGACACGAGAAACATTGTCACCGATGCCTGCTTGTGTGTGGTCACTTTGTGGTGGTCTCTGGGAGCTCACAGGGACTCCTCCACGTCCCCTGAGATCACACCTCCCCCAAGTTTCTAACCAGCCAGGTCCTGGCTGTTCACTTCAACTGCCCCAACACAGCACAAGTTGTGTTTCTCTCCTCTTTGTGGGTGTCCGTCCACCACTGCCCTCTGCCAGACAGAATCAGAACAGCTTGCTTGTGTGTCATAGACCCTCTGCCATTAACAGCTAATGGTGATCCCCCATTAGGTGAAGTGATGGTGCCTGTCCTTTTAGAGCAGGAGGGTCCGAGTTCCAGCCCGTGGAGCGGCCAGGGATTTTTCCATTTGGGACCCAATCCCATAGTCAGCGAGACCAGACCCTCTTCCCCGCATCTGGGAGTCTGCAGCCTGCTCTTGGCTATCTTCGTTAGGAGGGGCCGTTCCTGCAGCCCCAAGCCACAGGAGTTGGCCAGCCTTAACACTGCAGGGGTGGGCACCAAGCTGCGTCTGGGGTTTAGGATTGGGAGCAGCGAGAGGCACTGGCACTGTGACTCCCCTCCCCTTCCCCATTGCCAGTTCCATCTGCTGCTCGCCGTCAGAAGCATCCAATTACCCAGCTCGGCCCAGGAGTTTGAAAAGAAACACCCGAAAGGCGGGAACGGGGGAGAGATGCTGGTGGAGTTTGTTCCGTTGAAGGTGCTCCCAGCGCCAGCCTCTCCCAGACGTGCCACTCGGAACAGGATTAGAGGGCAGCCCCAAGGTGACCAGATCCCTTTCAGGCCTGGAAGCCATCTGCCGCAGAGAGCTTCCCAGGGGAGTGTGCATCTCATACCTTGCACTGCATGGGCTGCCCAGCTCACATGGGCCTCGTCACCACGCTGCCTGTTAGCACCATCACAGCATCAGACGCTGCACATTGGACCCAGTTCTGCTCCTAAGTGCAATCCAGTGAGCTCAGTGGAGAGGCGCTGGGGTAACAGACCAGACGCTGATTTGTAACGGTTGGGGCGGTCCCCAGCTGCTCCCCGCACTGTGCTGGGTATCGTGCACTGCGCCCCATCTCCAGTCACTGCTCACTGCACCACGGACCCTGCACTGGATACACTGGGCTTGTGGTCCAGTGCTCCCAGCTTCGCTGGCATCTTTGGGGCACACCCCGAACTCCCAGCACAGCCCCCCAGTGTACTGAACAGCGTCTGCGGCATTGGGTCACAGACCTGCCACATGTGGCGTGCGCCGCACACCCGCTCTGCTCACAGCCTGCGTGCTGCACACAGCCAGGAGACCCCCGATCCTGCCCGCTACCTGCAAGATGAACGGCAACCCCCAGGGTTTTGAATGTAATGCACCGCCACAGGGCCCCTTCACTGGGCACGGGGGCGGGGGGGCGGGGGGGGAACCACTGCGTTTATTGCTGCCACAGCTGCATTGCTCCTCATGGCACCTGCGCTCGGGGGTTACTAGCCGGCTGGGGCTTGTTCATTCACACTGACCTGAGAACCTTTGAGAGACACGCTGAAGACACCCTCTGAAAGGCAGACAAAAATTGCCGGACTTGCAGTCAGGACTCCTGGGTTCTATTCTCAGCTCTGGGGAGAAAGTGGGTCAGGACTCCTGGGTTCTCTTCCTGGCAGTGCCACTGGTTTGCTGTATGACGTTCAGTGAGTTACTTCCCTGCTCTGTGACTCAGTTTCCCCATCTGCATGCAGGGGTTAATAATCCCTACTGTAGCAAGGGAAGGCGCAAGGCGCTGCGCTTAAAAAGGGCTCTCAGACCCTTAGCTGGGCAGCCCTAGAGCAGTGGTCCTCAGACTTTTGTACTGGTGACCCCTTTCACATAGCAAGCCTCTGAGTGCCACCCCCCCTTATACATTAAAAACACCTTTTTATATATTTAACAACATTATAAATGCTGGATGCAAAGCGGGGCTTGGGGTGGAGGCTGACAGCTCGCGACCCCCCGTGTAATAACCTTGCAACCCCCTGAGGGGTCCCGACCCCCAGTTTGAGAACCCCTGCCCTAGAGTAAGGGCAGATCCCTCCCTGACCCATGTACGAACGGGCCTGGTAGGAGGGATTCTCTGCTACTCAGAGGCACCATCCTACGCCCCAAAATTAAGCTGCTTTGATTCCCAAAAGCCACGTGCTCAGCCCCCTTGCCGGACCCGCAGTGCCAGCCTACAGCAAGCCAGCCTGCTGCCTTCCCTCAGCCGGACCGGCCACCAGGCTGCTGTGCCCCGGCGGGCGGGTTTGGTTCTCAGAGGGGCTGGCGAGGGGGCACTGGCGCTGGGGGGTCAGTGCCGGGGGCGCTGGGCCTGGCTCGGCCTGGCCACTGTCATCAGACACAGATCTGGGCTCTGAACTCATTTCCAATACGCTTCTCTGCCACTCGCTGGGCAGCACCGGAGCCGGGGCGTCACCGCCAGCCCCGGGGGGCACCCCTGGGGGTGCCCAGGGCCCTCGTCTCCCTCCCGCACCCCGGGGCTGGCAGAGCAGGGGGGAGGCCCCGCTCCGCGCAGCCTCCCGCTGGCCTCCGTGTTTTCTCTCCAGCCCTTTGTGTGTGTGCTCCTGTGGGGCTGTGTGTGAGCTCAGCCATGGATCAAGTTGCTGCCTCCCTCCCCTGCTCCCGCCTCCCCTCCTCTCCCCGCCTCCCCGCCGCCATTTCGCAGCTCCTGCCTCTCCTGCTCAGGCTCCACATCATGGACGCCTGGCGCCAGGCACAACAAAGAGCAGGGCCCCAGTGCACGAGCAGGCCCGGGGCCCCCCGCGCCACCCGGGCAACGGCTCTAAATCACAGTGTGGGCTCTGGCTGGCCCGGTGCCTCACTCCCTTCCAGGTGGCAAGCGGGCGGGTGTGCAAAGGGACACAGGCCCCTGTCCACACTCACGCCCCCACCTGCCCAACGGGCACTGTCACTCGCTAACCCTCGCCACCTGCCCATGCCCCTCTTCGCACGCACGGCCCCGGCTGTGTCCTTGTCGCTCACACACGGGCGTACACTGCCCCCACGTGCAGAGGGCGTGCCGCTCACACGTGTTCACAAGCACGCTACACATGTGTGCACACACGCACAGCGTTCCACGCACATACATACAGAGGCTACGCCGGACACTTGTGACGAGTCGGCCACATGCTCTACCTTGGACACGCTATGCACATACATGCTAGGCGGCCTCACACACGCATGTGCTGTATGCAGAGCACAGCTCCCCCCTCCCTCTCCCAGCTCACAAATCCAGCAGGTCTTGTTAGTCAGCCTGTTTCCCTTGCGAGCCGAAGTGACAGGCAGAGAGCCAGCGCGGGGTAGGGCCCAGCAGGGGCTCACCAGAGAGGAAGCATCAGGCTCTGTGTTTTAATATGAAAGGAAGGAGGGGAGGGGAGAGGAAGGGAGGAAGCAGAGGCCTTCCAGCAAACCAAGGGCTTGGCCTGTGCACAAGAAGAGGGCAGCATTGGCTAGCAATACACGGGCACGCACTCTCCGTACGCCTATCCATGCCAGTGCTGCCAGCTCTTGCAGTTTCATTGTGACCCTTGCAGTATTAGGTGTTTTTTTACTAAAGCCTCAGCTCCTGGAGTCCTGTGATCATGGAAAAACCTTGCTTTCGGGTGTAAATTCAGGGTCTAGTCCTCGTGGCTGCAGAGAAAAGCTTGAAAATGCGGCCCCTAAACAGCTCAAAAAAACCCAGAAGGCAGAGACACAGAACCCACTTGTGTTTGCTTTGGAATCTCACCGTTTTTAAGACAATCTCATGCTCATTTGGGGGCGGCCTCTGGATTTTGGAGCCCCTGGGGTTGGCAATGTTGCAAACATGCAGCAAACGTGCGCTAACGCTACTTGGACTACACACGCGCCATTCAACGAGCCTGGACACAACAAGCTCTACAGGTGTTGCCGAAGTGTTAAAAAGAGAGCGAGCCAGAGAGACGCCAGGCCCTGGGGCTCTGTCAGAGTCTGGGTGGTTCTCCCCACGATGGGGACAGGGTCTAATGTCCTGTGTCCATTCGTCATTAGTGGATCAGCACAGCGACACCAGACGCACACAGGTGTGCGGACACACTGCACACGCAGGGAATTCAGCTCCTGGTTTGCCATGAGTCAGCAGCCACAATCCCTTTGTCTTTCCCAGGACAGCAGGGCTGCGTCTGGGGTGTTTACTAACCAGCCTGCATCCTAGAGAGACGGCATAATACCCCAGGGCAGGAGGCTGTTGGGTTAAAAAACAAAGGTGAAGGGTAAATCCATGCTTCCCTCCTGCTGGGTCACCAAGAACTGGTGTCAGCCCCACGCGCCCCCACTGCCACCCACCCCAGCAGGTCAGGAATTTGGGTTTGAATGTGTTTTGCACCTCTGGCAGCACAGCGCCCCCTACCGCCACCCTAGGGCATCGAGGTTACCATTGACTCAGCAGAGGGGAGAGCACCCCCTAGTGCCATACTGGGGTCAGTGCAGTCGCTCCCTTTCCCCCAACCCCTTGTGGCCATTAGAAGGAGGAACTCGCTCCCCCATTGAGGTCGGTCCCTTCTTCCTCCCCACAGCTTCCGCTGCTGCTTCATTCTGCCAAAAGCCCCTTTGCCACAGCTGCTATTAGCACGAAGGGAGGGGGAGGCTGCACCCCAGCCACGTGTTTCAGCCAGGGCGCCATGTTCTCCTAACAGTGCCCCTTCTCCTGCCCCCCAAGGCAGGGCATGGCTCCTGGTTCCCCTCTCTCCAGCCCTGTTGTACCAAATCTCACCCCATTTCCTCACTCTCTTTATCAGCTGATGCACCTTATCCCAAACAGCTCTGCAGCTATCAAAGCATGCAGGGTGGCAGAGCCCTGGGAGGAGAGAGAGGGACCAGGCTGCCGGATCTGCCCCAGGAGCTGGGGGAATAACATGCACGCAAAATGGAGGAGTAGCTGAGGCAGAGCGGGTGGAAGGATATTTGCCATGGGTGCTAGGTGCTATTCCATATGCAAAGGAGCAAACACACTTTTAGGCAAATGAGGCCTCTATTTGATGGGGGAAGAATAAGAGGAAGGTGTCCATGTGAGAGAGAGAGCGCGGTGTGTCTCCTCTGTGAGGGGCCACATCCAGCCAGGCACAAAATGGCTGCCCTAGCAGAGAGATTTATTGGTGCAAGCAGAACACAAAGACTGGCAACGCCCCTCGGGCCTCCACCCGGCAGCTCAGGAAGCAGGATTGTCTCCTATGATCCAGCTACAGCCAGTCTAGTTTGATGGGCCCACTCGCATGGGAAGATCACTCTTGTTAGCTTCCATCAGGTGGTTTAGTTCAGCAGCGGCCTTCACCCCTCACCCACACACCCCACCAAGAGGCCAAGCCAATGGCAGCATATGAGAGCCAATGGCCTCCCTCTGCACCAGCGTCCAGCCCCAAGGCCCTACCCAACGGAGCAGCCATCCACACCCGCCTCACGCACTCACATCGCGCAGGGCTAACTCCAGCACTGGCCCGCTGGCTTGCCCGCCTCTTAGCCCCCCTCCACAGATGTCTTCAGCTTCTCTCTCAAGGGCCCCACAAGCAGGCTGTTGCTACAACCCCATCCAGGCAGCTCCCCACTGGCCCTAGCCAGACCTGAGCCACCACATCTCTGCACCAACCCAGCCAGAGGCCTGCCACCGTGCCCCGTCTCTCCTGAGGGAGGGAAAATGGCTTGCATTTATCCCGGCAGGCCTTGCTCTCAGACCTGCAGTCCCCTGATTTGGGAGGAAATTAGGCCTCAGCCCCACTTAAAGGCCCAGCTTGCCCTGTGGCCACCACCTGTCCCGGCGTACGTGCCGCACTGACCATGTGCACTGGCTGTGCTTGTCTGAAACGGGGCCCTACAGGCCTTTCCGGTCAGCCCTCGTGCACACACTGACTGCGGCCTGGACAGATGCTGCATCCCAGCAGAGGTGCTGACCTGGTCGATGTGGGTTCTGCTCAGCCTGCCATCCACGGGACCGGCTGCCTCCCCAACACATTGCATTGCTCCAGCGCCTCCCTGCCAGCAGCATGCCTGGCAAGAACTCGTGAATTGGGCCTCGACCATAACGCCCTCCCCCGGCCCCCGCAAGGCAGGCCAGCAAGTCACTTGTTTTACAGATGGGGAAACTGAGGCACAGAGGCTGCCTGTCCGAGATCATGCAGTGAGTGGGTGGTGGAGCCCGGAACAGACCCCAGACTGTGACTCCCATGCTGCGCCATGCCCACCCACCCAGGGCCGGCTTTAGGCCAATTCCACCAATTCCCCCGAATCGGGCCCCGCGCCTAAGAGGGCCCCGCGCTCAGTGGCAGGGCTGCCGGGGTGCGGGCAAGTGGCCGAGAATCCCTTCCCTGGCTAGAGGCTCCTTTTTAATTTTTACTCACCCGGCAGCGCTCCGGGTCTTCGGCGGCACTTCAGCGACGGGTCCTTCACTCGCTCTGGGTCTTCGGCAGCACTTTGGCAGCAGGTCCTTCAGTGCCACCAAAGACCCGGAGCGAGTGAAGGACAAACCGCCGAAGACTACGAGTGCCGCCCGGTGAGTACAAGCCCCACATGTTTTTTTACATTTTTTTTTTTTTTTCAGTCATCCCTGCCAGGGCCCCGTCAAAACTGTTCAAATCGGGCCCCGCACTTCCTAAAGCCGGCTCTGCACCCACCCGTCTCCCTCCCCCCCCACCGAGTGAATGGGCCCATCCTGTAGGCATGGATGTTTATTTACAGACACCCTGTGAGACTCGCCCCCTTCAAACACCTAACCAGCTGGTACGCAGACACCAGACATCATAGGCCAGGGTTTGGTTACAGTCTGTGGCGGGCTGTGTGCATAAGGGACACCCCGGCCCTTCTCCCAGCCAGAAACACCCGGGCTGCACTGATGTCCAGCCTCAGATTCACTCTCCTTGCTCAGTACATTTATCATTACTTGCCTTGAGCGCCAAGTGCTTTGATGTGTGGCTGAAAGGAGCTGGCAACTCTCCCGGCTTTGCAGTTCTAGCCATACTCCTCAGCGAAGGGTGGGCTTAGGGTTAAGGGCCAGATGTGGGAGCCCGGGCGCCTGGGTTCTGTTCCCAGCTCTGCCACAGACTCAGGGTGTGGCCTTGAGCGAGTTATGTCCCCGGCTCTGTGCCTC
The DNA here is from genome assembly GCF_027887155.1 of Malaclemys terrapin pileata. Taxonomy (NCBI): domain Eukaryota; kingdom Metazoa; phylum Chordata; order Testudines; family Emydidae; genus Malaclemys; species Malaclemys terrapin. The sequence goes on along the minus strand of NC_071513.1, from coordinate 100,110,750 downwards.
AGTTTCCCCCATAACACAAGGGTAATTACCTACCTCACAGGGGAGGGTTCTGAGGTTTAATTCACTAACCTTAGTAAAGTTCTTGGGCTCCTCAAAGGAAAGAGACTGTTGGCGCTTCCCCCTCCCTCTGCTGCGGTTCTCAGCCTGCCACTCGCCCCCAGGGAGGCAATTTGCTAGCTGTCCATAGGAGGAGAGGGGGATGGAAGAAGGAGGAGGTGGATAAGCAGGAGCAGCCGCAGGCTCGGCAAGGAGGAGCTGCTCTCAGCCCTTTGGCTGGCTGCCTGCCCTTGTCTGGCTAAACACTGCGGCGATTCTAAATCTCACAGCAACAGCGGGGATTGAGCTCATCTCCTCCTGCTTCAAAACAGCAGGCCCCTGCCACCTGAGCGAAAGGAAAACAGGGCAGCATAGGGCCTATGACACATGTGTGGCCTATACAGGGCCTATGACACACAGCAGAGCAGTTCTGATTCCAGCCAGTAGAGGGCAGTGGTGCTCACACACCGAGCCAGAGCCGCACATACAGTAGCATTAGCTGTTAGAGCAGGGGAAGATGGCTGCTCTGGTACCTTGCAAGCAGGGAATTCCCCCAAATCCCCCCGGGCCATGTGAACGGAAGCAGCGGACCACGCTCTCGGCATAGGCAGGAGGACAGTGCTGCTGGTTGGGCCTGCAGAGCATGGCTCAGCTCTTGTGCTCTGAGTCTTTCTGTGCAGGGGGAACTGGCCAGGGAGGGAATTATCGCATACACTTATTATGTCCCAGTCTGCAAAGGGCATTGGGGCGGTACCCAGAACCGATCGCAGCACTTGACGGCATGACGGTGCGTTAACAACGCCAGCGCTGCACCCTCTGACAATGGCACCATGGCGATGGCAGTGACCATCCGGACACCCGTTGCCCTGAGGGGCAGAGAGAGAGCCCCCCCCCGCTCACAGCCAGCATGGGAACACCCCAAAGGTGTTCCATTTGGGAAGCTGCCAGGCTCCCAGCAACCCCTGCTGCCAGCCGGCTCCAGATGCAAGGAGAAAAGCTGTGTGTGACTCCAATCGGAGAGTGACAATGCCACTGCCGTGTGGAAGGCGAACAGTGACTGCAGAGGGCCATGGGCAGTGCCTCCCTGCCCCACAGTGGGGCCCAAGTGCACCACATCCCTGCTCCCCCACAGGGTCCTGACCCCCCCCCCCCGCTCCCTCCAGGGCCCTGACCCCCCTCTCCCTGCTTCCTCTCAGGGGCCTGACTCCCCCTCCTCCCTGCTTGCCCCCAGGGCCCCAATCCCCAATACTCCCTGTTCTCCCCGAGGCCCCAACCGCCCCCCATCCCTGCTTCCCCCCAGGGCCTGAGCATGGCAGTTCCCTGCCCGCCCCCCAACACCTCCCTGCTCCCCTGGGGCCTGAGCACGTTGCCCCCCAGCTGACAGTGAAGCAGCAAGAGCTGGGCCCCAGACGGGTCTCAAAGCCGTAAGCCAATCCGATCCAAGTGGTGCAGACGCAGGGAGCGCCACGGGACCCTGTGGTGCCTGGCACGTGCCATGCAATGGATGTGGCATTCTGTGCTGGGCCTGGGCGTGCAGATGTGCTGCAGGATCTTTGGGGAGCGGTCGGGCCCTGTTCCTCTCCGGCTGCGAATCCGGCAGAGGCCTTGCTGCCGAGGGCCCTCTCCACCCACAGCCCCCGTGATCCCGCCTATGCCACAAATTGTACCTGGCACCACAACCGCACACCCACCCTGCCCCTTCCAAACCCTCCAAGCTCCCTGGCAGCTTCGGGGAGCTTGCTACACACCACACTGTGCCTTACTGGTCTACTCCCCGCCCTGAGGGTCCACCTTCCCCTCCGCGCAGACCCTGGCTTGCTACCCTGACCCATCCACCCCCAGTGGGTGCCAGGACCAAGTCCTACAGCTCAGCCACCAGGGGGCAGGCTTCGCTCACAAGCCGTTGTCTTTAGTCGCTTGTCAAAGGAAACATGAAACACCTGCGTGAACAGCTGCTTGGCCTTAGAGATGGGCGTTGTAGGTGCCACGGGCGGCAGTGGGTGCCAGGGTCTGACTGGGGCAGGTGGATCTCCCCTGGCACCTTGGGGAGAATGCACCAGGAATTAAAGATTCATTTTCAGTTAAAGATGATGTCACATGATGAAACCTCCAGGACTACGTCCAGCCCAAACTGGCAAAGCTACTCGCCTCGCAGCCGGCTTATTTTTGCACTTCACTCGACAGATTCATAGCTGCCAAGGCCAGACGGGACCAGTATGACCATTTTCTCCTGCGTAACAGGCCAGAGACCTTCTGCCAAACAATTCCTGAGCAGATCTTCCAGACAAACGTCCGATCTGGATTTTAAAATGGTCAGTGACGGAGCATCACGGCGTTTCCCTGGGCCCTTGATTTGTGAAGCAAGGTGGGCCGTCCCGTTCCCCATCTGCTCCTTGCTGGTTCTCTCACCCCCGCCCAGTGCTGCTGGCTGGGGGGGCTCCGTGCTGGGGGGGGGGCAGGTTGGGATTGATAAATTGGATACGTTTCCATTGAGAGAGAACCCCCAAGAGCTGCTCCTGCTGCCCTTACCCAGGCAAGGTTCCCAGCGCCCTCAGAAGGAGTTTACCTACATAAGTACGGAGTAAAATAGAGGAAGGAGCTCAGGGTTTGGTCCATTCGGCTTTGTAAAACTTCCCTGATGAACAGCACCTCATCTGGGGCTCAGATCCCTTTGGATGGATTGGGGAGGGGGGTGTCCAAACTGGACTTTGAGGGAAGGAAATCTGGGGCCAAAGCCCACGCTCAGGGACATTGGAGCAATCCAGGGGAAAGCCCAGGGGGTTGCTGGCGTGTCACCAAGGGCAGATTTAACCCTTTGTTGGCGATTGGTGCCAGCCTGAGCCTGCGAGGCTGACAGGAGCAGCAGGCCGTGTTGTCTCGGGGCCAGGGCCCATTCTCCGTTGCACCCGCGCTGTCTGCTTCCGGAGAAGGGTTTTCAGAGGGAATCGGAAAACCAGGGAGCCTGCTGCTCACACTGCCCCAATCAGCAGTTTTCCCAGATGTTCTCTGAGCTGGCAGATTAGAGGGTGACCTTGGTGGTGACCCCAGCAGTGAATGTATCGTGTGTGCATGCGTGCGGGTCTGTGCATGCGTATGCGTTCCTGTGTGCGTGCGTGTGCATGTGTGTGCGTGCGTGTGCATGTGTGTGCGTGCCTGTGTGCATGTGTGCATGCCTGTGTGCGTGTGTGCATGCATGCGTGTGTGTGCCTGTGTGCATGCATCTGTGTGCCTGTGTGCATGCATGTGTGTGCACGTGCCTGTGTGTGTGCATGCTTGTGCCTGTGTGCGTGCGTGCCTGTGTGTGTGCGTGTGTGTGCATGTGCCTGTGTGCGTGCATGTGCGTGCAGAACCCTCCGTGTGGGTGTCTAGGGGAAGGAGGTGGAACATATGCTGTAGGAGTGCGTGTGTATTTTGTAAGAATTCACGGTTTATTAGCACAGCACACGATTACTTCTGACTCATAACCAAGCCCATTGGTTTCACTTGACAGTTCAGCCATCAAAGGCTTATTTCAAACTAGAATTTCTACACCAGTCTTCCCCCTCACCCCCATAGTTTCCCACTGGGGCTGCCACAGCTCCATCAGGGACAGCCACGGTGCAGTGCCGGTGTAGACAGGGTGTCGGGAAGCTCACAACGTTGTAACCACGGTGTTGTGTAGTCCTGCTCAGAACAGGCCTAGATGACGTGGTGGTTAAAATACCTCAGACCCTGGGTACACTAGCGCTCCCCACTGTGGCTACCCTCAGGAGAGCTGAGCGGATGGGAACAACAACCCTGGTGCAGACAAGGCCGCTGAGGGTCTGAGGGAAGCTGGTGCAGGGATGCCGTGGAGGGCAGGAGATGGCCCCGTGTGTGAGGTGGGAGATGGGGCTAGGGCAAGGAGCCTGTGTATGGAGGTGTGTGTTTCTCTATATAACTGTGTGCGGAGGTGTGCCAGCCTGTGTATAACTGTGTGTGGGAGGGAGGGACTGGCTTTGTTTGTGTGTATTTGTGTGTGTGTGTGTGTATGTGTGAGAGAGAGAGAGAGCCCGCCACCACCTTTCCCTCTGTGTGTGTGTGTGTGTGTGGGTGTGTGAGAGAGAGAGCGAGAGCCCGCCACCACTGCCCCTCCACGTGAGGCTGGGTCGGGGTGTGGCTCCGTGTTTGCTCCCCCTCGCCCGCGTCCCAGCCTCTGGCGCTCACCCTGGCGACGCACACAACTGGGCCCTGCATCGCATTCGCACTCTGCCCTTTGGTCCGGCCGATGGGGCCCTTGCCCTGATGCTCGGCCCGGCTGGCGCTGGGCCTCCCAGGGCCTGTCGCAATAACGGCCGGCCTGCAAACGGGTTGTCCCTCCCTCCACCTCCCATCTCTCCTCCCCGCAACGCTCCTTTGTGGGCAGCTCCCTGATGGAGCCCCGGTGGCCTCCTCCGCTCTGGGTGTGAGCCAGGGAATCATCCTTCCCCCATAGGCCCCAGCCTTCCCCTCAGGGCCCGGCCTCCCACACGGGACCCTCCAGATGAGGAAGCCCCATGGAAGCCGAGGGCAGCGGGTGCAGCTCAGGGCCTGCCCGCCCCTGGTGGATCCCACGCCGGCTGCATGGCAGCTGCGAGCATGGCGGGAGCTTGGCCTTGGCCTGGGGCGAGGCCGTTAAGCCCAGAGGGACCCTGGCAGGACGGGGGAGAGGAGAAAGGCCCCTCCCTACTCCTCCTCCCTGCCCAGATCACCCCTGATTGGGCTGGGGTGAGCTCCTGCACCCCTCCTCCCCCCGCCCCAAGAAACTTCCAGGGGGGTTGAGTCTTTTTTCTGACACTTCCCCAAATGACAAACGGCCCCTGGCAACATCTCCTTATCTGGAGCCTGCGCAGGGTTCCTGTTGCAATGCTGACATTTGCCAGCTGCCGGCTGGAAGGAGAGGGCCGGGCCCCTGGGGATGCCGGGCCGAGGGGAGGGAGCGGGGGGGGGAGGGCCTGCTTTTCTTAGGACATTATGAATGCTTCAAAGGACGCGCGTCCCCTTTGATTCGTTTATTTATTTATTTCCGTTCACCTTTGTGCGCATCAGCCTCCAGCGCCATCCAGAGAGCTCCGATCCCCCCCACACACTCTCTTTCACACACACACACACTCACACACACTCTCTCTCTCTCACATACACACACACACACACACACACACCCACACGCGCCTCTCTGTGTGGGCTCCCCCACACAGGGGATGACTCTCCCCTCCCCGCCCCCATATCCAGGTGCATGCGCAGGAAATTCTCAGGCGCGCTGGGGAAATTCCAAGGGAAAACCAGGGTGTGGCAGGAAGCAGTGGTTCAACACGGGGCGCTCTCCCTGCTGTGTCTGCACTGAGCCAAACCCCCACCAACCCCCCTGGGGCTAGGGGGTGCTGCGCTGCAGGGAGCGGTGTGTGGGGTCAGTAGGGGGTGCTGCACTGCAGGGAGCGGTGTGTGGGGTCAGTAGGGGGTGCTGCACTGCAGGGAGCGGTGGGGGGGTCAGTGAGGGCGCTGTGCTGCAGGGAGTGGTGGGAGGCGTCAGTAGGGGGCGTTGTGCTGCAGGGAGCGGTGGGGGGTCAGTAGGGGGCGCTGTACTGCAGGGCGTGGTGGGGGGTCCGTAGGGGGCGCTGTGCTGGAGGGAGTGGTGTTGGGGCGTCAGTAGGGGGCGCTGCCCTGGAGAGAGAGGTGTGGGGGTTCAGTAGGGGGCCCTGTGCTGCAGGGAGTGGTGGGGGAGTCAGTAGAGGGCGCTGCGCTGTAGGGAGCGGTGTGGGCGGGTAAGTAGGGGGCGTTGTGCTGCATGGAGCGGTGTGGTGGGGGGTCAGTAGGGGGCGCTGCGCTGCAGGGAGCGGTGTTTGGGGGATCAGTAGGGAGCGCTGTGCTTGAGGGAGCGGTGTGTGGAGTCCGTAGAGGGCGCTGTGCAGCAGAGAGCGGTGTGGGGGGGGTCAGTAGGGGGTGCTGTGCTGCAGGGAGCGGTGTGTGTGGGGGGTCAGTAGGGGGTGCTGTGCTGCAGGGAGCGGTGTGTGGGGGGTCCGTAGGGGGCGCTGTGCTGCAGGGAGCGGTGTGTGGGGTCAGTAGGGGGCGCTGTACTGCAGGTTGTGGTGGGGGGTCCGTAGGGGGCGCTGTGCTGCAGGGAGCGGTGTGTGTGGGGTCAGTAGGGGGCGCTGTGCTGCAGGGAGCGGTGTGTGGCAGGGTCAGTAGGGGGCGCTGTGCTTCTGGGAGCGGTGTGTGGGGTCCGTAGGGGGCGCTGTGCTGCAGGGAGCAGTGTGTGGGGTCAGTAGGGGGTGCTGTGCTGCAGGGCGTGGTGGGGGGTCCGTAGGGGGTGCTGCGCTGCAGGGAGTGGTGTGTGGGGTCAGTAGAGGACGCTTTGCTGAAGGGCGTGGTGGGGGGTCAGTAGGGAGTGCTGAGCTGCAGGGAGCGGTGTGTGGTGGAGTCAGTAGGGGGCACTGCGCTGCAGGGAGCGGTGTGTGGGGTCTGTAGGGGGCGCTGTGCTGCAGAGAGCGGTGTGTGGGGTCAGTAGGGGGCGCTGTGCTGCAGGGAGCGGTGTGTGGGGTCAGTAGGGGGCGCTGTGCTGCAGGGAGCGGTGTGTGTGGGGGTCAGTATGGGGCGTTGTGCTGCAGGGAGCGGTGTGAGGGGGAGTCAGGAAGGGGCGCTGTGCTGCAGGGAGCGGTGGGGGGGGCAGTAGGGCGCGCCGTATTGCAGGCAGTGGTGTCTGGGGGGGTCAGTAGGGGGTGCTGCGCTGCAGGGAGTGGTGTGTGGGGTCAGTAGGGGGCGCTGTGCTTGAGGGAGCGGTGTGTGCGGGGGTCAGTAGGGGGCGCTATGCTTGAGGGAGCGGTCTGTGGGGGGGTCAGTAGGGAGCACTGTGCTTGAGGGAGCGGTGTGTGTGGTCCGTAGGGGTCGCTGTGCTGGAGGGAGTGGTGTTGGGGCGTCAGTAGGGGGCGCTGCCCTGGAGAGAGAGGTGTGGGGGTTCAGTAGGGGGCCCTGTGCTGCAGGGAGTGGTGGGGGAGTCAGTAGAGGGCGCTGCGCTGTAGGGAGCGGTGTGGGCGGGTAAGTAGGGGGCGTTGTGCTGCATGGAGCGGTGTGGTGGGGGGTCAGTAGGGGGCGCTGCGCTGCAGGGAGCGGTGTTTGGGGGATCAGTAGGGAGCGCTGTGCTTGAGGGAGCGGTGTGTGGAGTCCGTAGAGGGCGCTGTGCAGCAGAGAGCGGTGTGGGGGGGGTCAGTAGGGGGTGCTGTGCTGCAGGGAGCGGTGTGTGTGGGGGGTCAGTAGGGGGCGCAATGCTGCAGGGAGCGGTGTGTGTGGGGGTCAGTAGGGGGCGCTGTGCTTGAGGGAGCGGTGTGGGGGGGTCAGTAGGGGGCGCTGTGCTGCAGGGAGTGGTGGGGGAGTCAGTAGGGGGTGCTGTGCTGCAGGAAGCAGTGTGGGGGGGTCAGTAGGGGGCGCTGTGCTGCAGGGAGCAGTGTGGGGGGGGTCAGTAGGGGGCGCTGTGCTGCAGGGAGCGGTGTGTGGGGGGGGTCAGTAGGGGGAGCTGTGCTGCAGGGATCGGTGTGTGTGGGGGTCAGTAGGGGGCGCTGTGCTGGAGGGAGCGGTGGGGGGGTCAGTAGTGGGCGCTGTGCTGCAGGGAGTGGTGTGTGGGGGGGTCAGTATGCGGCCCTGTGCCGCAGGGAGCGGTGTGGGGAGTCAGTAGGGAGCGCTGTGCTTGAGGGAGCGGTGTGTGTGGGGGTCAGTAGGGGGCGCTGTGCTGGAGGGAGCGGTGGGGGGGTCAGTAGTGGGCGCTGTGCTGCAGGGAGTGGTGTGTGGGGGGGTCAGTATGCGGCCCTGTGCCGCAGGGAGTGGTGAGGGGAGTCAGTAGGGAGCGCTGTGCTTGAGGGAGCGGTGTGTGGGGTCCGTAGTGGGTGCTGTGCTGCAGACAGCGGTGTGGGGAGGGTAGTAGGGGGCGCTGTGCTGCAGGAAGCTGTGTGTGGGGGTCAGTAGGGGGCGCTGTGCTGCAGGGAGCGGTGGGGGGTCAGTAGGGGGCGTTGTGCTGAGGGGAGCGGCGTGGGAGGGCAGTAGGGGGCGCTGTGCTGCAGGGAGCGGTGTTGGGGGGGGTCAGTAAGGGGCGCTGTGCCGCAGGGAGCGGTGTGTGTGGGGGTCAGTAGGGGGCGCTGTGCTGGAGTGAGCAGTGGGGGGGTCAGTAGTGGGCGCTGTGCTGCCGGGAGCGGTGTGTGAGGGGTTAGTAGGGGGCATTGTGCTGCAGGGAGCGGTGTGTGTGGGGGGTCAGTAGTGGGCGCTGTGCTGCCGGGAGCGGTGTGTGGGGGTCAGTAGGGGGCGTTGTGCTGCAGGGAGCGGTGTGTGTGGGGGGTCAGTAAGGGGCGCAGTGCCGTAGGGAACGGTTGGGGGGGTTAGTAGGGGGTGCTGCGCTGCCTGTAGCAGTGTTTGGGGTCCGTAGGGGGTGCTGTGCTGCAGGGAGCGGTGTGGGGGGGGTCAGTAGGGGGCGCTGTGCTGCAGGGAGTGGTGGGGGAGTCAGTAGGGGGTGCTGTGCTGCAGGAAGCAGTGTGGGGGGGTCAGTAGGGGGCGCTGTGCTGCAGGGAGCAGTGTGGGGGGGGTCAGTAGGGGGCGATGTGCTGGAGTGAGCAGTGGGGGGGTCAGTAGTGGGCGCTGTGCTGCAGGGAGTGGCGTGGAGGGGCAGTAGGGGGCGCTGTGCTGCCAGGAGCGGTGTGTGAGGGGTCAGTAGGGGGCGCTGTGCTGCAGGAAGCGGTGTGTGTGGGGTCAGTAGGCACGCTGTGCTGCAGGGAGGGGTGTGGGGGGGTGCAGTAGGGGGTGTTGTGCTACAGGAAGCGGTGTGTGGGGTCCGTCAGGGGCGCTGTGCTGCAGGGAGCGGTGGGGGGGTCAGTAGGGGGCGCTGCGCTGCCTGTAGTGTTGTTTGGGGTCCGTCGGGGGCGCTGTGCTGCAGGGAGCGGTGGGGGGGGTCAGTAGGGGGCGCTGCGCTGTCTGTAGCCATGTTTGGGGTCCGGAGGGGCGCTGTGCTGCAGGAAGCGGTGTGTGTGGGGGTCAGTAGGGGGCGCTGTGCTGCAGGGAGTGGTGTGGGGGGGGTCAGTAGGGGGCACTGTGCTGGAGGGAGCGGTGTGGGGGTGTCAGTAGGCGGCGCTGTGCTGCAGGGAGCCATGTGGATTGCACTGGGGGGCTGTCCCCTGTGTGTCAGCACTGAGCTGACATCTTTCGGATGGGACGATAGAGCAAGAGCACGATCGCTCGTTGTCATTAACGACCCTGTGGCACTTGTCAGAAGAGCCCAGTTTGCCAGGCCGGATGCCAGCTAATTGCCTTTCGCTCTGGAAATTTCAGTTGGCTGCAGGATGCTTCGTCGCTGCCGGTCCTAAGCTGCCATGTAACCTTGATGTGCGGCTGTTAAACAGCTGCTGCGTTCCGCCCCAGCAGTGGCTGCATTTCAGTGGTGGGAGAAGAGATTCCTCTCTATACCACTAGTGGCATTTCCTTGGCACCGCTGGGTGAAAAGTGCTTTATAAACCTCAGCCATCCAGGCCCTGAGCTCAGGCCGTATCTGTGCCATTCAGGAGCTGGTGGGGCGGTTGTTAGACTGAGTCATCGCTCCTATGACATCTCGGTCTCTATTCCAAGAGCCTCCCGCTGGCTGGTCCCGAGGGAGCTGAGCCGAGCGGAGCCCTGCGATGTTTACCGCCTTGTGCCCTCCCCGCTCTAGGAATCACTGGGTTAGTGATGCCAGGGACATGCCGCCCAGCTGCGGGAACAGGCTTGGTGAGTGTCCGGCAGCTGCAGCCCCTGGCAGGAGGCGTCATTCAAACGAGGGGCCTGGTTCTTGGTGATGCGGATGCAGCCCCCGGAGAACGCAGCCAGCGGCGCAGCGCTGGCATAAGGCTCTGCACCAGCCCCCTTCCCCTCCCTCGGTGGCATGACCAGATGCAGGGCATGGTGGCTCGTCTCTGTTTCCTGGGGCCAGTAGTGGCCCGTGGGCCATCAGACGCCAGGAGGGCCCAGAACACAGGAGCACAAAGGGGGCTTAAAGCTACCCTTTGCCTACATCCTCAGCCTGCTCCCTGGCCCCGGCCCCAGCCCCAGATGCAGGCACAGAGCAAATGGGGGTCAGGCCCGTTGGTTCAGCCAGGTCTGTAGCTATGGGGGCGGGTTAGCTGGTTGGTCATGGGAGATATTGCTCAGTGATGGGCCGGCTGCTGCGCTCCCCCTGCCGTGGGACCCATGGGAGCTACGCACACCGAGCTCCTGGGGCCGTCCCCTCTAGGCAACCGTTCCACCTGGCCACTGACGCTCCCCCAGGTTGCCCAGCCCCTCCGTCCCCAGGCACTGGCCTCACACCGCGCAGGCTGTTCTGCGCAATGCGGTGCTGGGGCCCGTTTAAAAGCCCGTCACCTTGCAAAGCAGGAGCAGCACCACTAGAGGGCGCCTCCCCTCCCATGGAGCAGAATGGGGCTCGGTGATGACTTTGGACAGGGGGGTGGAGCTAGAACCTCAATCACTGTCTGCCCTGCCCCCACCCTACCCCTGTCTACATCCACCCTAGTGCTCAGGAGAAGCTGATGGGACGTCCCTGCGCAGGAATGAGATTCCCACACTCTCCCCCCCTCGCCCCCGCCCACACCCTCTTTGCAGCCTAGGCTACATTGAAGCCAGGCCTCCGGAGGTGGGGCGCTCCTGGGGCTTGTTGGCTGGGGGACAGCAAGGCGGGGACGGGGAGGGGGTTCTGCCAGCTGACGGGAGGGCTCCATTCCCATAGAGAAGGCCGCAGTCCCCAGTGAAATCAGCTGGCAGATGGGAGTCTCTCCGGGGAGGGGCCTGGCTGGGCCCTGATCTCACCCCATCGCTGTGCTGTGTGAGCGCCTGGCCTGTAGTTCATTTCCCTGAACTATTACAAGTGCAAACCTCCCACCCCCACCCCCGATGGGTGGGATTAAGCCAGGTACCAGGTACTGCTCACTTGCCATGCTGAAATCACCTGCTGGGTTGCTGAGTGTAGGAGGTGCATCAAAGCAGATTCATGCCACAGAATGTACCAGGGGAATGCAGACCGAGCGCACCTGCCGTGCTACCGTGTGTGCCATGTCCGTGCAGGCCGAGCGCACCTGGTCTGTTGTTCAAGGTCCTAGGTACACCCTCTGAGAAGACACCTGCTCCACTGCAGGCTATGCCTGGTGCATCACGGAGAATGAGACTGGATCATGGGTACTTGTTTGGGGTGGCAGTCCCCACATCCCCAGCTGGCTCCTGCAGTGGTCTGTGCAGGGGGGGGTTGGCCATGCTGCCCCCGGCAGGCTCAGGGTGGCGTGTGCAGTGGGATTTGGCAGGCCTGGGCTTGGCCCTGAGTGTAGATCATACAGTATAAGCAGGGTGCCATGAAATCAAGGTGCACACAGGGCCGGCTTTAAGCCAATTCCCCGGAATCGGGCCCCGCGCCTAAGAGGGCCCCCGCGCCTAAGAGGTCCCCCGCACCTTAGGCGTCTTTTTAATTTTTTAATTTTTTTTACTCACCTGGCGGCGGGGGAGGGGTCCGCTCCGGGTCTTTGGCGTCATTTCGGCGGCGGGGGTGTGTGTGTGCGCTCCGGGTCTTTGGCAGCATTTTGGCGGCGGGGGGGGCACTCCGGGTCTTTGGCGGCATTTCGGTGGGGGGGGGGCGGGCGCTCCGGGTCTTCGGTGGCATTTCGGCAGCAAGGGGGGGTCCGCTCCAGGTCTTCGGCGGCATTTCGGTGGCGGGGGGGCGCTCCAGGTCTTCGGTGGCATTTCGGTGGTGGGGGGGGGGGGCGCTCCAGGTCTTTGGTGGCATTTTGGCGGCGGGGGGTCCTTTGGTGCTACGGAAGACCCGGAGCGGACCCCCCACCGCCGAAGTGCCGCCGAAGCCCCGGACCGCCGCCGGGTATTCGAATTGGGCCCCGCTGTTCATAAAGCCGGCCCTGGGTGCACATGCCTGGCCTCACAGCCAGTGAGCGGCCCTGTGGGGGAGACTGCCATCACCCCAGCCATCCACAGGGGAACTCTCCACGGGCCCTGGGGCAGAGTGCTGGCACCCTGGTCACTTGGGTCATTCCGTAACAAAGCAGATGACAGGCTTAATTTGAGGCAATTAACCCGTTATGGGGGAAATTGTTGACCCTTGGAAGCAATGATTGGGCTAATGAGGTAATTAGCTCTATAAGGGAAGAGATAATTGGCAGGGGCAGGAACAGAAAGTAACGGGGGCAGGATGCGTGCGAGTGAGCTGGCTGGGTGTGGTAGAAACAGCTTCTTCCTGACACATGCCTGCGCTATGTTATGTGATGCTGGGAATCTGGAGCTTAAAGCTACACGGGGGGAAAGAAATGGACTGTGTGTATATTGTAAGAGCCCCGCCGAACGGGCCGGGCGGTGTGGCAGGCTGGGGAGTGCCCTGTGATGGCCCCCCTTGCTGAGGGTGGCCAGCAGGCTGCCCTACAGGCCTATGGTGGGCAGAGCAGGCTAGAGATGAGGGCTCAGGAACCTTTTGACTGGGCCTGGGGCTGGGTGTGGCAGTGGTTCTGGATCAGTCACCTGTGGGCAGGTGAAGGGATCGGATGGTGATGGGCACTGCCAGCTCTAGGTGCGTTCATGGGGCCCGGTTCCATCAGCCGTCACCACCAGCCAATGCCCCATCCCAGCCCTCTCCCCACCTGGCGAGACTTTACTAGACCGCCCGGGATAACCCCTACTTCCCTCCTCCCCTAACCAGACCCCACTGCCAGCCCCGGAGAGTCCTCTGCAAACCCTGGGGCCCAGCCTAGGGTGGAGGTAAAACAGCCCTGGCATGGTGGGTGGGTGGCTTGTCTTACAGGGGTGGCTCTGCCCATCTCACAGCCTCAGGGCATGGCACAGCTACGCTGACATGACCCCAGAGCGTGCACGCAGCCTACGCCGATGGACGGGTTTGTGCATCGCCGTAGGAACCTCACCTCCCCGAGCGACTGCTTCAGCCGACCTAGCTGCTGCCTTCCATCAGCCTGGTTGTGTCTGCTCCGGGGGTGCAGTTGGCACGGCTACGGCCCGGGAGCGGTCACACCTCAAGCCGAGCGCTGTCCTCAGTGTTAAGAGCAGACCTGGCCAGGTTCTCTCCATCCCAGCTCACCTAACCTCGGTACCTCAGCTCCATCTGCGGTACCCCCAAAGTGTCACAAGAGGGCAGCCTTTCCGAGCCTTCCTGTTACGAGCAGCCAGCCCCGGTCAGGGTCGTTTAGCTCCTGGCGGGGTGAGGGGACCCGACCCCCCATGTCTGCTATGAGTCGACTCAGCAGGCCGCAGTCACGCTCGGGTGCAGCCAGGCCAGATGTGGTGGCAAGGCTCTGGAGCGGTCAGAACCAGCCCACGAACTAGCAGCCAGAGTCTCCCATGGCTGGATCAGTACCAGATACACCCATGTGCCTACTCCAGAGCTCCCCAGGCCTCAGCCCAAGTTAAGGGCCTGGTTTCCCCCCCTTCCCTGCAGCCGGTGTCATTGTTTACCCCAGGCAGGGGAAGGCTCCAGATCACAGCTCTCGGCTTTGCACCAGTCACTGGGACCAGAGCAGGCAGAGCCGGGCCCAGGGGCTGGAGCCGGACGCTGCCAATGTTCGGGGCCGGTGGGTTGCGCGATGTTGGTTTAGCCCCATCTCTGGTCGAAGCTGCGCCAAATCTCTGGAGTTTGTGGAAGGAAATACCCCCTCCCCCCGGGGTGGTGTTTCTGAAATGCCGCAGGCCTGATTCTGAGCAATGCAGCCCTGGAGTCCTGGTGGGGGAGATGCCCGTGAAGCCACATTTTGGCCTCTGAATGCAGGGCCCTGCCCGGTCCCCAGGGCGACATACAGGTGCCGCAGCTGCCTATGGACTGTTCTGCTGGCCCAGAATAGCTGACACAGGGAGCACACGGGCCAGGGCTCCTGCCACCCCCACATGAGAGCCCCCGAGGCCTCCCCTGCACTGACTGGAGGATTTTGGGGGACATGGATGACCCTGGGAGGGGATCCCGCGCTCAGCAGCCTGCATGGGCCGGGCCCCGTTGTTGCAGGTCCATTAGAAAGGCCTCTAATGCACACTTGCTTTCAGCCCAACTGCTGCTCCCTGTCCCTGGCCGGAGCCAAGGCTGAACCAAAGGGATGGCTGTAGGAGGCAGTGGGAGAGGTGAGCCAGTGGGCTGGGACCATCACCGCGCTCTGGGGCTGCCCTCTTGGAACCAGCAGGAAGGACCAAGCCTGCCATAATCACCGCGTCACCTGGTCTGGAGAGGGCAGTGCTCGGGGCCTGTAGGACTGAGCAAGGGGCTGGGCACCAGGATCTCTGCAGAGCCCGGGACCAGTCACTGCACCTCTCTGGGCATCTGTCCCCTGGCGAGATGGGGGCTGACCCGCCCAGCAGGGGGGCTAATGGAAACCCCCAGGTGCAGCGGGAAGGGGCATCCCAGGCTCCCACTACCAGAGGGGCAGGGAAACAGGGCCCCCAGTGCAGCCAGGACTCCCCAAGGTCGGATCCCTGCCCACACAGGCCCTGGTTGCTGGGCTCCTTTGGCCTGTGCCAGCAGGGGCAGGGGCAGGGAAATCACCTGGACCCGAGAACCTGGCTGCTTGGCCCAGCTGGCCAGGGACTTAGAGCCCGCCCTGGAGAGCTGCTGGTTTTTTAGTAGGAGGATCCCATCCGTGGGCACTGGAGGGCGTCAGAGGGCTGGGAATGATGAGAGTGGAGCAGCCGCAGGCGCCGAGGCTTGTGTGGGTTCTCCAGAGGCCTTTTACTGCTGTAGGGGCAGTAGCCGCAGGATCTCAGCCTGCCAGGGCCTGCTGCTCGGCGCCTGCCGGGGCGGCTGCAGTGACCCAGGTCACAGACACGCACAGCCCCGCTCCCAGTCCCTTTAGCCTCTGACAGTGACCAGAGGAAGGTGCGAGAGCCCCCTGCAGCAGCAGATGTGGGAGAAGCTGCCCCTATATTCAGATCATCCATCTCTAATAGAAACTGACTGCCGCCCCGAAGCACGGGGGGCCCTTCTAGGATGTCTGGTCACTCACCGTAACAACGCTGCAGGTCCTGAGACGCGTCCAAGCCTGGTTCTGAATCTTGTTGAGTTCTTGGCCTCAGCACCTTCCTGTGTCAGGGAGTTCCACAGGCTACTTACATGGGGGGGGGGGAGGAAACATTTCTTTTGATCGGTTTGGATCCCTGCCCCCAGATGTCCCCTTATCCTTGTGTTACGACAGGGAGAACAGAAGCGCCCCATCTTCCTTCTCTATCCCTGACTAACCTTGCAGCTCTTCTCCAAGGTAACAATCCTTGTCATTTCAATCTCCCTTTCCTTAGGCAGCCAGTCCCTCCATCACTGCTGCCAAGTGGCCCCGAGTTGGAACCGGCGTCGGTAAATGCAGCAGCCTTGAGTGTGTGGCTCACAGGCCCGAAGCGTCAGCAGTAAATCCAGGGCTGGCCACAAGCACTGGTTAGGCCCTGGAGCAGCCCCAGGGCCTCCCAACCTGAGCCTTCCCTGTGGGGCTGGAGTGGGGCGGGGAGCCCCATGCTTTTGGGACCCCACAGACCATCTGCCCAGCCCTGAGCAGGTCATTGAACGGGATGTGGCTGCCACCCAGAGGGATGGGGCGGGGCTGGGTTGCCCCACTTGGGAAGGAGATCAAAGATGCCTGGGTGGGAAGAAAGAAAGGCCTATTTGGGAGCTGGGAGAGTCCATCCTGCACTGGGGAGACGGCTCTGCTGGGGGTTCCTGAGGCTGTCTATGGAGAGAGAGCCTCCTCCACTGCCTCCCGCATCACACCCTCAGCTCCAGCACCCTCCCACCAGTAGGGGGCTCCGTGCATGAAAGTCAGAAACTGTATCTGACGCTAAAGGGCCAAAGATTGCACCTGCCTCTGCTCCCTGTGGCATCGGCAGAGCCCTTGGGGGGCCGGGAGGGGGTCGCATGGGGAGAGCGGGGAGCCCAGAAGTCTCAGATTCCCACTGGCATTTCCCTGCCACTTCCGGCAGACACCATTTTCGAGATGACACCCACTCTGCACGGGTGTGTACACATCCTGGTGCATGGGTACGGATGGGTGTGCACATCCTAGGAGAGGCGTGTGCATTGCATGGGGTGGGGTGGGGAAGGGGTGTAAGTGTGCAGGTGATCCTCAGCAGGTTTAACTGAGAGGGCGCTATAACCACCCGAAGGCGCCAGAGCCTTGTCTACACTAGGGTTCCCATCAGCGCAACAGCACTGAAAGTAGTCCTGGGGGAATGTCCCCTTACCACTTCCTAGCTGAGGCACAGCCCTGGTTTCCTCCCTTGGGATAGTCCTAGACCCTGCCACTGCTCTCTGTAAGTGGCTGCTCCTCCGGAACCCAGGGCTGGCCTTATGCTGAACCCTGCTCAGCGCCAGTGCTTGTTCTGCGCTGTAGCCATGGTCTCTCTGAACAGGGGGAGCTCTGCAGGCCTCAGACAGGGGAAGGGGTAAAGGGGTGAGGTTGGGATGGCAGGGGTCCTGTGGGGTGAGACAGGACCAGCAGGCGGCATTGCTCGGGAAAAAGCCTCTGCTGTGGAGGGGAAAGCCAAGCCCCTCTGCTGTCTTTCAGCCTCAGTTTCCAGTCTAGACCATCCATCGAGTCTAGACCCAAAGCTGGGTGAACGGGACCCGAGCGCCGGGCGCTGTCTCCCCTGGGCCGAGCGGCTCTCGCTGCCTCTTGTCTTGTGGGTTTATTGCTGGATGAGACCTCAGGCCCTGGCTCCTGGGAGAGGGAAAGGAGGGGTTGAAATTGACCCCTGAGCAGTTAACTCACGACTCCCCCCAAAGCCATGGGGAATTCACCAGTGCGCGGGCGAGAGAGGCTTTGGGCACCGCTGGGCAGGGCTGCTGGCTCGGATGAAGGCCGGGTGGGTGGAGGCCGAAGCCCCACTAAGACACTTCACAAAACAGCGCCAGCAGAGTGACCAAGGGCTGAGCTCCCCTCTTCCCCTGTCTGGGACAGAGCTGCAGCCCCTCCGTGGGGCGGGGAAGGAGGTGGCTAGCCGTGACTCCTGCCAACCTCCCCCTTGCAGCCGCGCTAAGGGGAAGACAAAATCGTCCTTTCACCTGGGCCAGAGCCAGCGTGAGGCTTTGAAAGGAGCGTTAAGCAGAAGCCGTCGCGCTGCTGCATGCAGAGGGCGGCTGTCGGCCTCTGGAGAGGGGGAGAACAAAGCTAACGTACGCCACCGAGCACCGATATTGAACCTGTTTGTCCCATGACAGGAAAACAAGTCTGGCCTGTCAGCCGGCTTGCAAAGGGGCCAGACACAGCCCCCCCACCCGGCCTGCCGGGGGCCAGACCATCACTGCCTTGCTCGGCAGGCCAGGGAGCATGGGAGACACAGGCTGGACATTCAAGGGGGCAGGGGAGATGCAGGTGGGTGGTTTTTGACAAACCCTTGCCATGTAAATAGCAGAGCCCCAACAAGAATCCTTACACCAGGGAGCTTTTGTCTAACGAGCGTCTAGTCAGCAGAGCTCTCTGCTTGACGGGGTGCTGTCCGCTTCCAGAGAGCGCATCCCTGCAGCCCCTCGGCCAAGCCGTTCCTAGGGATTTCAACAGAGGGTCCTGTGGCACCTTTAAGACTAACAGAAGTATTGGGAGCATAAGCTTTCGTGGGTAAGACCCTCACTTCTTCAGATGCAAGATGCACTTCTTGCATCTGAAGAAGTGAGGTTCTTACCCACGAAAGCTTATGCTCCCAATACTTCTGTTAGTCTTAAAGATGCCACAGGACCCTCTGTTGCTTTTTACAGATTCAGACTAACACGGCTACCCCTCTGATACTAGGGATTTCAGTGAGCCACGTCTCTGATTACACGGATTTAACAGACCAGGCACGTCCAGCAAATGATAATATTCCAAAAAACTGGCCTGGGCAACTGGGGCCTTTTTGCAGGTGAATGTGCTTGGTCTGGGTATTGAATAAAAGGTAACCAGATATCAAAGTGTCTATTTGGCTGGGTGGATAACTGGCGTGTTCATTTTCCTGTAACAACAGCCTCCCCTATATTTGTTGAACCATTCCTCTATGGCTGGACTCTATTTCTTTTTCCAGTCACGGGCTATTTCCTTCTGCACGTCTATTTCCGCTAGGAAGCCTCCGGGGCGTGACCAAAAGCGATTTTTAACACGCATACACTCAACACACACACACACATGCACACCACACACATGCTGCCAAGCGGCTCTGACGATCAGACGCCTGCACCTTTCGTTCCTGGGTGGAGCGCGGGGCCAGAATTAATGGGCAGAGGATAAGAGCTGAATTAATTTTGCCCAGAGCAGCAGAATTTGCACGGGGTGGCCAGAAAACACAGCAGGAGGTCGGTGCGTTCCGCATATTGGCTGATTGGTCTCACCCAGATGCTCAACCCTGGCAAATATGAATAGGAACGACCCTGTGATCTTCCGTATTCTAGCCGGGTCTCCATAGCGCCCATCCCAGGGTGTCGGTATCGGATCACCTGCCAGCAGCACGGTGAGCGACAAGACTAGCGTCTGTTGCATGTGGTTCTATCTCCCTTCCCTTGGCCGGTGCCTTCTCTCCAAGGATGTCAAGGCACTTTAAGGCATCAGATAATCACTCCCCTTCCCCGTAAGCGCCCTGTGAAGTGGATCAGCATTGCAATGAGGGAGCCGGTCTGTGTGTGTCTCTGTTGGAGAGATTCATCGCTTCCCTCGCATATCTGTGCTGAGCAGGGAGCGATTCTCCTGGATCATCGGCAGCACAACAATAGCCCCGGAGTCCTACGTGGCTGCCAGTTTGTGGCACTGTCATTCTCCCCATGTTACAGATGGGGAAACTGAGGCAAAGGGAGGTGACTTGCCCAGCGTCACAGCACGGGTCAGTGGTGTGGGTGGGACTAGAACCCAGGCATCCTGGCTCCCGCTCCAGAGAGAGCTATGCCTAAGTCGCAGGGAAAGACACAGAGTGCTTCTGTGGCCATGGGAGCCAAACCCCGCCCCAGACCAGGGCCTGCTGCGGTGCTAGCCACAAATGTTGCAGTCGGGCTGCTGACCCAACCCAGCCTTTCCCTTCCAGCCACACAGCAAAATCTCCCAGCCGGGCCCTCATCCTCTTCCACCAGGATTACTGCAGCTATGTCCTCTCCCCTCCCACGTCACCGTCCCCTCTGTACAAACCAGTGTTGCCCAGTTCCTCTTCTGGCCCATTGTTCTGGCCACATGGCTCCCTTCTATCAATCCCCCCATTGGGCATTCCCCATCCCATAAGGTCTAAGCTCTTTGTCCTCCCCTCCAAAGCCTGGCTTGTCTCCTCCTGTCACATCCCCGTCCCCTGCACACAGATCACCCTTCCAGAGCTTCCCCACGCTCAGATCTCTCTGCTGCCAGGCCTCCTTCAAGAAACCTGCTGATTCTGTCAAATGCTTGCCTATTTTAGTTACTTATCTGGTGCGTGGCTTGCCCCATTTATGGGGAGGAGGGTGAATTTTGAGAGGGGCATAAGGACACTGGGACCTAAATTAACAATCATTAATACTGATGCAACATGTTTGTGATTTCTTGGTTTGTTCCACACGGAGGATAACAGCTTACTACTGCTGCTAGCTTTAGCCTGTGCTTTGGTATGAAGGGCCTGATGGCCTATCCCTGCTGTGGGAGCAGGGCCGGCTCCAGGCACCAGCTTACCAAGCAGGTGCTTGGGGCGGCCACTTCGGAGAGGGGCGGCACGTCCAGCTGTTTGGCAGCAATTCAGCGGACGGTCCCTCCTGCTCGGAGCGAAGGACCTTCCGCCGAATTGCCGCCGCAGATCGCGATCACGGCTTTTTTTTGTTGGTTTTTTTTTTGGTTTTTTTTTGTTTGGCTGCTTGGGGCGGGCCAAAACCCTGGAGCCGGCCCTGTGTGGGAGAGGCCTTTGCAATTTCAAGCCATACTGGCTTTCAGCCATCACTGGGGTGCTCCTCTTTTCGTTTGGTTCGTACAGCGCCTAGCACCACACAGTCCTGGTCTAGAAGAACTATGGCTCCTTGGTGCTACAGCCATACAAATACATAATGAGAGCGATATTTTTAAGCTTTGAATTGAACGTGGCTCATGCAACTTACAAGGGAAACTATAGAATCGTAGGGCTGGAAGGGACCTCGAGAGGTCATCTAGTCCAGTCCCCTGCACTCAGGGCAGGACTAAGTATTATCCAGACCATCCCTGAGAAGTGTTTTCTAATTTGTTCTTTAAAATCTCCAATGACGGAGATTCCACAACCTCCCTAGCTAATTTGTTCCAGTGCTTAACTACCCTGAACAGTTAGGAAGTTTTTCCTAATGTCCATCCTTAAATTTCCCTTGCTGCAATTTAAGCCCATTGCTTCTTTTCCTGACGTCACTGGTTAAAAAGAATAATTGATCACCCTCCTCTTTATAACAATCTTTTACGTACTTGAAGCCTCTTATCATGTTCCCTCTCAGTCTTCTCTTCTCCAGACTAAACTAATCCAGTTTTTTCAATCTTCCCTCATAGGTCATATTTTCTAGACCTTGCATCATTTTTGTTGCTCTCCTCTGGACTTTCTCCAATTTTCCACATCTTTCCCATAGTGTGGTGCCCGCAACAGGACACAATACTCCAGTTGAGGCCTTACCAGAGCTGAATAGAGCGGACGAATTACTTCTCGTGTCTTGCTTACAACACGTCTGCTAATACAGCCCAGAACGATGTTCACTTTTTTTGCAACAGTGTTACACTGTTCACTCATATTTAGTTTGTGATCCGCTATGACCCCCAGATCCTTTTCCGCGATGCTCCTTCCTAGGCCGTCATTTCCCATTTTGTATGTGTGCAATTGATTATTCCTTCCTTGTCATTTGTCCTTGCTGAATTTCATCCTATGTAATTCAGTCCATTTCTCCAGTTTGTCAAGATCATTCTGAATTCGAATCCTGTCCTCCAACGCGCTTGCAACCCCTCCCAGCGCGCTGAGCTCTTTAGGAAAATCTGGCCACTTATTTTGGTTGCCGAGTGCTCCAAAATCATGAGTCAGGTCCAAATATTCATGAGATTTGCTTAAAAACCATGAGATTTATTAAAAAAAGAATAGATTTGGGATTCTTTTTCTTCACCTGTTGGGCTTTGAGCCTTTAAGTCGTGTTTTCAAGCTTTTCTCTGCAGCCATGGGAGGGCTAGAAAGTTCCTATTTTTTAGAGAGGGAGCCCCGTGATTCCCCCATAATCACGGGGCTCCAGAAGCTCAGGCTTTAAGAAAAACACTAAGACTCACAACGAGACTGGGGATAAAATAATGGAAGTTGCCAGCACTAATAGGTGCTGAGCGCTCTAGAAAGTCCAGCCCCAACTGTGCTGAGCTCATTGGAAATCTTGGACCTGCTCCTGTAGGAGGGGGGCTGGGCACCTCCTGTAGGGGGAGTGGAGGGGGCTCAGCACCTGCTAGGATATGACCAAAATAGCCCTGCTTTTCTTCAGAACTCTCCTGTTCTGGCCAGTGCACCAGAACAGATGCCACCAGAAGCAGAATAGGAAACAAACGTGGCACTGATCCCTCGTCGTGTGGCTGAGCCCCGTGCAATGGGACCTGCAGCGTCTCACTCCTCAGTGGGAGAACGTCCCCGAGGTTAGATGCCTGCAGCCGACAGGACCCTGCTGCTGACCCAAGCCCAGCTGGCCGAGATGCACCAGATGACCTCGGTCATTGGGTTGGGCCATAGGGAAGGTGGTGTCTTGCACAGATTCCAGACAGGGAAGGGCTGGCAATACGGTCCCCGTGAGCCGCACCCGGAGCTGCAACGGTGGCTAGTGCGGCATGCACAGGGTGGGCGTCATGAGCGTCCAGCCGCTGCGGTGTCCTGGGCCCATCCCAAGGACAGAGCGGAAGAGTCACGTCCTGCCAGGAGGGAGCGAAAGCAGGATGCGCCACTCACAGGGTCCATGCAGTTCTGTGTCACGGCAGTGGCTGCCTCACTGCCCTGTAGGGCACGGCAGGGCATTCCTCGTGCCCACACAGCCAGACCAGCCCATAATGCAAAGCTAGAGATCTTTCCCCAGGGTGTCTCTTGCTCCTCCACCTTGTCCTCAGGCCCTCTAGGCCAGTGGTTCTCAAAGCCAGTCCGCTGCTTGTGCAGGGAAAGCCCCTGGTGGGCCGGACCAGTTTGTTTACCCGCCGCGTCCGTAGGTTCGGCCGATCACGGCTCCCACTGGCCGCAGTTCACCGGTCCAGGCCAGCACGTCCCTCAGCCCACGCCGCTTCCCGCAGCCCCCATTGGCCTGGAGCGGCGAACCGCGGCCAGTGGGAGCCGTGATCGGCCGAACCTGCAGACACGACAGGTAAACAAACCGGCTCGGCCCGCCAGGGGCTTTCCCTGAACAAGCTGCAGACCGGCTTTGAGAACCACTGCTCTAGGCTACTGTTTTCCCCCGGAGCCGAGTTAAAGTGGGCAGCCTGCCACCCCATTTACACTGAATGGCATCAGAGTTTTACGTTATGCCCCTGTAATAACTGGAACCAGGCTGCCTGCCAGCCTGGCGCATGCATTTCTGCCAGTCAGCCGAGATAACTCAATCCAGACGCTCCTGGCGGGATCCAATAAGAGGCACAGTACATTAAACCCCGCGCTGCCGACCAGCCTTCACCACTTATGGCCCTGTCATGGAAACTGTCATCCACAGACTGAGCCCTGCACTGCAGGCGGCAGGCGACCAGAGAGCATAAATCCTCCACAGACCTCGTCTGTGCTGCGGGAAGAGCAAAGCTCAGGAGGGGTGGGGCGGACAGCTCGGTCCCTGCATCACCAAGGGGGATTGCTGACGCTGCTACTGCAACCACTTGGCACGTCATGACACCAGCAAGGATAGAACTCAGACACCCTACCCCACCCCCCTAATGCACAGACCCTGCCACTTGAGCTAAAGGAAACTTGCCGAGAGCAGTATGGGGCTTATGACACACAGCTGAACAGTTCTGATTTCACCCAGTAGGGGGCAGTGGTGACACAGCCACACCAGCCTGGCCCATTACCATATTCTTGCTAATTCACTACCCCTAACATCTTCTCTCTGCTAAGAAAGAGAAACACTGCTGGCAGGTGCTTATCTTCCACCTCCTTTCTGTGAAGGTGCTGGAGCGTGGGGA
This sequence comes from Malaclemys terrapin pileata, assembly GCF_027887155.1. Lineage (NCBI taxonomy): Eukaryota > Metazoa > Chordata > Testudines > Emydidae > Malaclemys > Malaclemys terrapin. The sequence goes on along the minus strand of NC_071513.1, from coordinate 100,087,651 downwards.
GCTGACTGCCCAGAACTCCACCTCCTGCGAGGTGGGCGGGGCCTCTGGGCAGCAGTCCGTGGTTTGCACTATAAAAGGGACTGCAGTGTGTAGCAAGTGGGATAAAGGATCCCATAATGCACTGCGCTGCTACTAAAAGCAGAGCTCTCTGGTTATGTCCGAGCCAGCCCTGGGGTCACTCAGCCCCATGACTAGCCCTGCAGCCCTACTGAACACAGTGGCCCATCTGACCCCAGAGCCATGGCCTCGCCCCCAGCCAGGCCCCACAATGTGTCTTTTCCTGGCTGAGATCTGTGCAAAGCCCAGCGCCCGGCCAGCCAGCGAGCGCCCCCACTCATCAGATGGTGGCTGTGTCAGCGGGTCACGTCCATGCGGTGGGAAGGAAGGTGAGGGAGACTGTGTGTGTTTGCAAAGCGGGCAGCAGTGAAGATGTGCAGCCAGACGTGTGAGTGCGGGTGTGTAAGATACACAGCCCCCCTGAGGATTTTTCCAAAGCCTTGTGAAATCACCAGCCATAAATACCTCCTAACTCCGGGAGGTGGCTCCCCCACGGAGGAGAAAGCCAGAGAAAAATCCAGAGCAAGGAAGGAATCGGATTCTGGCTCCAAACCCAGGCCAAGCCTTTCAAAGGGGCTGAAATGTTCTTTCTGCGGCTCCGTAGCGCTGGGGAGATGGTGCAAGGAGATTCTCCTCTCTGTCTGCTCACAGGTGGCGATTCTGTGGAGTCCGCTTGTTCGCAGATGCAACTGGGGGTGAATTTCACTTGCCCCCTGGCTCGCTCTTCACAATGAAGAATTTGCGCTATGCTGCTTTGTGGCGATTGGCTGCGTAAGCCACACGGCGTTGGCTCCGTTCCCTGACTGGTCGATCAGAACTCGTAGGATCAGGTCTCTGGGGCATAAACTTGCCAGGACGAATATCCCAGCATGTGAGCTCGGAATGTGCCTCCCGTAAGCATCTGGGCTATCACACAGCTGCAGGGCTGTGTCACGGGCAGGCCACGGTTGATGGCATTTTAGGGGCACTGTCTGTCGATAGGGCTCAATCCTGCGAACCCCCACTGGTTTCAATGGGACTTGCAAGGGCTCAGCACCGCTCAGGATTAGGCCCACAGAGTCCTGTTCCCATTAAAGTCAATAGAAGTTTTGTCATGGACTCCACCGGCTACAGGATCGGGCCCTTAATTTGTAAGCGCGCTCCGGGACGGAAGACGTGGGATCTCTGTAATTACCAGTGATTACTCACTAATCACCATCCAGCCCCTTCTCATTACCGAAGACACCAGGCAGCCTGTGGACCCATCACTGCTTCTGAACGTCAGCAGAACGGAACCACCTGCAAAACACCAAGAGATGGCACCAGTGCCAGGGCTAGCCAGTCCCGGCGGGAGTCTGCATTTCTTTTCCTGTTGACCACCCAGATATGGTGCCCTAAACTGCAGCCAAGCCCAGGTAGGGGGCGAATGCCTGGCTGGCTGGATAACAATGCAGGGAAACACCTCAGGCTCATCTCCCTGGCTCTTAAAATTATTCCCCGCTCTTGCCTGCCAGCCCAGATGTTCCGGACACCCAGATGCCATTTGTGGGCTCCTCAGCTTCTGAGGCTCTGGCCCTCTGGGAGACTTCCCAACACTAAGTGCATTCTTGTTCCTCTCTCCTGCAGGGGAAGCCTCAGGCTAGACAAGAGAGGAGCTGGAGCTGGGAACTAATAGGGACAGGTCCTGAGCTGGCTGCCTGGGTTACAGAGAGAGGCAGGATTCGGTCACAGCCTATAAATCAGCGTCAGGTGCCTGATGGACACTCGCCTTCCCCTGGCTTATGGAAAATGGAGCCGGCGCTTCCTTTGGGGCTGCAGGCGGGGTTGCCTGTGATCACGGGACAAGGCAGCGGGTTGGAAGGAACCACGTGATGTTCTCCTGTGTATGTCCCCTTCCCCAGCGGATGCTGGAGAAAGACATGGCTGGGTTCACCTCCTGCCCCAGCCAGTCACCTGCAGGGTACCTTGCCTGCCTGGCTGGCAGGGGAGAGGGGAGGATCCACTCAGGGAGTAACAGACTTGGCATGTCTGCTCCAGGCTGGCCAAGGAGAAGTTCCCATGGCCGTGAGGATCCTGGTTTGATTCCGGCAGAGTAACTCCACTCCCGGAGGCTGCTCGGCTGGCAGTCTGATGGGGGAAGCCGGGGGAAAAAACAAGCTTGGATGCTACATGCTGTAGGCTACCCATCCCCGTGCATGGCGGGGTGCCGCTGAGGACTCATCTACACTGGGGATTTTAGGGGCTGGCACAGCCTGGCCAGAGCAAACCCCAGGAGGACCCTTATCCACCCCGCCTGGGGTAAATCAAGAGAGACTCCACTGAAGCCAGCTCCGGTGAGTGCCGCAGGTGCCAGTCTCCGCATCTAGCGGTTTGGCCTGTTTACACTGGGGCTCTGATCCTCCGGAGAATTGGAGCCCTCGTGTAGACAGGCAAAGCCACTATATGCCGAGCCTGGCGCCCTGGGTGTACTAACCCGGCCTGAGCAGCACCTTGGCTGGCTCTGCTCGTCAATGCCAGGGATCTGTGCTGCCCCACTGGCTGGCATTGGGGCACAGCCCCAGTGCAGATGCAACGGCCACTATCTTGGCTGAAGCCGGGGGATTGAACCAGCGACCTTCAGCGCTGAAACTAGGCAGGAGCTGCTCCAGCCGGAGCTAAAGAGTCAGGGCTCCCTAGGTGGGGCTGTAACAGGCGCCTGTGCTCTGCAGATCAGCACGGAGGGCCCCTGTGCCAGGCACTGCTCGGTGGGCTACAGAGACACGGCCGCCACCGCCTGGCGTAGGGCTCCCACCAGGCTGTTGGATGCTGTCCTTGGGCAATAAACCAGCAGCATCCCTCAGCTCTCCGCCTGCCCTCCAGCGCCCACATGGCCTGAGCCAGTTCTCGCCCGTCCCTCTGCAGCGCACGGCTCGCCTCTGGGCTCCCTCAGCCACTGATTGCGGGACTCTGGGAGTTATCTATCCCGGAGCATGGGGAGGAGGTGGGAGAATCTCTGCTCTGCGGTTATGCAAGGCTGGCTCCTTAGCACGGAGGGAGCTGCAGTCCAGGCCTGTGTTTCCCGGCAAGCTGGGCACAAACGTCCCCACGCAGATCAGGCCGGCCTTGTGCCAGCTGCCCCCTGCGTGCCCGCCCGCCGCTGAGCTGCCCGGCTCTGCAGCAATGAGTCGTCAGGGAAGGGGGAGGCCCCAGGCAGGCTGCATCCTCCAGCTAAAGGCTAGCTACTGGACCCCGGTGCCCAGACAAGCAGGGCCGCTGCTGGGTGGGCAAGGGGGCCACGCATCAGCAGGAAGAGAGTGAAGCTGAGGAGGGGGGTCAAAGGGAGTGTCTGCCTTGGCCCACAGCCATGGGGCAATTGCCCATTGACTCCGCAGTGGCCGTGGGCTCTCTGAAGGGCAGGTGGGAGGCCAGGGTCCCGTCAGGCCGAGGCTCCGGGCACAGATCTCCCATCCAGCGAGGGCCTGCAGCTGGCTGCTTTACGGCCAGCCAGGGTGATGGGCGGGGGGCGGGGGGGACACGGTGGGATGGAGGTTGCTCATGTGCTGAGCCGCCCTGCTGAGAGGACGTGACACTCGCCAAGTCCTGAGCGTGCCAGGCCTGACACACGTGGCATCGCGTGGGAAAGGTGTGGCCAGGGGGCAGTGGTTTGCTCCCCAGGGGAGGGCTTCCCCCTCCTGCCGTCCTGCCTGTGACAGGGAACCGGGGCCGTAAAGGGTTCAAGCCCCAGCAGTGGCCGGCGTCTGGCTCTGGGTGCTGAGGGTCCATGTGACTGCAGGCCGGAAGCCGGCACCCGCTGTCAAAGGGGTGGCCTTTCCCTGGCTGGGAGCGGCTGGGGTTGGGGTAGGGTGTGGGATGTGCATCTCTGTCTGTCTGCCCTTCCCACAGCAATCAGGAGGCCTGCCCGGGAGCTGCAAGAGGTCTGGGCAGAGTCGAGGAGGAAGCGGTGGGAGCTAGCCAAGGAAGGGCTGGGGGGGAGGCCACCAAGGAGGATAGGATGGCACAGCAATGTGCCTGGGTGAGGGTGGCACAGCAGCTGTTGTATTAGGCAGGGCCTTGGGGCTGGAACCTGGGGCAAAGACAGGGGCTCCCCTACACCTTGGCCATGTCTGGTACGAGGGTCAAGAACTGTTAGTCCCAACCGATGGGGAAGGGCTACAGGACCACTGAGACCAGCCTCTGATTCACCCCCCGAAAGGGAGGCCTGTAGCGTTTGACCAGAGGACCAAGAGCCCCACAGCGGCTTACAATCCCATGGAGAGACATTGTTCAAGGGGGGAAACTGAGGCAGAGAGCACCAGCTGCAGGGATGGAGCAAGCTGCCTCGGAGGCCCTCTTATGATGCCACCCCCGGGCCCCGCCCCATCATGAGAGGGCTGAAGGCACAAGCGGTCTGCATCCTTCACGGCATCAGGGAAAGGTCCTCACGCTCACCAGCCAGACCGGATTGCTCTCTGCGGCATCACTGGGCTTGCTTTTTACATGGGAGGCAGCTGCCATCCAGCGCCCAGAGGCGGGTGCTGAGTTCTAGCCTGCCTCACTGTATGAGTGGCAAATCTATGCACGGTTCCCAAAAGGGGCCTGTCCTGCCTGTGCCTAAGGGCGGCACCTGCTCCCCCACCCCTGGGACGAACTCCGCTCCCCTCCCTGGCATTCGTGTTGGGCAGAAATGGAGTCGGCTTACACCAAACTTCATCCCTTTTCATCTGGAGAAGGGAAGCCAGGGACAAAAGCGCTGGAACACACAGACCTGAAACTGGAGCCTGGCTTTCACCAGTCGACTGGGGCCTGGGACCTTTGCTTGCTTCTGTTGCATCAGCAGCCGGGAGTAGAGCTGGCAGCCGCTGGGTCCCAGGGGACCTGATTAGCGGGTGCTGGGATGAGTCACGGGCACAGGGAAATGCTAACATGGCAACAGCCCTTTCTGCAGCTAAGCCTTAGCTGCGAAGAAGCTGGCCCCCTGTTTTAACCCTCCAAGCACCGGCGCACCAGACAGCTGCACATGGGAACCGGCGGTCCCCTGCCAGGGTGCTGTAGGGAGTGGGGGGAAAACTTGGGCAGACTGAGAGCAGCTTCAGGGACTGCCCATCATGTCTTCAGTGGCTGGAGCAGGGCTTGAAAATTCCACTTGCTGCACCTGAAAGGGATGTTTTCCCTGGGCAGTGGCAGTGGGGAGAGCAGGGTTGGGGTGGGGAAGGAGGGACGGAGCCATCCATATCTGCAGAATTTACACTCTTATTTTAAAAGATTAGAGTTGTGGTGGCAAAGGAAGCCCTCCTGCTGTGAGCTGAGGGCAATCCATGCAGGGTCATCTGCCTGAGTCTGCAGGCAGGCAGCTGCAGTGCAGTGCCTCTGCTGCTGCTCAGAGCTTTGCTGGTGCTAGAAGTTTTTCCCCTAGCAGTACCCATAGGGGAGAGCCCCTAGCGACTCCTGGAGTGGCACCTCCATGGTGCGGTATAAGGGGCGCTGCGCACTCCCCCCACCCTCAGTTCCTTCTTGCCAGACAACTCTGACAGAGGGGAAAGAGGGTGGGATGTGGAATAGACATGAGCAACACCTCTCGAAGAACACCAGTTACGGAAAAGGTAACTGTCTTTTCTTCTGCGAGTGATTGCTCATGTATATTCCACAGTAGGTGATTCCAAGCTATATCTGTTGGAGGTGGGAAGGAGTTCACAAACTCTCGGGATGGAGAACGGCCCTGCCAAACCCGGCGTCCTCCCTGGTCTGGAAGACGATCGAATAGTGCGAGGTGAACGTCTGAACTGAAGACCATGTGGCAGCCCTTCAAATGTCCTGAATGGGGACATGGGCTGAAAAGGCAGCCGACGGGGCCTGCGCCCGAGCCGAGTGTGTCCTCACAATTGATGGCGGAGGGATTCCCGCCAGGGCATAACAGGTATGGATGCACGAGGTGATCCAGTTGGAGAGCCACTGAGTGGAGATCGGCCGACCTTTCATGCACTCGGCCGAGGCGATGAACAGCTGCGAAGACTTCCTGAACAGCTTAGTCCGCTCCAGGTAAAAGGCCATCCAGGGAAGCCTGCGCTGACTGGGCCGGGCTACTCTGCTCAACCTGAGTGGGAGGCCTGGAGGCCGACGGGGACCGAGAACTGCCCAATGTGGGTCTAGTCTCTCCCCTTGTCTTGCTCCAGTGCCTCGGCAGAGACCTCTTCTTAGCCTTCTTGGCGTGCCCCACAGACGGGGAGCGGTGCCAACTGGTGGAAGGCACTGAAGCAGGGCTGGCTTTAAGCCGATTCGGCTGATTCCCTGGAATGGGGCCCCGCACCAAAGAAGGCCCCGCAACGTCCGGGGCTGCCGGCGGAGCGGGAAAAAAAAAAAAAAAGCCGCGTCCTGCTTCTCCCCCCTCTCTCCAGCGCTTGCTTCGCCATACAGCTGATCAGCGCAAGCCTGGGAGGGAGGGGTGAGGAGGAGGAATGCGGCGTGCTTGGGGAAGACGCGGGGCCAGGGCGGGGATTTGGGGAGGGATCCAATGGGGCAGGGAGGGGCGGGGCGGGGGGCAGGGCCAGGGCGGGGATTTGGGGAGGGATCCAATGGGGCAATGAGGGGGGCGGGGCTCGGGGCGTGGCCAGGGCGGGGATTTGGGGAGGGATCCAATGGGGCAGGGAGGGGCGGGGCGGGGGGCAGGGCCAGGGCGGGGATTTGGGGAGGGATCCAATGGGGCAGGGAGGGGGTGGAGTTTGGGCGGGGCTGGGCGGAGTTGGGGCGGGGGGGGCGCGAGACAATTCGCGTCCCGGCGTGGGGCCCCACACCTGCTAAAGCCGGCCCTGCACTGAAGGGTCGCCGCGCACCGACGCCACGGTTCCCGGAGCGGCGCATCAGAGTCAGGGTCAACGCCAACTCCATCAGAATGGCTCGGAGCCGAATGTCTCTTTCTTTCTTGGTCCGAGGCTTGAAAGATCTGCAAATCGCTGAGATGGGTTCCCCCAGACAGCGTAAACCGTCCGCGTGCGGGTCACTCACTGGCATCGGCCACCTGCAAGTGTCATATGACTTAAAGCCCGGGGCACGGGGCATGCCCCGACCCGGGTGCACTAAACTAAACTAACACACTTCAACTACAGGTACTACTACTACGAACAAACAGGAGTTCTAGAGGAAAGCTGCAGACAAGCTGGAGCCGAGTAGTTCCAATGCACCTTCACTGGCGGCAAGAAAGAACTGAGGGTGGGGGAGTGCACAGCGCCCCTTATACCGCACCATAGAGGCACCACTCCAGGGGTCACTAGGGCACTCCCCTACGGGTGCTGCTAGGGGGAAAACTTCCGGCACCGGTGCACGTGGTGAGAATGCACATCTATTGTGGAATACACATGAGCAATCACTCGAGGAAGAAATAATTCAGTCCCGCATCCCCTATGGCAATCATTTTCATAGTGATGTGTTTAACGACACCTCATAGCTGTGCTGCTGGAGTTTGTCATTGGGCAAGCGGGAGGTTTTGGCAGCTGGGGCTTTTGGGGAGATGTGGAAGGCAGTTTGGGACTGTGGGATAAACACATTAGCTGGTATTTCTGCGGCAACATCACCGCTGGGGTGGTCATTGTTAGGTTTCAGAGTCAACACACTTGCGCTAAATGAGGGCCAGTCACACTTACAGTCGATTGTTTCCGACCATCCGCGGGCTCAGGAACACAGAACTGCATCATTTACCCACGGTTCATGTTTTTGAGAGAGTCACAGCTTTAAGACCTAGAAATGTGTCCCAGGTGCACCTGTGCCCGGCATCCCCTTCCTCACCAGGTGGAGGCTGAGCCTAGGTAGGGGGGCTGGGCATGAGGTGAAGCAGACAAGTTACCTGCACACATTAGGGCCCCACCTTTTCCCAGTCCGTAGGGCTCCAGGCAAAAAGCACCTGCCCTTACCCAATCCGTAGGGCTCAGGGTGTAACTAACCCAGTCAATGTAAGTACCCACCCCCTTTCCCAATCCGGAGGGCTCAGGGTGTAACTAACCCAGTCAATGTAAGTACCCACCCCCTTACCCAATCCATAGGGCTCAGGGTGTAACTAACCCAGTCAATGTAAGTACCCACCCCCTTTCCCAATCCGTAGGGCTCCGGCTGTATCCTACTTCTGCAGGTGTGCAGGACCTTTTACCGGTGAAAGAGCCTGACACGGTAATATCCTGTTTCAAGCAGAATGCAGATGAAGCATACAATGCCATGCTCCCCAATCCTGATCGTGGCTTTGTATGCTAAGGGGGTGGGTGCTTAAATTGACCAGCTTAGTTACACCCTGGGCCCCACGGATTGGGTAAGAGCAGGTGCTTTTTGCCTGGCGCCCTAGGAATCGGGAAAAGGTGGGGATGCCCCAATGTGTGCAGGTAAGAAATTGGCTCAGGGTGTACATGACAGATCTGCAGGAAAGGGAGGCTGCGCCCGGCAAGACTGGCACATTTGCACTTTGATTCCCTGGAAGGGGTGGCCTGTTGAGACTTTGGCTTGGTCTGCACTACAGAGCTGGGTCGGCATAAGACAGCTTATGTCAGTGTCTACACTACAGCCTTGCTCCCGCCGATGTAAATGCCCTCACACCTCACTCCACCTCCACGAGAGGCGTAGGGCTTACGTCGGTGTCGTCAGGGCGACGCAATGTCTGTGTAGACGCTGCGTTCCTTACCTCGGCTGTTGGCTGTCATTCTTGTCAATGTCACAGCTCCACTGGAGCTCTGGAAAGGCGAAATTGACAAGAAAGCCGGCTCCGCGCTCCCCAGCCGGGCTGCGGCCGGGTCTCGGATCCAAGCTGGATTGCCACCCTGGCTTGGGCTGCCACCCGTGCGCTCTGCTGGGAGCCATGCTGCCCCCCGGCTCTTCGCTCCCCACCAGGAACACGGCAGCCGACCAGACTCCGGGTGCGGATCTCCCCACCAGAGGCGAGAAGCAGAGATCCCTGGCTCTCAGCCCCCCCACTTCCCCCACTGTCCTTCTTCAGCCAGTGGAAGCGCTCCTGGTGAGGACGCGCACCACCAACAGAAGGCGGGTAGTGTGGACATCAGCCACTGCATTAATTACTACGGTGGCCATAAGCCCTCCTACCATTGGTCGATGTAAGAGTGTTGTGTTGACATGCCCTTAGCCAGAAGCTCACCTACCACTGACGGAGCATCATTGCCTGGACAGTGGGTCCAGCAAGACACTGTAGCCCAGAAAGGGAAACGACATTGTGCCCTGGCCAGAGGGCTGATGTGTTTTGAAGGGAGCCGGGCGCCGGGGAGCTGTCCCAGGGCCCGCCCGCTCTATGCCCGGCTGCCGTGCCCTTGCTCACCTCGCCCAACGAGGATGCCCGAGGGGATGCCTGCATTCCAGGCAGCGCTCGGCGTTCTCTCTGCTGCCCGCACCATCGACGGGGGGTGGAAGAGCTCAGTTTGGCTCAGAGGCTGGGCCCGGTGCTGGGTTCCAGAGCCAGACAGAAGCTCCACGTTCAACCTCTACCCCTCCGCCCCCCTATTAGGTGGCCAGGCGACTCCGGAGACTCCAGAGCAGGCCTTGGGGGGGTGGGGGGGAAGCAGGCTTGGCCACCCGTATCCACGGGAGGCTGCCCCCATGCGCCCCCCTGCAGATTTGGCAAACCACCATGACAGGCGGGGAATTCTTCCTGTCCCTCGGGGCGGGCTTGCCAAGGGCACGTTACGGTGAAGCGCCAGCTGCGAGGAGCAGAGAGGCGGGGCCACGGCGGCTTTGAAGCAGGCGATCACTCTCAAAGGAAGCAGGATGCATTAAAAAATATATATATCAGTGAGGAAGTGACCGGCCCAGCCGATTTCCAGCATGTGGCTCCTTCACCGGAGGCGTCGCTGCTCAGCCAAGGGACGGGCCCTGGTCTGTTCCCCTCTCCTAACCGCAACCTGAAGCTGCTACTGCTGCCGCAGCCCCATATCCAGCGGGAATCCAATCTTAATGAGATTCCAACCAGGCTGCCGGCCACCCTCTCCCCCTCCCCCGGCACATGTTTACGAGGCTGGAGCACAGGAAATGCCGCTAGCCAGGGCAAATATATGGCCCAGAACCAGCCAGAGGGGCTGGCGCTGTGCGGAGATGGCCCAGCTGCGCAGGCGACACGGAAAAGGGGTGATGGTTTCATGAATAAAGATAGTTCATTAACAGGGCCGTTAATTATTGATGAGCACCTCTTGGGAGGGGCTGAAGGCCCTCCATTCCCAGGCCTGGTTGAAGGGGCTTAGCCCCTTGCAAAGAGCCCCCTTATTTAGCGCCTCACGACCTCTCTCATAATCAGCCATCGAAAGGCTGGCCCATGCGGCGTGTTCATTTGTAATAGGGTTACCATACGTCCGGATTTTCCCGGACATGTCCGGCTTTTGGGGGTTCAAATCCCCGTCCGGGGGGAAATCCCCAAAAGCCGGGCATGTCCGGGAAAATCGGGAGGGAGGGCTGGCTCGGCCGGGGCCTCTTTGGCCGGGGTCGCGGGGCCGGGGGCATGGTGCCAGGCCGGGCGGGGAGCCGGGGGCGCGGTGCCGGTCCGGGAGCCGGTCCGGGGTAGCGGGGGGTGCGCGGGGCCGCGGGCCGAGCCGGGGTAGCGGGGGGTGCGCCGGGCCACGGGCCGGGGTAGTGGGGGGTGCGCCGGGCCGCGGGCTGGTCCGGGGTAGCGGGGGGGGGGGTGCGCCGGGCCGCAGGGCCACAGGCCGGGGTAGCGGGGGTGCGCCGGGCCGCGGGCCGGGGTAGCGGGGGGTGCGCCGGGCCGCGGGGCCGGGGTAGCGGGGGGTGCGCCGGGCCGCGGGGCCGCGGGCCGGGGTAGCGGGGGGTGCGCCGGGCCGCGGGCCGGGGTAGCGGGGGGTGCGCCGGGGTAGCGGGAGGTGCGCGGGGCCGCGGGCCGGTCCGGGGTAGCGGGGGGTGCACGGGGCCGCGGGCCAGGGTAGCGGGAGGTGCGCCGGGCCGCGGGGCCGCGGGCCGGTCCGGGGTAGCGGGGGGGGGGGGGCCGCGGGCCGGTCCGGGGTAGCGGGGGGTGCGCGGGGCCGGGAGCCGGTCCGGGGTAGCGGGGGGGGGCCGCGGGCCGGTCCGGGGTAGCGGGGGTGTGCGCGGGGCCGGGAGCCGGTCCGGGGTAGCGGGGGGGGTGTGCTGGGGGGTACGCTGGGCCGCGGGCCAGTCCGGGGTAGCGGGGGGGGGGGTGCGCGGGGTCGCGGAGCTGGGAGCCGGTCCGGGATAGCTGGGGGGTGCGCTGGGCCGCCGAGGGCCAGTAGTGCTGGGCGGGCCGGGGGTGGTCGGCCGGGGCCCGAGCCGCCCCAGGCTGGAGCCGCCGGGGGCCAGCCTGGGCCGTGCCTCCTCCCCCCACACTCCCCCTTACCTGCTTCAGGCTTCCCGCGAATTAAATGTTCGCGGGAAGCAGGGGAGGGGGCGGAGATTTTGGAGAGGGGGCGGAGTTGGGGCAGGGCGTGGGCGGGGCTGGGGGCGGGGGCGGGGGCCGTGGAGTGTCCTCCATTTGGAGGCACAAAATATGGTAACCCTAATTTGTAACATGGCTATTTTGGTAGGAGCTAGAGGCCCCGTTGGGCCAGGCACTGTGCAAACGTAGGGAACTCATAGTCCACGGGTCTGTCTACACTGCAGTCAAAGTAGGGTTGCCAGGTGTCCGGTTTTCGATCGGAATACCGGTCGAAAAGGGACCCTGGCGGCTCCGGTCGGCGGCACAGTGGGGCTAAGGCAGGGAGCTCCTCACACTGCCCAAGACCCAGCTCTGCAGCTCCCATTGGCTGGGAACTGTGGCCAATGGGCGCCGTGGGGGTGGCACCCTCGGATAGGGCAGCGCGCAGAGCTACCTGGCCGCGCCTCCGTGTGGGAGCCGGAGTGGGGACATGCTGCTGCTTCTGGGAGCTGCTTGAGGTAAGCGCCCTCAAAGCCTGCACCCCTTAGCCCCCCCCATCGCACCCCAACCCCCTGTCCCAGCCCTAATCCCCCTCCCACCCTCCAAACCCCTCGATCTCAGCCCCAAGTCCCCTCCTACACTCCAAACCCCTCATCCCCAGCCTCACCCCAGAGCCCGCACCCCCAACTGGAGCCCTCATCCCCTGATGCCCCAACCTCCTGCCCCAGCCCTGGTCCCCCTCCTGCCCTCCAAACCCCTCGGTCCCAGCCCGGAGCACCCTCCTACAACCCAAACCACTCATCCCCAGCCCCACCCCAGAGCCCGCACCCCCAGCTGGAGCCCTCACCTCCCTTGCACCCCAACCCCCTGCCCCAGCCTGGTGAAAATGAGCGAGTGAGTAAGGGTGGGGAGAGCGAATGACAGAGGGAGGGGAGAATGGAGTGAGCAGGGGTAGGTGCTCTGAGAAGGGGCGGGTCAGGGAGCGGGGCAAGGGTGTTTGGTTTTGTGTGAGTAGAAAGTTGGCACCCCCTAGGGGTACGTCTTCACTATCCGCCGTCTCGGCGGGTAGCAATCGATTTATCGTTAAGACGCGATATATCGATCCCCGAACGCGCTCACCGTCGACTCCGGAACTCCACCAGAGTGAGCGGCGGTAGCGCAGTCGACGGGGGAGCCGTGGCCGTCGATCCCGCGCCGTCTGGACCCCAGGTAATTCGATTCGCGTAGCTGAAGTTGCATATCTTGGATCGATCCCCCCCACGATGTAGACCAGCCCTAAGTCGGAGGCGTCTGTAGGCATACCCAAACTAGCTTTGATTTAGCTAGCTGCTCAGGTATATAGCCAGGGTCCCAGCTGGCTTGTAAAGCCCATATTACTACAACTTCCCTGCGATGGTTATGGAGCTAGCTAGATCAAAGGGCGACGGAGCCAAGCCAGGAAGTTCACATCTGCACCTGAACTTCCAGCACAGCTGGGCTTGGGGTTTGTCTCTCCCATAGATAGACCGGATGCTCCCCCCGAGCTCTACCCCAAGCTGGGGACCTCCTCTGCTTTACCACCCCCTGGTTCACCATGGAGACCGGCCTCAGACATGCCACTCAGGACTCCCGGCGCTGGCAGTGGGAGGACAAGGAGAGAGGCTGCGGCCTACGGAGGCTGGGCAGTGACCCAGCCAGAACAGAGGCCTGCCCGGGCTCTGATGGCGCCACTGGCACTAATGGTTGGGGATGGGCACAATTTGCTCTCCGAGGCTCAGGCCGGGCAACTCAAGACATTTGAGGTTCTGATTTGGGTGCTGCTGTTGGCCACGGGGTCCCGCCCAGATTGGAAGTAGTGGATCGGGGTAAGGACACCGGGAGTGCTGGCTCTGTAACCGATCACTGTGCACCCGCAGGGCGCTCACGGTACCTCGATTTCCTTATCTGTAATGGTACTGAGCTCCACCATGGAGAGGGGTCGGGTGGGGTGGTGAGGCCCGTGATTAGCACCGTGAGATCCCTGGATCGAAGATGCTATGGGGGGAATGAATTGCTAGCTAGTTGTAGCGACTAATCCTGCCCCGGGGGTGGGCAGGATGGGACCTGAGAGGCCTCGGCCGGGTCTCATTTCCGGGGGTATTTGAAAGAAACCGACCGTGCCCCTTCTCTGGACTGCCTCCAGCCCAAGGCCAGCGTCACTAGAACCCACCTCTCTGAGCTCGGCCACCTGCTTGCAGCCTGGGTAGGTGTAAAGATATTAACCCCCCCACAATGACGACACGGGGAGGAGCAGCATCACCTGGGGCTCTGCAAACAGACGATCTCCAAGACAGCAGCCTGGTCGGGTCTGGGACGAACGTCACCCCCCACCTGAGATCCAAGCTGCCACCTGGGGTTCCTTGATTGTACCAGCTGGGACAGCACTAGGGTGACCAGACAGCAAATGTGAAAAATCAGGACGGGGGTGGGGGGTAATAGGAGCCTATATAAGAAAATGACCCAAAAATCAGGACTGTCCCTATAAAATCAGGACATCTGGTGACCCCAGACAGCGCGTTGGGAGAGGGGAGCATAGTGTAGGGGGGATGGGGCGGGGACCACGCAATTGCTCTCTCCTGCTGACTCCAGCCAGGTGTTTCCTCTTAGACCCCCAGGTTGCTTGGCGATTGCGATGTCCCCTGTGGGGCACACGGTGCAGGTCGAGGCTGGGAGAGATCCTGCCCCACATGCCTCCCCGCTGCTGCTCTTCAGGGACGGACGCCACAAGCCCCATCTGTTCCAAAGCAAAGAGGACACATTGTTTTAGTGACAAGGGCGGGCTGCCTACGCTCTGCCAGCCGCAATCCGGGATAGGGGGGGCAGACGATGGGAAAGGGAGCAGAAGGAGATCTCCACGGGGCCTCCTGTGTCCTGACCTGTGCAGGGGGGAAGCCCCTGATCTCCAATTTCCTCCTAGCGTCCTGCAAAGGACCAGGGCCGCTGAGAGTGGGTTCGGGCCACGGTGAAAAAAATTTTTTGGGCCCCCCAGCAAAGGCGGACTGGCTAAACAGGGCTGACAAAGCCAGACCCCAGGCCCCCTTCCGGACCGGTGGGCCGCGGTACTTTGTACTGACTCCCCTCGCCTCTCGTCAGCCCTGCAAAGGACAGTGTTCTTGTGTATCCACAATAAGGGGCCGGGCTAGTTTCTGACACACACCCCCGAGCTGGAGGGACACCCATCGAGAGGGGAGCTCAGTCTCCGGGACCCGTGCAATCCGGGGCCCCTCTAAGGCTGCCAGGGGGTAGGGGTGACGATCGTACTGATGGCCATGTGGACACTGCTCTCCTAGCTGGGCTGCGACCTTCCGGGTCACGTCGCCTGGGCCCGTCCCTCCTCCCAAGCCTGGGCCAGGAGCCCGGTCTAGCTTCGGAACTCACGCGCCCAAACAGCCTCCCCTTCTGCCATCACAGCCACCTTTCTTCCGGCCAAAGCGGGGTGGACCGGACTCCCTGCCCAGCTCCCCCCGCTGCTCTGTAATAGAGAGACATGGGGTGTCCCTATTCCTCCTTATCCACCCCTCCTGACCCCCGGGGCTGGGCTCTGTGCCTCCACACCCCACAGTGCCCCCCGGCGCTCTGCCCTTTCACGTATTTGCCAGGCCAGCCGAGCCGATGGGGCTGAGTTTTCTCTGCTGAGTCTGGAGCGGCTCATCCCTTTGCAGACAGCTTCCTTCCGCCGGCCGGCCGGCTGAGCGCACCACCTAGCTTTCCGAAAGCTGCCCGGAGAACAGGCGGGGTCGCAACCAAGGGCCAAGAACTGACCCAGTGACCCAGTCCTCCTGCGTTCCTCAGTGCCTGCATGCACGGCCCAGCCTCTGCACATCGGCAGCCAGGCATACGGGGCGCCACCCGGTGGACAAAGAGCCTCCATCACCGTCTGCGTCTCAGCTTGGCACAGTGGGTGTTTGCATCCTCGCTCCTGCTGCCGCGCAGGAGGGGAGCACAGACCCCCAGGCAGGCAGGGCGTGATTTCTTTCCAGGGTTAGGCAAGGGGCTTCAGCGCCATGCCAGCGCGGGCAGAGCTGGTGGCAGAGCCTGGGGGGTTTCCCGGCCCAAGGGAACTCTCTCTCTCCTCGGGCAGGGTCGTGCTAACACCGCAGGTGTAATACAGGCCCCATGCCAGGGCAAAATGGCCCCCAGGGTTACCCACCTCCCCGGCAGATGCAGGGCCGGCTACGCTGGGTCTATGCCTCTCCCCGGGCTGGCGGGAGGGCCTGGAATGGGAGATATGCCAGGAGCAGGTGTATGCATGGCGGTTTGGGAGGAGGTGAGGACTGGGCTATCCTCCACCCCAGCTAGTCCCCAATGGCCACAAGGCCCACAGGGGGCATCACTGGGACTGTGTTGATCCCAGGAGCCCAGCTTGGGGGGGGGGGGCAGTTTCGCCACGGGGCCAGCACAGGGGGAACCCATCCATCCCAGACCGCAGCTGCCCCGCCCCTGCCCGACCCCAGAAAGCACGCGCCCTTCCCAGATGCTTTTGTCGACAAAGACAGTGCAGGCAGCCGTGGCAAAGCCCAATGGCCTCTGCTTGTCCATAGAAGAGGCAGAGCGGGGACGGCAGCAGGGCGAACCTCGCCCGGCCTGTGTGTCAACCCCTGAACACCCCTGCTAAGGGATCGGCCACAGAGCTCCCTGCAGGGAGAGCAATGCCCAGGCAGTGCCAGCATTAACGTGGGGGCCTATTGCTGCCCTAGAATCCCAGGGCCCGGGCACAGCACAGTCCTGGCTGCAGCAGATGCCCGGAAGGACCAAGCCGACATGAGCGGTCAGGCCAGAGCAGCTGTCTGCCACGTGGCACTCTGCTCCCCGTGACAGCGCCTCCTGCTGGGTGCCATGTGTCTGCCGGACACCATGGAACTGAGCATGCTTTTGCCATGTAGATGTCAGTTTGCTTTGCCATATAAATTGGGGGGGCGGGAAGGCACCCACATGCAATGAAACCAGGAAAGGGACAGACAACGGAGCCACCCATTCTCTCTACCATCCCACGCGGCTCAGGGCACAGCTCCAGTGAGCATTTTCCTTGCAGCCACTTCCACTGGTTCCCCGTAGCATCTGGGGTTCCCGCTGCCTCTGACCTCATCCCCGGTCGGAAGGATTTTCCAGCTGGAACAGAGCTGACAGGTGTGTTGATGTCGTGCGAGTCAGAATAGAGCCCGGCTGGCCCTCCCAAAGCTGTGTATTACTGTGACTGTCAGCTCTTTGGGCAAGGGACTGTCTGTTGTTCTGTGTCTGCGCAGTGCCTTGTACAACGGGGTCCTGCTCCAGGAGTGGGGCCCGTAAGCACGAGGGTAATACAAATAATAATGAATATGTGTGTTGCAGTAGCACCCAATCGACCACCTTCTCTTCCCTTAAGAAGAATTAATAACGTACCATCGCCCCACAGATCTTCCTATAACCTGAAATGGAAGAAAAGCCAGAAACTCCACTCAGGCCTTTGCTAGGGCCAGTCTATCCTATGTGGACAGTGCTCGGAGACTACATGATGGGCAGGAGGACCACGTCCTTAGCCCTAAAGATCCCGGCTGAGATTAGCGCCCTGTTGTGCTGGGTGCTGCACAGACCCATGTATGTCCAAATGATCTGGAGAAATGGTCCAAAGTAAATAGGATGAAATTCAATAAGGACAAATGCAAAGTGCTCCACTTAGGAAGGAACAATCACTTGCACACATACAAAATGGGAAATGACTGTCTAGGAAGGAGTACTGTGGAAAGGGATCTGGGGGTCAGAGTGGACCACATGAGAACAGTTTTCAAGTATGTAAAAGATTGTCATAAGGAGGAGGAAGAAAAATTGTTTTTCTTAACCTCTGAGGATAGGACAAGAAGCAATGGGCTTAAATTGCAGCAAGGGAGGTTTAGGTTGGACATTAGGGAAAACTTCCTAACTGCCAGGGTGGTTAAGCACTGGAATAAATTGCCGAGGGAGGTTGTGGAATCTCCATCATTGGAGATTTTTAAGAGCAGGTTGGACAAACACCTGTCAGGGATGGTCTAGATAATACTTAGTCCTGCCCTGAGTGCAGGGGACTGGACTAGATGACCTCTCGAGGTCCCTTCCAGTTCTATGATTCGATGTCTCCGCGGGATTCCCAGCTCGGGCAGGCGTTGCCACGCTAGCTCTGATTGAGGAGGTGTGAGCAGTGGGATGGCCTAGCCGCCCAAGTATGTGCAGACATACCCACAGCGAAAACACACCCATGCCTAGAAGTGCTTGCAGCCTAAAGAGACAGGGCAGGAGGAAAGGCAGGTCTGTCCGAGTTTTAGGCTCAGGCAAGCCTAATGGGTGTTAAACCAGTACTTCTTTGGGTCAGGAATGTCAGGCGATGTGACTCAGAGACACATGGGGGGGCAGAGAGGGGAAATTCGGAGTCACTTCTCTGTCCTGAAGGGGCCTTTGACTTATTTCCTGGCTTTGGTAGATCTGTGTCACCGTGGCAGTAGGGGGAGTTTTGAATGTGTGTGAACCCAACAGCCGTGTCTGCGAGTTCCTGTGGTCAGCGCAAAGCTCTCCCCACCTGTCGGGAACAGCAACTGAAGCAGCTTTTAAAACCACACATGCCTGAAATGCTTGTTTTAAGGGGCTCTTTGAAAGGGCGGACACGTTCACACTCACCCGCACCCCTGCAGACCTGGGTCTTGCTTCAGCACTGCCGTGCGCTTCTAGGGGCCTCTCGGAATAACCTCGGGGACATTTCTTCCCATAGCTGCCCATTACAGAGGTTCTTGGACCTTCCTCTGCGGTGTCTACAGCTGGCTACTGTTGGAGTCAGAAGCCAGGACTGGATGGACCACAGGTCTGACCCCATCTGGCAAGTCCTGTGTTTCCAGGTGACTGCGGTAGCTCACGCCCCCCACCCCCGCTTGGCACAAGAGAGCTGAGTTGGATAGACAAGAGGGTGCGGAACGCTGCTGGTGCATTAACGCTTAGAAACGATGACGGCTGGTGCCTGCTAAATGCCTAGCGTGAGACAGACAAACAGATCAATACGGGGGCCCTGGACTGGAATAACGACAGCCCGCAAATGCTGTTGCTGAGGAGCGAGTGGCATCGGCAGAGCGGCGGGGGCTGGGCTCCAGACTAGCGGGGGATGCTGCGGGTCAGGACAGAGGTGTATGGAGCTGGGGGGTGCTCAGAACCTAGCCATGGTCCCCCTGTTAGTCTCCTGGGGGATGTCTACACTGCAGCTGGGAACGAGCCACCCAGCCCAGGTAGACAGACGTGTAGTAACTCAGCTCACGCGAACGTGCTAAAACTAGGAGTGTGGCCGTTGCAGCTCCGGCATCGTCGGGCTAGCCCCCGAGCCCAGTTCCAGGGGGTCGGGCAGGCAGGAGAGCACTGCTGTCACTCCCCAGCTGCAGTGCGGACATCGCTGGTGGTAGGGGCAGTTAATTTGCTCACACGTTTGTGGCACAACACGGCGCTCTTGGCCCAGGCCCGGGGGGTGGGTGAGACAGTCGCACCCGGGGGCTATCACGGCCCTCGCCTTTGGGAACGTGACTGCAGTCACTTTGTCAGGGAAGATCTCTCCTTGGCGGGCTGTAAGGGCGTCGGACTCCCCTGGGGTTTGCTGGACGGTTGC
Organism: Malaclemys terrapin pileata; assembly: GCF_027887155.1. Taxonomy (NCBI): domain Eukaryota; kingdom Metazoa; phylum Chordata; order Testudines; family Emydidae; genus Malaclemys; species Malaclemys terrapin. The sequence goes on along the minus strand of NC_071513.1, from coordinate 100,068,674 downwards.
CGACAGTGAGGTCGGAGCCGTTCGTACTGCAAAGGTCAGGCTTCAATGTACCTGCCTCTCTCATGAGCCTCAAAGCACCTCCCGGGGGGATCACACAACACCTCATTCACTGTTCTATTTCTTGAGTCATAGGGCCAGGGGAGGGAGACCGTTGTGATCCCGTGCCTCAGTTTCCCCCTAGGATCCTGCGCTTTAGTGGCCAGACGCCCAGTATAACAAGCCAGACCTATTGAGCTTGGAGTTGCATAAATCAGCTGGCTCGGTGTCAACTTGGGCATCTCAGTTTAGCCCTCCACTCCCCAATCTAAAATATGTCCCCCCCGCATCTTACAACACCGCGGGCCCAGGTGGCAAGGGATGAACATTAACCCACTCTGGCCACTGCCCCATTTGGAAGCAAATTCACCCTGTAGTTAACTGAGGCTCAAGGGACAGCAAGAGAGGTACAGGGCCGGATCTTGGCCTCAGGTCCCCGGCTGTAAATCCGGAGTCGTTCCATTGATTTCGGAGGAGCGACGCTGGATTGACACCAGTGTAACTGGGAGCAGAATCTGGCCCGCCAAGCCTTTCATTTCTTGGTCACGGGGCAGATCCAGCCCAACTAAGTAGCAGCCGACAATGGGCGGGGCACCTCAGTGAGCCAACCCTGGCATCCCAACCAGTCATGTTCCCTGGTGCCTCACGACTCTGAAAACCCCTCAACTCCCTCAAACCTCCATTAACCGAAGAGGTGGGGTCTCTGACAGCCAGCTCGAGGGGGGGGGGGAGGGGGGCTCTGGCGCAAGAGCAATGCCTGGGGCTTCTCTAGGGATTTCCATTAACTAGCCTTCACGCTCACCCAGGGAGGCAGGTAAGTGGGGGGAAACTGAGGCACAGAGTGGGAACGTGACTTGCCCCAGGCCATAAAGGCAGAGCTGGGATTGGAACTCGGGCGTTCCTGGATGCCAGTCCTGGGGTCAGGCCACTGCTCTCCTGGTCATTACCCTCTCCTGAAAGTCACCTTGCGCTCCTACCACTACCCAGTCCTTTGCCTCCTGCTCCCCTGTGCCCGGCCCTATCGGGCCCTCCTTGTGCCCAGCAGCCAGGCCTCTCAGTGAGAGCAAAGGACAGCACTGCCAGCAGTCACCTGGGAGGCAGAGCAGGGCACAGATCGCCTGGTGGGACGCTCGGCCTGCATGTGCTACTGACCGACCTGGGCCTGATTTCGATCCAGCACCCGAGCTGCAGCAGACCCCTCTGTCACCCCTCCAGGGACCTCCACCCCTCAGAGGGTGGCGCTTTGGTTTGAGTGGCTGCAAAGCCAGCCCTGGTGGAAGGAGCTGGACTGATCCACGGAACCAGTGCGGGCAGGGGTCCAGCAGCCCATCCCAGTGCCCTGCTCTGGTGGGCGGGATCCCGCCGCTAGGAAGATGTGGCCGGTTCATCCACCGGCCTCTCTACTGAGGCCGCCACGAGGGGGTCAGTCAGCCCCCATTGGGATGAGGACACCTCTGCCCTGACCTAGACAGAGCCCCCCACAACTCCATTCACACAGACCACCCAACGTGCAAAGGCTGGCAAGCGCTTCTCGTCACTGCCATCCTGGGCTGGGAGAAGGGGCAGTCTAGCTGCCAAAGGCTTCCCGAGCCAGCTCCCCTTCCCCTCTCATGATCCATCACTATTCCTGGTACACGGCTGGAGGACCCGGCAGAGCAATGGAAGGAGGACATGTGTGTGATGCCACTGGTCGCAGCAGATCTGCCTCTGGAAAAGCAAGTTCTGGGGTCCAAAAATGCCCTTAGGCAGGGGCCTTATCAGGGTTCCTCAGCAGACACCCCAACAGCAGCTGCTGCCTCATGGTGGCAGGTACGTCTCCTTCACTCCGCCCTGGAGAGGCGGTGGTGGGGGTGGCTGGAGAAGGATCTAGCGAGCTAGGACAGGGGAGGTTCTGTAGGGAAACCCAAGGGCCAGCCAAACTCAGCTTAGAGGGAGGTTTGAGGCCCCAGGGAAGCTAAAGCCCAGGGACAGGGTGAGTTTGATGTTCGCTCAGGGTCTGTCACTGCTGACCGTGACTTGTATTGATGCCTCCATGGGTGCATTGCAGGCTGGGAAAGACAGATCCACCTCCCCCCCTGTGCGACGGGGACATTAGCTCCCTGGCAAGGGAGGACGTAGCCTGCAGCAGGCAGCGTATCAGGCACTGTGCTCCGGGCTGGCAGCATTACAGGGGTCGGCAGCATTCACGGTCCTGTTGGACCATTCCTTGGGGGGGAGACAGGGCAGCTGCTTGGCCAGGCCAGTACATACCCTGTGGCTGATGGCATGTCCGGCTCCCTTCCCACATAATGACTTGGAGCCGGAGGAGCTGCTGAGCATCTTCGTTAAGGTGCTGAGACCTTAACACCCTTAATACAAAACAACAGCAAGCCAGGGACCCAGGACACAGCCACAGCTCCCGGGTACTGTCGGCCGCTGGCCATGAATACTGGCTTGCAGAGGGGCTGTAGGAGATGGAGCAATCCGGTGATTTTCAAACAAGTGCATCAGTGCAGGAAGTCCGTGTCAGCAGCTGCTGCCCTTGTGGTGTGACCCTCCAATAACAAAATCCCAGGGTGCGTTTCCCACCCCAGCAGAGAGACCCTACAATAACATCTGTGCGTACAGCCGCCAACGCTCCCAGAGTGACCCTGCCCAGCCCCAGCGCCCCCGGGCGCCCATAATCCGAATATAAACTATCATTTAAAAATTAAGCTTGCCAGGGCGTGGCTCCGTCATTTGTTGATTGCCTGCAAAGTGCCATGCACCCATGGCTGCATAAATAACAACAACAATACAGGGCACAGGCAATCCGAGCACGACGAGCAACCCTACAATAACAAGCCAGCTGCCCAGCTCTCACAAAAACCCCCGCAATACCCACACTGGCTGCCCAGCCCGCTTGAGCAAGCCTATGGTAACAAAACAATGTTCCCAGCCCTCCCCCGGCAAAAAAAGACCCTACAATAACAAGCATCTGCCTGGACAGTGGATGATGAAAAAGATTGCTGGCCACTAAAGAAAGAGATTGGTGAGCCAAACTTCCCGCTACTTATCTGGGAGGGGGGATGATGAGAAATACCTGCAGAGAGCAAGTGTCCTTTCTAAAGCCACAAGAGCAGAGGCAGAGAGGTCTCTCCTTAGAGCGCTTTGCAATAGCTTTAATTCCCGGGCCGCTTGCCAGCAGCCCCCCCTTGGTGCATTTTCCTCCCCGGGCCGGTGAGCTCTCCTCTCCAGTGAGCTGTGTCTCCAGACCTGTCCCACGGCTGCTCATCAGCCCCGGCACAGGAACCAGCAGAGGCAGCGCCCGGCGCCGCACATGTTCATTCCCCGGCAGGGCTTTGCCAGACAAAAGGCTCTGGTTTTAAAGGCACATGTTCCAATTCCCCCGGCCCCGCTGTGTTCTGATTGGCTGGGCCAGGGCAGGGCTGATGCTTCTTGCTGGCTCTGTGGAGCCGCTCAGCTTGGGAAAAAAACGGGAAAGGTGTGAAAGAAAGGGGTGTGTGAAAATACACACTACACACACACACACACACGTGTGTGTGTGTGTGTGCCCCTGGAGCCCCACACACCTGCAGGCACCTGTGGGGAGAGACACACACGGAGCCATGCACTACCGCGTACACACACGCAGGATCAGACAGGAAAGGCCTCTCCAGCTTGGAAACCACAAACCTCCTGTGGAAAAAGCTAGCTAATGCCGGGCCAGACAGGGCGCTGGCACTAAGAGGATGAATACTTCCTTACTCACGGACTAGAGAGACATTTAGCCAGTCAGCCTGTGGCTCCCTTGTTCTGCCCTGGGCTTTCCTGCCCCCCTGCTTCTGCCCCAGTCCTCCCCTTGGCCACCCTAGTTCTTATCCACACCTCTCTCCTGTGAGTTTCCAAAGGGGTGGGGTGGCTGCCATCTTCCAACTGGCCAGCAGGGGGTGCTTTTGTACTGATTAATCCATCCCTTTTGGCTGAGGCTGTGGGACCCTCCCTGCCCTGGCCTCCCTCGCCCTGCCTCTGCCAATTCTTTATCTGGGATCCAGCGAGCGGGTCTGGCAGACGCTGAGCGCGGTAGCCCTAGGATGACCAGACAGCAAATGTGAAAAATTGGGACAGGGGATGGGGGGTAATAGGAGCCTATATAAGAAAAAGACCCCAAAATCGGGACTGTCCCTATAAAATCGGGACATCTGGTCACCCCCTGGTGTTCCTATGCCAATGGCTGATCTTAAACAGGGCTTTAAAACCCCAAATAAATAGGCTACAACAGGCAGGGCAGCCTGGCGCAGGGCACTTAGGACAAAGGTCTGACGGTGGAATATCCATCAGCTTTGGCTTGGGTCATTGGCTCGTCCAGCCCAGCCCTGATCCCCAATACCCTGGCCTCAGCCCCGTGTCCTGTCTTCCGACAGTGGCCAATGCCAGGTGCCCCAGAGGGAATGAACAGGACAGGGAATCAGCAAGTGGTCCATCCCCTGTCGCTCATTGGCTGGCTTTACTCTTTGCCCACAACTCAGCAGAGAGAGGAGCCCCCTGCTCACCCAGTGTGGGAAACTGAGGCCCGTGGCAGGCAAGTGGTCTTCCCAAGGGCACACAGAGTCAGTGGCGGAGTCAGGAACAGTCACACTGCCTGCCGGAGCTGGGAGAAAACCCCGACAGAGCTGTGATTTTTGGCCTGGCCCAGGCACGGCCCTGCTCTAAGCACTCCTGTCTGCCTTTAGCAGGTGTTCCTCATATAACAGGGCTGCAGGCATTCATGTGAGGGAAGGGGAAAATGTCCTCCTCAATATAAACCCTGCAGGAAAAATGGTGGGTTTGAATCTTCTAATGGGATGGGATACTCCTCAGCTTCAGAGCCCCATGGCATGGCCAAGCACCGGGGCTGGGCCGCTGCAGGGGGCTTCTTCAAAACATTATTCCCATTAGCGGGGCAGGAGGGACCGTCACAGAAATTCCTTCACTGCCTGCAGAGCACCGGCGGCCCTCTCACTTGGACGGCGGGGTCTGAAAAGCCAGGTCCCCTGGGGAAGCAAAGGGTTAATGCCAGGGGTACGCAGCGCTTGAGAAACCCCCAAACTTAAAAATAAACAAAGAATTGAAAAAGATCTGGGTTGTGGGGCAGAGGTAGAAGAAATCTCTCCCCCAGGTACCCCACCCAACTCTGCAGCCCATGTCCCTTTAACAGGTGTTCATGGTCTGCCTTGGACTCGGGGCCATGCACAGGCTGTTCTCCGTGAACCACGTTCCTGCGTGCCCAGTGTGTGTTTGCCTGGCTGGGGTTGCCATGGCCTGGTTCCTTTAGTGCCTCGCGCAGGGCAGGGTAAAATTACAGGCTACAGGTCGCAGGCGCAGTGAGTCTGTTTGAACAGGAACCGGCTAATTATCCCCAGGCGTCTGTGCCTGCGTGCGGATGGATGTGAATGTGTTTGTGCACACGAGGGGGGTGCGTTTCGGAGTGAGCGTGTGTGTAGGTGCGTTGGTGAGTCAGTGCTCTGGTGCGGGGAAGGGAGGGTGTTTAGGAGTGCCTGTGTGCATTTGTCAGTCGGTGCTTTTGTGTGTGCGTTTGAGTGTGGGTGTGCATTTTGGTCATCACGTGTGTGTGCATTTGGAAGTCAGTGCTTGTGTGTGTGTGTGTGTGTGTGTGTGTGTAGGGCAAGGAAGACTAACCCAAACCTGCATGAAGGAAGCACTTCTTAGGGAGCGAGGCCTTCCTTCCCGCCTGCCTCCACCCACCGCTGCCCCTGCAGCAGGCAGGAATGGGAGGGTCCTGAGGCAATGTGAGGGTCTCTGTTGCTGGCAGGGGGGTGGAGACCAGGCCAGATGTTGGCAGACGTGCTGGCTCTGGCCTCCCAACCAATCCCAGGCGTCTCTTCCACTTTGAATTTCTGAAAAGCCCTCGGATGATCAGGTCCCCTTTGTTACCCAGGGCCAGGTCTGAATGCCTGAGCCAAGACCAGGGACTGGGGTCAGAGCCGGCCCCTTCAGCCTGCAGGTCTCCGCCTCACTTTGTTCAGATCCCCAGGTCTCTAGCCAAGTGGCCTAGTTATTATCTCTCGCGCTGAGTTGGATCTCAGCCCCAGCGGGGATGTTCTCAGCCGGTTTGACAGCTGTCTCCCGTACAGGGCACCGTGCATTCAGCCCAGCTCAGCGACCAGCTTCTCGGCACCGTGTGACCATACGGACCGTAATCTCACACCCATGTGAACAATTCCGTGTGAGGAGTTCAGAGACGCTCTGCACCATATTGGATGGACACTAGGGCCTAGATCCTCTGGATCCACAGAAGTCAAGGCGAGTTAGGTGCCTAAATACCTTTTAGGATTTGGGCCTAGGAGGCACGATAGCAGTTGCTACTGGGTGTCCATAGATATAATCACCCTTAGCTTGTCTAAAGCCCCGTCTGACTCCAGTGGTGCCAGCTTTCATGGTGCCTCACAAGATCTGTGGGAGTGGGTCTGGTGATTGCTATCATCCCCATTTCACAGATGGGGAAACTGAGGCATGGCAAAGTTAAAGGGCCAGGTCTGCTTCGAAAAGCAACCCCGTCCCGATGGTGTTGTGGGATCCCTGACCAAGTTTGTTCAGTTGACCCCTGGAAAAGGTGTCTTTCTTCAAAGTGTCACCCCTGCCACCTCCCCATGGGCTCTGGCAGTCAGGCTGTGCAGTGCCCCACAACACACACACACACACAATGAGGATTCAGCCCTCACCTAGGCCAGGTCCCTGAGCTAATGACCCAAGCTTTACTCATGGGATCTGTACCTGGCCCCAAGATCTCTTTGGAGATTGGGACCAGGCACCCCAACCCCTTTGGGGTTCCTTAGGGTGGCTTGAAATTGTCCGTTGAGTATTCTTCTCAGGCAGTCCCATGCTGTCATCTCCAATCAACAACTCCTTGGATGGGCCTGGGACTGGCACAGCTGGGCCCCTGCCTTAGCACTCCCCGGGAGTTGCTAAGCAACCCCTGCCACCATTGGAGTCGGCGCATTCAGCAGCACCCAGGGCGAAGCCTCCGCCTTCCCCCAGTCCACCGGGTGCCAATCACTGGTGCAGGCGGTTAGTGCTGAGAATGCCGCCCCAACACGCCGATGCAGCCGGAAAGCAGACACAGGCAGACGTGAACGAAAGGGACCAGGAAGGAAGGAGGTGAGCGGACGGCAGGGTCGAACAGGGATCCTTTATCCACACCAGGGGAGCAGAGAGGGCAGGGCACAGAGATTACAGCGCGAGCAGCAGGCTGCGGCCTGTGTATGGGGCTTCAACCCCAAATGAGGTCCAAAGGCATGAATGCTACAGCTTGAGCTAAAGGACAACAATTAATAAAGGTTGAAAATACCATTCGAGGTTTTATTCGGCTACATGTTCACAGCCACTTGGCTTCAGGATTTCCCCAGTTCTGTTAGGAACACAGGAAAGTACTTGGGCACTTAAAGAAATGGCCCGTTATCTAAAAGGGCCCAATAACCACCAGCACCTATTGGGATTCTTCTCAATGGGAGAGCGGCTGGGAGCTAAGCACTTTGAAAATCTGGCCCCAGTTACAGGTGCTGTGCACTGTTTTCTGTTAAACAGTCTTCCCATGGCTTTTTCTCAGTGTGCGAGCAAATGTTCAGTCTTGGGAAGACATGCTGTGGGTTGGTGTTAATTTTGCTGTCCAAGATTCTGTGTAGAGAGAGATGGGGGAGCAGCAGGAGAGTTCGCCCCCTGTCTTGATCTTTGACTGGAGTCAGATCTTGAGGCAGAGCACCTCTCTGGGAACTGAGCACTGGCGTTGAGCTGAGAGTCCTGAAAAACAGGCTATCGTGCATGCTGTTTGACCACCTCTGTTCCAGGCCTAGGGTATATAGTGTAAATGAAGAACAAGTTACACTTAGACCCCACATTATGGATTTCTTCTCTACTGGGAAGCCAACCTGCTCACCACTGGAGAAAGATAGACAAGAAATAGCCCCCTCGATACAGGGAGACAGAGGGATAGCAGTTGGGAATTTCTGAGTAGCCTGTAGAATCACAGAAATTGAAGATGGAGAAGACCTATTAGCAGATCACTGAGTCGGGGTAGGCTTGTTCCCTCCATTGTATCGACATGTGTCTTATCTGGTTTTAAGTAGTGCAAGCAGTGAGGTTTCCACCACCCTCTTCAGAAACTCTCCTAACTGCTAAGAGAAGTCACAGTTAGAACAGCCCCCCTTGATAGTCAGCTTACATTTTCCAGTTCTCACTTGCATCTTTTTATTCCTATTTGCTCCCTATTGGTCCTCTCTAGACAACTGCTCTCTGTCCTTAGTGTTGAAATACCCTGGCTAATGTGTCTGTGCCCTTCTGCCCTCTAGTGGATGAAATCAGAACTGCCAGGTTGTGTGTCATAGGCCCCGTATCACTAAGAGTGATTCTCTTTTACCTCAAGGGTCAGGACCTGAACTTTTAGAGCAAGGGGACACAAGTTCTGTCCCGCAAAGTTCTGATTGGCCACTGCAAGCAGCAAAGTGACATCCGAGCTGGCCATGGATTTATGAAAGGACGTATATCTTCCCCATGCTGGGTGGAAAGTCATTGCATCTCCCTTAGTCATCACTCAGCCAAGCCGCACGGATTGGGTGCGTGTCATCTTGCTGCGTGGTACTGACAGGAGCACTAGTGAAACCAGACACCTTGCCCTTCAGCGTGTCAGATCTGCTGCAGTTCCCATCGCCGCACGGAGGAAATGATCATAAACATTGATCGGGGAAAGTTATGTTGGATCAGCCCGGAATATCTTTCCATGGCTCCGATCAGCTCGTACTTCACAGCTCGGTTTATGAAGCAGGGTTCTGAGGTTTGGTTTTGCAACATGTAAGAATGAGCCAGGTACTCACACCCAGACGCCACGGTTGCTGGTCATTTCCTAGGGCTGGAATTTGGAGTGCCAAAGCACAGCTGCCTGTCTGGAGTGCTCTGTTAACTCAGCTGACACAGGGAACTGAGATAGCCCAGCGAGTTCACCCTGTTCCACCAGGGGGCAGTGCAGTACACACACAAAGGCTGGGTCAGTACAACCCTGTTTTGGGGACCGTACCATCGAGGGGACTGACCCAAAGCCCACTGAAATCAGTGGGAGTTCCTCCGTTGACTCCTTTGGGAATTGGATCAGCACCAGTGCAGCTCTACTGGTGATAGAAAGGGCAGAAACACTAGTGTAGACAAGCCACAAAGAGTCCTGTGGCACCTTATAGACTAACAGACGTATTGGAACATAAGCTTTCATGGGTGAATACCCACTTTGTCGCTTTTTACAGATCCAGACTAACACGGCTACCCCTCTGATACTAATGTAGACAAGACAATTTGAATCCTGCTCAGAGCAGGTCTAGATGAAACGGGTTAAAACCACCTGAGCTCTGTCTACATTAGGGCTCCCACTGCTGTTACTGTTCACTGCATCAGGGCTAGTGTGATGGTGGGAGATTTCAGAAAAGGCTCCACACACACACACACATACACACACACACGCACTCTCTTTCACAAGCACTCTCACACGCTGTCTGGAGCAGAATAACGTGGAGAAACTGGACGCCTGACTTCCTGTCCTGATGCAGCCAGGAAGAACAGGAACTAAATTGGAGCCATCTATCACTGTGGGGACTGAGCTGTGGATGGCTTCCTCATTGATAATAATAACCTCGCTTTTCCCGTCTGCAGCACCATTTGCCCAAGGTGCCCAAACCGCTTTGTATACGTGCATCAGGCCTTGCCATGCACACAACCACATATGCCCCTGAGGCCAGGACATGGGATGGCTTCCTTTATTTCAGGACCGAGCATTGCATGAGAGGGTTCCCCTTTTTTATTGTCCCCACTATTACTGGAGATATTAGATCTTGGGAAAACCGAGGGCCCAGTCTAGCAGGTGAGAAGCTCTCTCTCAAATCCTGCCGAAGGGGAGTCATTTTACAGCTTGACTGGCGTGCACAACTTGGGGATTCGTTCGCAGGCATGTAGCTGTATAATTATTGCTCTAATAGGGCATAATTCTCCTCTCTGGCGCACTGCAGTCAAGTCACATGGGCGCAATGTATGGTCCTGGTTTTGTACTGAGATCATTTGTGTCAGATGTTAAAGAAAAATGGAGTCAAAATCAGCCCTTCGCAACGTTCCCAAAGCAGCCGGGCCAGACAGAACTGGTGAGTGTCCATCTGTGGGACCCTGGGCCAGGACCCAACTCAACCAAAGCTTCTCATTGCTCGATTCTAGTGGGATTTGGGCTCACACCGCTCAGCCGGCCGGTAAGGATAGTTTAGAGACTGTGTTTTAGGCCCCAAACAGGTTTTAAGCTTGGATCCGTCCCTGACCTGGCATGAAATTTCAGCAAACCTGGCTGGTTTGAAACTCAGTCTGGGGTGGACCTTTGTGTGCTGACAGGCAGCTGGGGATTGATGGTGAACCTAGGCAAACGGCCCTGCACACACAGATATCGTCTCAGTTCCTCGTCGGTTCTTTGCACGGGATGGAAGCCACTCCCAAAGGAGCTGCTGCAGATCTGGGGCCCATAGTTCACCTGCCGTGTGTGTGTGTATGTGCGGGGGTGTGTGTGTGCATATATGTGTATATGCACAGGCATATTGGGGTGTGTCTGTGTGTGTGGTTGTACATGCATGGGGGAGGGGGTATATATGCATTCGCGTGTGTGCGTGCACAGGACAGGATCCAGTCCTTCTTAGGCCGGTTGCTTGTCGGGGTTGTCTTTGCCTGGCACTGTTTGACCACCGATGTCCTAGCAGCAGCCTGTGTGTATATAACCCATGCCCAGGTGTGCGTGTGCGGGCGTTTGCTTGTGAACCTGACAACAGCTTCTCCTGGGCTTTCCTCCTGCTCTATTTAATTATGCACCGGGGGACAGGGACAGTAACGAGCAATTAGGTGAGCTGGATAAATGCCCTGGTTTCACAGCCTCTGTGCTCGGAGCCCTTAGAAATCTCTTTCCACTGAGAAAGGAGAGGGAGGGGTGAGAGGAGAGATGGTTTGGGAAAAGATGGAAAGAAGCCACTGTCAGCTGGGAGAAGCAGGGCAGGGAAGGTCCTATGGGTTCAATTGTACTCAGTGGCGGTGATCACAATCCCGAGCAACTCCCTTACTCTAGAGTCACCCCCATGGAGCTGCCAGCAGAGTCTGGATCGCTCTATTTAACAGGCAGAAAATTCCTGCCACTATCCAGAGAGGAAAAGCCCCTCTCAGAACAATGCCATCGTCCCAGGGCAACAGTCACATGGGACAACATTCCCTAGCAAAGGCTCCAGCATTTCACCCAATAAGACTGCAGCCTGTAAAGGGATTAAAGCCCATCTGGAGACTGATTGGCAGCTAGCTCTGAAGTCACTGTCCCTCCCTCCAGCAATGAGCTGGTCCCTCACTGTCCTGAAATCACACAGGGAGGGCGAAGAAGCCAGAGGGCTGGCCTTCAAAAAGGATCAGGTGAGGGTCCATTGGGCCAGGTTGTTTTGATAGGAAATAAGAGCAGTTCCGTACTGTCTGTGCTAAGAGGCAGATTCTGCCCCTTGTTCCGTACATCCAGCCCTGGGACCAGCAAGGTCACATGGTGTGATATTCGGACCCTATGGTGATCTCATTGCGTAACGCAATGATCTGGGTTCAAATCCCAACTGACTTGGTGCATTGCGTGCCAAGCAGCCTCCTTGGGCAGCCAAGCTGAAAACTGGAAACTCTCAGTTAGGAGTGGGTTCACTCACCACTGCCCACGCGCTTTGTCATGGCATCAGGGCAACTGGCTTCTCTAATAAGAAATACCCCAAAGATAAGAACATAAGAACGGCCGTACTGGGTCAGACCAAAGGTCCATCCAGCCCAGTTTCCTGTCTACCGACAGTGGCCAATGCCAGGTGCCCCAGAGGGAGTGAACCTAACAGGTAATGATCAAGTGATCATGCTAGTTATACAGACCAGCCCTGCTGGGGGACAGGTCTACACTGGCTCCCAGGCTGTTTCTGTTGCCAGCTCCAGGCCTTGGTCCTGCTCTCCAAGGTCACCAATGGGGTCAGGACCCAGCTACATCAGCAACATGTGCATAAATTAATGGAGATATCCCATCTCCCAGAACTGAAAAGGACCTTGATAGGTCATCGAGTCCAGCCCGCTGCCTTCACTAGCAGGACCAAATACTAATTTTGCCCCAGATCCCTAAGTGGCCCCCTCAAGGATTGAACTCACAACCCTGGGTTTAGCAGGCCAATGCTCAAACCACTGAGCTATCCCTCCCCACATGTACTCCCAAGATAGCTGCATGAGAGTCTGAGACAGAGTCTGCTGGGTCAAGGGCCCTCAGCTGTGGAATGAGCGTCCAGAGGAGATGCGACTGACCCAGAGCACACATGGTCTGGCCACTTCCAGGACGTGCGCCAACTGTGGGGCTGAGAAGCAGTAGGAGAACCTGGATACATACTCAGAAGACCTCATGATATGCTACTACATAGGCCCAATTCCCCTCTCGGTTATATCAGAGCAACTTCACTGAAGCCAACCTAGGCTGTAACTGAGAGGGTAACACTGCTTTAGAGATCCCTGTTACACAGGAGGACCAGCCTGCATCGCTTGGAATATGAGAAAATTGTCAGCATCGCATTGGAGCTACCAGTCAGCCGGGGCTGAAGAGCTGGAAGATTTTCCCCTCAACTCCTCACTGACTGTCCAGCTGGGAAGGTCATTGCAGAGACAATAGAGGGCCTGTCACTTAACGAAGACGCTGGGCAGTGGTTGTAGGCTGACATGGTGCTCAGTTAACGAGTAAGGGTGGAGTTTTCAAAGGCGCTTATGGGAGTTTGGTGCCTAAATCGCACTGAAAGCCAATGGGAGTTGGACACCTAACTCCCGATTAGAGCAGGTCAGAAATTTTCCGATGAAACTTCGTTTTGTTGGGAAATGCCCATTGGCAGGATAAAATGTTCTGTCAAATCTAGTACAGATGCAATGAAACTTTTGTCAAACACTGCCCCCCCCCTCAGCTCCAAGGGGCAGAGAGGCACAGCAACTGGGCACCCTGTCTCCCCCCACCCGCCAGCACCTCTCGGGCTCCCAGAGCTGGAGGGATGGCAAAGAGGCTCTCCACCTCTCCATGGCTGGGCTGGAAGGATGTTGTCATTTTCACTGAAATTGACAGGAACCTTCCCCAAGTGCTGACAGAAGCAGAAATATTCCATCTCAGCTCTTCCGAAATGAAATGTTTCTTTTCAATCCAGATTTTAATATTTCCTCCCCACTCTGGAATGAGACTTTTTTTTCTCAAAACTGTGAATATTTTTACAGGGAGGGACCCCCTCTTTTTGGCCAGCTCTGCTCCTGTGATGGCCCCTTTGAAATTAGCAGCCTAAGACTTGACAAGGCTGGGGACTCCGGCAGGACTCTCCACGCCTGGCAAAGTGAATGCTGTCAGGATTCTGGAGACGGGACCAACTGGGAGTGATTTGCACGAAGTGGGTCGTTCCTACCTGGGTCCCATTATCCCCAAATCCCCTTTGCTCGAGGTAATTTGAACAAATGCTCCCTGTTCTGGCTCACCCCTCTCCCAGATTCAGCCCTGTATTTCAGAGGCTACCCATACAAGCACCCTGTCAGGGTGTCAGCTGGGCCTTTAACAGAAGTTCAAGTCCCAGTTCTGATCTGTCTGTTCCACTTCCCCATCCACCCCATCAATGGAATTCTGGGACTTGTAGTGTAGGCATCATTAGATTTGTGGGCTGGAAGCAAGGTATTCTGGGAAAGGAGGAAGTGGAATAAAAGGCAGGCCACTTTCCCAGTGGGGAGAGAAACCTGGGGAAAGCAGCTTAGGGACCCAAGAGGGTTCCCAGCTGCCTGGAGCCGCTGCAAGCTAGGGGCAGACTTGAGAATCTCTGATACAAAGAAAGACGAGCTATTTGTAAACAAGTAAGAAGCTGGGGAAGTCCAAGGAGAAGTTGTGGGCAGTTTCCTGTCCGAGTGTTGAGAGGTTCTGTGTGTGGAAGGGAGAGTATGTCTGGAAGGATAGTTATTTTGTGTGTGTTTGCACCATACCCAGGAGGGAAACTGAGGCACAGCTACAACGGGATGCCAGAAAGTGCCATGCCCCAAATGCCGCTTCTTAAAAAGCTAAACACAGCCATAGTAACTGCCTTTGCTGGGTCAAAATTCACCCTCCACAGCCTTCCCCACCGCACTCCCCAAATCAAAGTAGACTTTACTCTAACTCCGGATGGGTGGGTCTGGGATAGCTACACATTCAGTGGGCTCTGTCCTGACGCCCTTCACTCAGTTCTGCTCAGGCAGATGGTCTAAGGTCTGAGTTTGCTGTCCGGACTGCAGGTGAATCCTAGAGCGTGTTCACGGAAAGAACTCTGATCCTCGAAATTCCTGCCAGAAACCTGCTCCGAAGAGTTAACCCTTATCCAATCAATGAACAGAAGCAATAGCACATAGCCAGATGCAGCCAGTCATAATTCCTACTGGATTTCTGATCTCAGTTCCTCAGGACAAGCTGCCTGCCAATCAGCCACAGGCCAAGAATGATCCAGTAGCGCTCAAGTAACAAATACAGGGACACAAGCTTGTGGACTGGAACGATCCTCCCAATGCTGCTGCCGTGGACGGGCACGTTACACAGACCCCCTCACATCAAATATTCATTATTCATCTCTGAGTAATGCAGCTAAAGTGGTGATCGTGGCCAGAGGAGAGTGATGCGCTTCTTAGAAAGTACTAGTGAACTCCAGAGGTTACCAGGCTAGGGAACGCGCCCTCCCTCCCAAGGCGAGCCAGCAGCAGCCCATTCAAAAGCCAAGAATCCAAGAATCTGGACTCTGAGCGGGAGGAAACTCTAGGGTCTGAATCCTGTGATTGAACCGAAAAATAGGTCTCCACTAAAGCCAAGCAGAGCCCAGCCGCCCGCTCATCACGGCCCCTTAGGGATGTCCTTGCTGGAAGTAGCCGGTCAAGAAGTACCCTCGGGAGTCATTAGAAGTTGTCTCATGTGCATTGCTGTGACCAACCGTGCAGCTAGTAATGGAGAGGGAGTCTTCTCTCGCCACTGGGGACTGGGACTCTCAAATGCTTGTGCTTGGCTGGGACCGAGAGGGAACATGGCGTGTTGGGACCTGCAGTCTCTTCTGCGGGCCACGGCTCTCTGATACCGATGAGCTGGGCAGGCTGGGACCTGCAGTCTGTGCTGTGGGATGCACAGCGCTCAGATTGAGAGGGAGCGTTGTATGCTGGGACTTGCACGTGGGAAGAGAGGCCATCTAGTCCAGCATCCTGTCTCTGCCAATGGCCAGGTGCAAGGTGGGCTGTTATGGAATAGCCAGCCTTTAAGGTAAGTTTTCTTCCCCACAGCCCTTTTCTGTGGCCCTGAAGCATGAGGGCTTAAATCCCACTTAACTTTTGTTTTTTCGCTAGTCATATAACGGGCTGATCCTTCGAAGCTCTTGACCTCAGTGTTTTCAAGTGGCAGTGAGTTCCACAGGTTAACCATGCCTTGCACAAGAGCTTATTTCCATGTATCCATTTTAAACGTGTTGCCATTCAGTCTTGCTGAATAGCCCCTCATTCTTGTACCATGACTGACGGCCCTTTTAAAAGAGCTCTCCAACTCAACCACAAGCTATGGGCTGGATATAGGGGTCACTGGGCGAGGTTCTGCAGCCTGTGCAATGCAGGAGGTCAGACTAGATGCTCAGAATGGTCCCTTCCGGCCTTGAAACCTGGGTATCTATGAAAACGAAGGAGGGAAAATATCCGTGCCCCATGCACTTCTCCCAAGCTGTTCGTTATTCTGTGTCCCTCTGCTCTCTTCCCGTTATCCATCTCAAGCTTTTCAGCCTCTCTTGAAAGTTCACCATGCAGAGGCGCCAACTTTCTAATGAGCCCCTCTGCTCCAGGCCCAGCCCCCACTCCACCCCTTCCCCCAAGGCCCCACCTCCACCCTGTCTCTTCCCACCCTGTCCCGCCTTTTCCCGCCTTGTTCCACCCCCTCTCCAGAGCGCGCCTCACCCTCACTCCTTCCCCGAGCCCCCAGTGCCTCCTGCACGCAGTGGAACAGCTGATTAGCAGCAGGTGGGAGGCGCTGGGAGGGAGGGCTGCCAGTGGGTGCTCAGCACCCACCTTTTTTTTTCTCGTGGGTGCACCAGCCCCGGAGCACCCAGGGAGTTGGCACCTATGTGGTCCTGTTCTGTCTCTTCCAATCAGAGCAGTGGGATTGTTCACTGCCGTGGGACAGGTGTACCCCATCACCTTCATTAACCCCCCTTCCCCTTTGGCTGGAAACGTAGAGTCTTCGGGTGAACGCATGCATGGCACCGTGCATGAAATGGCAGGACGCTACTAAGTGCGTGCTCCAAGAAACCAGGGTGTCGCCCTGCGCCGAGACCTTGCCCCAGCCCAACGCCACCACCATCTGCCCTGCGGCAGTCCAGAATGACTCGGGATTTGGGGTGGCTGATTCGAGACGCCGTAGACACCTTCTCAAACTGGCCCTGATCTCCTGATCCCCCTACTCCGCTCTCTCTCTCTCACACACACACAAGAATCCCCTTTGATCTTGCACATCAAAGGTAGGCGAATGCTGGAACTGCAGCTCCGGGAGGGTTGGGCCAGAACTGAATGGGGAGCATTTGCAAACATGGTGGGGCGGGAGTTCTGTGGAGGAGACCTCGCTGTGGGAGAAAGCGTGGCTGGACACATTCTGGTGCAGAGGCACCTCTGTTGCACGCCAGCTATAGACGGATGTTTGTTCTCTTCTGCTAACGGGAATTCCTTATCCTCCTTGCCTTTGGGGGCCCATCCAGGATGGCTCATTGTCCCCTGGGGCGGAGAGTCAGGGGTGGACCCAGTGTCACCAAGTTTGGGCAACACCTGGTTTAGAGGAAGGCCCAGCTGTGGGTCAGCTGCTCTCTGCCCGGCTCACTCCACGGCCCGTCCACACTGGTCCCGTTTGGCCACCGGGGGTCACTCCAGAGTGGGCGAGTCGTGATGAGGAGAGAAGCGAGGGAGAAGGGCTTGGAAGGGGTTGGCCAGTCAAGGCCAGCTTGGAGGGAGCTGATGGGGATGGGGTGAAGGGGAGCGGCGGGTGCAGAGGGGTGGGAGGGAGCCAGGCGGTTCAGGGCCCGAGAGGTCAGGCCAGGGAGTCTGGGTGAGAGGGGAAGGGCAGGGTGGTCAGCGGCACGGCAATGGTATGGGGTGGAGAGGAACAGGCAGGTTTGGGGATGACGTAGGAGGGATCCTCGCCGAGCGGGCTCAGACTGGCTGGGAGGCAGAGAGGGGCGTTGACGGTGATGCCAAGGGCACCAGTCTGGGGAACTGGCTCCTCCTAAACGGGCCAGGAGACCTCAGGCAACACAAGTGTCCAGGGCCTCGCTGAAGGGGGCAGGTTTCCATTCAAGCACTGCTGGCTCTGCCTGGTGGCCATTGCCCCAGCTCCCCCCTGCCATTCGCTGGGCATGTGGGGGAAGATGCAGGGCAGAGCCACCCTTGCTAGAGTCCGTTCCAGGAGGACCCAGGAATCCACGTCACATTTTCCTCCACTTTACTGGGGGGCAGACAGAGGGCCAGAGCTGGAGCAGCTGGTTCGGGGTTCAGACGCATACCCCGATCCCGGAGCAGCGCTTTGTGCTACCTGAGCTGGGTACATGGTAACCAAGGGCCTTGCCTCCCCACTGCGCTGCTGGCCTTTTCCAGCATCTCCTGCCCTCCCCTACATTCCTCTAGTCTGATCCCCGCTGAGTTCCTCCCTACCCACCTAGTGCTCCGCTGACCCCTGCCCACAGCCCCTCCCCACACCCTCTTCACCTGCACATCTGGCTGTCCTGGCCTAGCTCACCAGTGGAAATTAATTGGGCGACTCCTAACCTGGTCCCAGCTCAGACATGTCTATACTGCAGAACCAGTGCGCAAACAGCCCGATGGACATCTCTGCTCAGGGAGGCCCAGGGCTGGGGCAGCAGGGGGCTGTGGGTTGGGGCTGAGGGACACTGGCAGAGCTGTGGGTGGGGACTTTGCCCAGCACCTGCTCACACTCTGCCTGCCTGCTCCCCTAGCCCCTCACTTCCCTTAGCCTCAAACCGTATAAAAGGAAGGAAAATCCGCAGCAGGGATAGAGGAAGGGCAGGGGACGGCGGGCCCAGCAATGCCAGGAAAACCGAGGTCTGGCAGCAGCCAGATGAGGAGAGAAGGTGGCTGGGGGTGGAGGGAGAGGAACCCAGCTGGAGATGGGCCTGGCTGGGGGAACACAAGACTTCTCACTAAAACCAGAGTGGAGCCCTCTGCCTGTGACTGGCAATAGCGGGACCTGGGTGGAAGCATGTCCTGCTGCCAGCGGGACCCGGGCCGCCTGGCTAGAGGGGAATGGACACCTAGCTAGGTCTTTATACCACCCTCGTCACCACGGCCCCTGCACTACAGCAACCGGCCTTCTCTTGTGCCCCTCACCCTGGTATCTGATGGCCTCTGGATCGTCTCATACATTGCACCCGTCAGTGTCTTGCAAAGGGATGTGATTGTCATCCAGACTCTGGGAGGGTCCCCAGAGTTACATCCTCCTTTGCACGCATTACCCCCCCACACACACACACACCATAAAAGGGGATGTATCTGACCCCAGGAAGCTGCAAGTAACCGCCTGATTTCCTCTCTGGGAACGTCACTGCCGTATTTCCCAGCAGAGAACAGGTAAATTCCACATGGCTTTGGGCCCCAATCCGCTCAGACCTGCGTCTCGTACTCGATGCAATATGGTAATGTGCTGCCCAGCGCCGGGTGCTTGGGGATTAGCTCCTGCTTGATTAGCTGAGCCTAAGGAGGTAGCGTTGGAGGCGTGTGGGCAGATGGCTGATGAGGGACTGGGGACTGGGACTGGGGACTTCCATGGCTCATACGAGCCGCAGGCTGTGTTCAAATGGCCCCCGAACCCTACATCTCCTGATGCCGGGGGATGAGTGGGGAGGGCGGGTGGGGGAACCGCCTGGGTACTAGGGTGGCTGCATTGCCCAGGCAGCCTCAGCAGGGCTCTGGTTGGACTGAGAACAGACTTCTACCAAGTGCGGGACTAAGGGCCCGGCCCTGTTTGTGGGTGCCTGGATCGGCACTGGCGAGGGCGCCGTGCCAGGCCGGGTGGGCACCCGCGCTGTGAGACTCACTGCTGGCAGAGCACTTTCCTTGCCTGACCGCAACCGGCACAAAATGGACGTTGGGGAGAGCAAAGTGGTTTGAGCATTGGCCTGCTAAACCCAGGGTCGTGAGCTCAATCCTCGAGGGGGCCATTTGGGGATTTCGTTGTGGATTGGCCCTGCTTGGAGCAGGGGGTTGGACTAGAGAGCTCCTGAGGTCCCTTCCAACCCTGAGATTCTATGGTCTGGGGCGGGCAGCGCGGCCACTGGGATCGGCAAAGCCCGGCCGCGTCTTAGAGGTGAAGAAAGAAATCCCCCCTCTCTGCTCTGCAGCACTGGCGCAGACCCTGGCAGGGCATGGCTGTGCGGGCACAACCGGCGGTGCTGTGCTGCTCGGGAGGCCTCAGAGGCTACTGTTCCCCCAGGTCAGTGCCCGCCCCGGTGTCCCTGCATGTAGTTACAGGGATTGGTGCGGATGACTCCGTAGGGGGCGTTGTCCTGACAGACTCAATACCGATGCCAGGGGCCCGGTGCTGCTGGCGCTGCCATTGGTCAGTGGCGGTGTGAGACTCCAATCGTTTGTGGTTCTTAAAGAGCCCCCGGTGCTTGTTATAAGTGACGGTGTGAGCTCCGGCGCCCTGGCCAAATGCCACCTTGTCTGAGTCCAACCACCTCAGCCTCCCTTGTAGTTTCAATTGCACAGAGAATTGTGCTTCACTTCCTGTCCATAACCCCCTCTCCTCCCGATGTGGATGTATTGCCATGGTGGGGGAAGTGATTTCTTTGTACTTGTGGCCTTGTTTACACAAAGAAGTTGCTTAGGTTTAGCTTAAACCGGTTTTAAACTGGATCAGTTAAACTAGTGCAAAGAGCAGTGTGGACCCTCTTAATTCGGGTTAAAAGCATCTTAATTTAGTTCAGTTTAAGCCAACTCAGAACCGACTGAAGCCGCACCAAAACAAACCTGCATGAAGCGGGCCCACGCACTGGTTTAACGAGATCGGTTTGTGCTCACATCTAGCGCTTGGCCGGGTGGCGCTGTGTGTAGCGGTGCCTGAGTGTGCGTGCGAGTCGACCGCCCCAACTACTCTGGGACCCCCGGAAAGGAAAAGTGCTAGAGACAGTGAATGGAAGATCGTTCTCATAACAGCCTCCGATTGCCAGAAATCGCCTGCCCAAACACGCAGCTCTCAACCCGCCAAAAGGCTCAATTTGCTAAAAGCATCAGCTAAAAGGTTCTTTCAGGAAGCGCCGTGGGTTACGCGCGGATAGATGGACTCCAGCATCCGTGGGAGGGGTCAGCTGTTCCTGGCCCTGTGCTGCTATGGGGTGTCTGACAGGCTGACCTATAGCCCTAGTAGGGGGGTGGATGGGTTAAGCCAACCCCAGGGAAGAGGCTGAGAGAAGGAAGCACAAAAAGGAAAACCTGGCGGTGGTGTTTTAACTACCAATGTTCCCAAGCCAGGACGCAGGACGCCAGGTCCTCCTTTGTACAACTGGGGGCACCCTGTCCCACAGCAGGCTGCTCCCCCGCCCCACCAGCATCCTAACCACCTGCCTACAAATGCAATGGGGTGATTGCCTGCGGCCGCTCCTCCCACCCCATGCCTGCTCTTGTCTTATCTTAGGTGAGCAAAAGGGTGTGGCCTGTCTCACCCGTGGATAGGAGACAGAGGATCCCAGGGTGTAGGGGTGCCTGTACATCTAACGCTCACGCTGCGGGGGGCGCCCTCCTCCACACTGGCACGTGGAGGGCATGTGCTTGTATGCCAGGGCTCCGTGCAGGGTGATGCATGGCATGCTGGGACCTGCGCTCTCCTGGGGCCAGCCCTTTGAATTAAGTTTTCATGCCACTTCACTGCAGCCTCACCCCCCCTGGGACCCTTGGGGTGTCATAGCTTGGACATCTCCACTGGCTATGTCATGCCAATCAGGATGGGGTTCAGAGCCCCAAAGGCCATGGTCCATGTTAAGAGTTAAAATAATTTCCTGACAGTCCGGACTGAGCCATTTGTCACCGAGAGATGCTCAGAGCCCAGGCCCAGGAATTACCTGCAAACACCGCCCCCCCCCGCCCCCTCGGCCCAACTTCTGAGCAAACTGAGCTTAAGAGACGAAGAAACAGACTCCTGAAGATAACTGTGTGACACTCAGCCTCTTCCATGGATGCCAGTTATAACAGCTGCAGTCTGAAAAGAGCCATGTTGATAACAGAGTGTGTGGAATAGATGCAAAGAGCTGGCTGCTCTGAGTGTGTCATAGGCCCTATACTGCAATCAGTTTAGGGTGATTCTCCTTTAGCTCAGGCAATAGAAGCTTGTCTTCTTGCAGCTCCGAGCTCTAACCCTGCTGACGCCCTGAAGTTGTAGGAGGCAGCGGAGTGCAGCAAACCTGGGGAAATCCTGGGGCGTTGTGGGTGTGACCCGGCACCCTATGAATGGGTCCAGATAACACCAGTGCCCCAGCCCAGGGAGAGTCACTTTGAAGAAGAGGCTTCGGCCCTGTCAGTGAGGGTGTTAATGTCACTGCAGGGCCAGGCACCAGGCCAGGCCTTCTGTCCCTGCGTGGTTAGGAAAAGAGGTGGTCATGGGTGGTGGGTGAATACCCCCTTCGGGGAGACTAGCCCCCAGCCCCGCCCCTTCCCCCTGCTCTCTCTTTCCCCCTCCATGACCATCGGAGCCCCGAGCGCCCCCTCCACCGCAGCCGGAGGAGTCTCAGCCGAACCGCCCTGACCCACTGTCCTGAGCTGAGCCCACCACCGACTTTGGGGAGAGGGGGAGTCCCGTCCATGGGGCGGAGCGTGGGAGGAACTATGGCCTGGGTTAGGGGAGGCTTAGCCTCCCCTGGCCCATGACACCCACCGCCCTGGAGGCCTCAAACAGGCCTCAATACTGCCTGTGTATTGTCTGTAAGCACCCGCCGGATGAGATACGCAGGTGAGATCTTAACCACTTCTGGTCATGAAAGGTGCCATGACCCTTTGTGCGAGGGGTGAAACCCAGGCCCTGCCGAAGGCAGTGGGAGTTTTGCCCCTCATTTCAGTGGGATCGGGACGTTTATCCTGGCCACGTGCCATTCTGTAGCTGCAACGGGGTCTTTCTGTCTTGCACTGTTCTCGGAGACAAGGACTGTGTCGTCGTCTGTGTTTGTGCAGCACCATGCATGAGGACTGAGGCCTTTACTTGCTACTGTCATATGTCACGGTGTTGTTGAGTGTGGTTAAATCGCTGCTGCGCCTCACCCCAGAGGTGGCTGCGTTTCAGCAGGGGATGACCCAATCCCTGTGTATTGTTTGAGAAGGAGCCTGGGGACGAAAGGCGCTATAGAAATCCTTTGTGTTATTAAAATGGCATTGGGGTGGAATCTGCAGCTCCAGGGAGTGGGTCTGCTCTGGGCACAGATTTACCCACTGAGCTGAGGGTCACGGGTGCCAGCCACCAGCCGGACTTGGAGGGAACTGAGAGCTGCCCGGCAGGAGCCGCAGCACAGCACATAGGGAGCGCTGGAGGGCCGTCGGTCCCACACAGGGCTGCTTGGCCAAGAAAAGAAAGAAGAGCATAAAAAGGCAAATAAAATGCCTCTTGAATGCTGGGGCTATTGTGTGGCAGATCCCTGCGCCTCCGGCTGCCGCCTCCTGTCTGCAGGCTGGCAGAGGGGGCCCTGCAGGACTCCCTGTGGAGCTGCAGTAAAATCAGGGCCGGCTGTTATCTGCATCACAATGGCATTGCTCTCTTCCTGTGCTGCCCCGTGTGAACCCAGGAAGCCGCTCCGCTTTCCCCAATCCCGGCTGTGCCGTGCCTGGGCCCAAGCAAGAGACACTCCAGGCACGGCCTGTCCCCCCTTCCCAAACTGCCTGGCAGTCACCCACCAGCTCAATCACTGGGGCTGGCTGCCAGGTTGCCACGGCCCAGGAAGGCCCCTGGCCAGGCCGGGGCTGGAAGGCAGGCCCAGGCCGTGGTCCCTCGCCAGCTGCCTCCATCTCCTTCTCCTCTGAAAAGAGTGCACAGCTGTAACTGCGTGTTCCGCGCCTGCGAGCGCCTGCACCCCAGCCCCCAGCCTGCTTGCGGCTCAGCCCTGCTGCCGTTACACGCTGCTCCGCCAGTCGTCTAGAGAGCTGGGCTTGACCTGAGTGCTTGGAAACCCAGCCACCCACCGCACAGCCCCTTCCCTTTCCTGCCATGGCGGGGGAGAACCACCTGCGGGCACCCTCGGGGCGGGGCGTGTGGTTTGATCTGGAGGCTCATTCCCCGCCCCTTCCCTCCCCAGCGTCTGTTAAGCACATTGCCCAAGGGCTCAGCCCAGGTCTGGGGTAGCCCTGGGGAATCGGCAGGGTGGGGGGACCCCAATTGCCATGGGAAAAGTTTTCAGCTCTGGGTGCAGAGAACGTGGCACATGCCCAGATCCGGAGCCGAGGGCCTGGGAGCAGGCTGAACGGGGGATTTCTTGTAAGAGGATGAATGTTTGCAGCCTGCTTCCCTAAGGATCTGGCAAGGTGGGGACCCAGCGGAGCATGAGCCGGCAGGGCACCAAGCAGTTTGGCTAAGGGTCAGTGATTCCTTCCTACCTGCTCGGCCAGGGGGAGGGAACCCAGCCAAGACCACTCCGTGGTGACTCCGAGCAGCTTGGCTAGCGAGAGGCGGCACCCAGCGGAGCCCAGCTCTGCAGGGATCCCTACCGAGCTGCTTCCTCCAGCCCACACGTGGGTCTGCTGGTGTCTCAGCTGCAGTAACGGGGTGCCGAGCACCAGCCGGCGGACACGGCCCCACGGTAGTGTCAGCAGGAGAGCCGAAGGCCCCTCTGCTGGAGGAAACACCCTCTGCCTCCAAACACTGTCCCATCAACCCGGCGCATGGCCCCCTCAGCCCCAGGACAGGGTCGGCAGGGCCGTTACACTGCACAGCTGCTGATTGCAATGTGGGGACGAACGGGGAAAAGGACGGTGCTTAAGGAGGGAGACAACTAGCAAAGACTGCGTCAGAGGGGGCGGCAGGTCAGCTCCCACTGAACCCCGGCAGCTCCACTCCTTGCTCCCAGCCAGGAATCCTTTCCATGTGAACACCACGCTTCGGGGGCTTTGCTGGAGCTTGTGGGGAAGAAGCAGGAGGCCAGCCAGATGGGGGCAGCGTGATCGCATCCAAGGGCAGAATTCAGCCCCTGGGATAGGTGGGGGCATCTGGCCTGCGGTTCTGGGACGCGTGAATAGAATTCAAGGCCAGAATATCCATTATAATCATCCAGTCTGGCTTCCTGCTGAATTCCACCCACTGAACCCGTAACTCCCAGGTGAGCTGGAGCGTCTTCCTGGAGAGCCGTTCTGCTGGACTTTGGGCAGCGTCAGTAGTGGTGTTTGCGAAGCAGGTGAAACGACAAGCCCACGTGGGGCTGTGCCGATCTCCCCCTGACAAAAGGGATCCTGTGTTGGGACGGATGTAAGGAGCTGGAGCTGGGAATTGCTTTGGGGAGGGGAACGTAGTGTGTTTAATTGAAAACCCGGAAAGCAAAGGAGTAACGACCAAGTTGTGCACCAACCAGCATCCCGTTCCCCCAGTCTGTCCCCGTGTCGTACGGCCGGCTCGCCGGGGTGGAGACTGTGTGTCCCTCAGCGTTCGGAAGTGCCCGGTCCATGGTGGGTACTGCTGCATTCTAAATAACACAATTAGCGTAACATCCACAGACCGCAGTGAGCAGCCAAACACGAGGCTACGGTTTCCAGACGTGATGACGAATCTGACATCCCTTCCAGAAGTCTGGTTTCTTCAGCAGGGGCCGAACACCCGCCTCTGAGGATCAGGCCCCTTCAGCTTGTCTCAGCTTTGGCACCCAAAATCCCTTGTCACGTCTTAAGGTCTTGGCCTGTGGACCTGATCCTCACTAGAACAGCCCCATGAAGTCAGTGGGGCTACTTGTGTGAGTCAGGATCAGGCCCCCCAAGAGTGAGAGAGGGCTGGCGGGTCAGCTGAGTGCACCTTGAAATGTTTAATTAATAAGTATCTGTGGATATACATTTCCTAGGCCTGATCCTGAGCTTGCTCACGCTAATGTAGATGAAGTGTAACTCCACGGAAGTCATAAGAACGGCCATACTGGGTCAGACCAAAAGTCCATCTAGCCCAGTATCCTGTGTCCTGACAATGGCCAATGGGGAATGAATAGATGCCAGGGAATGAACAGAACAGGTAATCAACAAGTGCTCCATCTTGTGTCTGCCGTTCCCAGCTTCTGGCAAATAGAGGTGAGGGACACCATCCCTGCCCATCCTGGCTAATAGCCATGGATGGACCTGTCCGCCATGAATTTATCTAGTTCTTTTTTGAACCCTATTATAGTCTTGGCCTTCACAACATCCTCTGGCAAGGAGTTCCACAGGTTGTGTGAAGAAATACTTCCTTTTGTTTGTCTTAAACCTGCTGCCTATTAACTTCTGGTGACCCCTAGTTCTTGTGTTATGAGGAGTAAATAACACCTCCTTATTCACTTTCTCCACACCAGTCATGATTGTATAGACCTCTATCATATCCCCTCTTAGTCTCTTTTCCAAGCTGAAAAGTCCCAGTCTTTTTCATCTTTCCTCATATGGCAGCCGTTCCAGACCCCCCCAATCATCTTTGTTGCCCTTCTCTGTATCTTTTCCAATTCCAATATATCTTTTTTGAGATGGGGCGACCAGATCTGCACGCAGTATTCAAGGTGTGGGCGTACCATGGATTCATATAGAGGCAATATGATATTTTCTGTCTTATTGTATATCCCTTTCCTAATGGTTCCTGATATTCTGCTCGCTTTTTTGACTGCCGCTGCACATTGAGGGGATAATTTCAGAGAACTCTCCACAATGACTCCAAGATCTCTCTCTTGAGTGGTAACAGCTAATTCAAGACCCCATCATTGGGTATGTACATCATTGTATATGTATAGCTGGGATTGTTTTCCAATGTGCATTACTTTGCATTTATCAACGTTGAATTTCAGCTGCCATTTTGTTGCCCAGTCACGCAGTTTTGATGGGTGATGATGTCATGTTAGCAGGATGTGTTTCAGCTGGACCCTGCGCCCACTGGAGTTGCGAGCGAAGCTCTCTCGTAAGTGTATATGGAGATATATCGATCTCATAGAGCCGGAAGATCATTGAGTCCAGCCCCCTGCCTTCACTAGCAGGACCAAGTATTGATTTTGCCCCAGATTCCTAAGTGGCCCCCTCAAGGATTGAACTCACAACCCTGGGCTTAGCAAGCCACTGCGCTATCCCTCCCCCAATAGACTTCAGCAAAGCAGGAGCAGGACTTTGAGCCCCAAAGGAGCCAGACACACCAATTCCAGGCTGACGGAGAAGCTGCTAATTGTATTGTGCTTTGGGAGCGTGTTCACTTATTCTGTGTTCTAAGGTAGCGCCCAGATGCAGCAATCAGGAGCCTTCCCCACTGTGGGAAACTGAGGCACAGTGATGTGTCTAAGTTCAGCCAGCAGGGCAGTCACAGACCTGGGACCAGAACCCAGGTCTGCTACTCAGGTGACCTGCCCTCTGGACTATGTGGCCTCTCCAGGTAACCTGTGCTTTGGCATCACCCAACCCCTAGAATCATAGAAGATCAGGGTTGGAAGGGACCTCAGGAGGTCATCTAGTCCCACCCCCTGCTCAAAGCAGGACCAATCCCCAACTAAACCCCTGTAGCTCCGATGTCATATTGACTCATTCAGAGCCCTGGAGGAGTGACGTGGAGCTCCACTCTGCTCCTGCCCTGTGTCGGGGAGAGGCCACCAGCTGCTAGACGGCACCGTGCAACTTCTGCAGGAGTCCTGGGGCGGCCCGGCGTGACCTGCCTCCGGCTGGTGGGCAGGAGCCTGAAAACTGAACTACAGCTTTGGCTCGTGAGCACCCCCTTCTGTCGGGGGCCCTAATGGACACACTGCCCGTCCCCCAAAGCACAGTGCATCTGCAGGGCGATCAGATGGTACTATAGAAGCCTAGGTAATGGCTATGAATGTTGTTTTCCTCTGCTCTGCGTTGCTTCAAGTGAATTACCTGGGGCTCCCTGGGAATTATCCTGCAATTACTGCGGCTCTCTGGGTAGCTGCCAGTGATTTATTTAACATGGAGCAGCACAAGGAGCTGGGCCTGGCAAGAGCTGCACCACCAAACGAGCCCTGGAAGACCCAGCAGAAGAGGCAGAAGGCAGAAGAGAAGCAGCGTACTGACAAGGGGGTCACTGCTGTCCCCTCCGCCAGAGAACCCATTGCAGCCCCAATGGCCGAGCAAGCAAACAGCTGAATGAAACGAAGCTTAATGACAGCATCTGTCCCGATCTCCCTTTACCCCGCACAGAGAGGGCCAAATACAGACCTAGACAACACCAATACAGTCACCCGTGCACCAATGGAGTCACGCCCATCAAGTCTGAACCAGGCCTGGAAGGGTGACTTTGGTTTCTCTCTTCACAGCCCAAGCTCCAGCCGGCACATCCACTCTGCTCTTTTTGGCGTGTTAGCTTGAGCGCCGCTACCGCAAGTCTGCCTGCCTGGCTCGCTCCCAGCCCCAGTGTAGACATCCCTGTGGAGCTCTATGTGGGGAGCTGGGCGGGGCGACGGGCCTGGCATTGGTGCATGAGACAGACCAGCACGTCGCCATGAGTTTGTCGCTGGTGGCATCGTCTATTCACTCAGCTCCTTCCAGCCATGCACTGAGCGCTGTGACTAACGTCTGCCCCTCCTCGTCCCCCCGGGAGACGCGTGGGTCTTGTTATGGTATCGTCTCCGCTCCAGGGACCAGCCCACAAACAGCAGCACCAGCAGCTGGGAGGCTCCTGTGGGGTTCAGTGGCTAGGGGTTGTGCCTGTTGTGCCATGCGCTCGTTCCTGGCATCCCTGCAGTCTTACAAGGTGCTGCATGCACCCAGTCTGCCGTACGCTAGGGAGGAGAGGAAGGTTTTGTGGTGGCATTGAAGGAGGGGAAGTGTCTCTGTCTCTCTTTCTCTCCCTTCACCCATCCAGCCAAGTTTCCATACCGCGCCCATCGCCACAGCATGTGAGCACGTCCCAACCCCCACAGATTCACCTGGTGGTTTGAATTGAACGAACGGGGGAGCTCCGTGTCCCCCAGCTGCCTCCTCCTCCCCACCCAGCAAGCCCCAAGCCTCCTTGGGAGGGCCAGCAGGGGGCTGTGAGGAGGGAGGTTTCTTGGCTTCCCTGACCTGAGGGCTCTTTGAGTAGGTCTCAGGGTCAGTGCAAATGTTTGCCATGGCTTTAGTGACCCCCTCTGTGCAGAGTCCTGGGCAGGGGACAGAGACCAAAGTCAGAGAGCGTTTCAGGGCTTAAGCCACCCTCTGACTATGAGGGGGAGGAAGAAATGTCCCCTGGGGGCAGGTTACCCCATAACTGCCTTCTGGCTCG
This sequence comes from Malaclemys terrapin pileata, assembly GCF_027887155.1. NCBI lineage: Eukaryota > Metazoa > Chordata > Testudines > Emydidae > Malaclemys > Malaclemys terrapin. The sequence goes on along the minus strand of NC_071513.1, from coordinate 100,040,170 downwards.
GGGAGCAGGGGCAGGGCGAGTGGCCTCAGGAGAAGGGATTGGAACAGGGTCAGGAGTCAATGAAGTATTTGGTGCCGCGGCCACGAGCTACGGGTGTCCAGACAGGCCGAGAGCCTGAGACGAGGGAGTGAGAGAGAGGGCCTGGGGGGAGGCAGAGCTGTCGTGATCCCAGGACCAGTGGGACATCCCAGAGGCAGACAACAAAGAGAGGAGGACAGAGCCTGGCACAGAGAGAGAGGAGAGTCTGGAGTCGCCTGCTCCTGGAGGGCAGGGTAAACCACAGCCCAGTAACCACCAGGAGCTCACCTAGGACAGGCAGAGGAAGAGGCGTGTGGCCTTAACCTAGAAGCTGGTCGCTTACCGCCTGCGGACGGGCGGTCACAATGGGCTGGAGGGGTCAACGCCAGGCTGCTAGTGGTGCAGGAGGCTGAGCTGGGAATGGTGAACAGAGGAGATCTGTCTCCAGGGCCTCGAGCAGGAAAGGGCGGCTGGTGCTGAGAGGACAGGAAAGCAAGGAGGGGCCACCCTTATGCCCAGTAACCCAGTGTCTGCAGCCCTCACATGGCGGGTGGGAGACCCACTTGGCCTGGTCTGGAGCAGGGACTAGACTCCCACCTGAGCGCCCAAGACACTGGGCTAGTGGGGATAAGGGGGAAGGGGACACAACCCCCGCCCCCCCAGCTGGCTCTATGCGTGTTAGGCATACTCAGAGCACATCTATTGGCTTGGGCCCCACAGGCAAGACAGGCGGGGGAACGCCACCTCTGCTGGGGCTCGGGCGTGAGCTAGGTGGTGTCAAGAAATGTAACTGCCTGGGGGGCTTTACTGGGGGAAATGGGGGCACCTGCACCACTAGTGCCTAATGTTGGAGTTCGACGCCTACGTCCCGCTTGTGACTCTAGCCCCGGGTGCCTTTGATTTCAGCAGCCGAGAGGTGCTGGCAGCCATTCGGGGTGCTCAGAAGTGAGCCAGGGAGGGGAGATGGGAGCAGGCCGGTTGCCAGAGCAAGGAGACAACTGGGGATGATGCCGGGATGGCAAATCTCCATACTTCTCAGTAGCACCGAGCTCGGCTGGGTCTGTTCTGTGGGTGAGGGATGAGCAGGAAGGCACTTGCTGCAGAACTTGGCAGGTGTCCAGTGGATTTTTGTCCCCATCACAAATCCACCGGACCATCCGGTGCACATGGCAGGATATTTTCGAGAGCAGGGGGGCTGGAGGATCAGGATTGAGGGACATGGAGAGAGCTGTATGTGTGGGGAATCCGGGACTGGACTAGCAGGGGGCTATGGGTTGGGATTGAGGACAATGGGCAGGGCAGAGCATGGGAAGCTGGCACGGCCTCTCCCTACACGGTGCCCTGCTCTAGCCAGCTCTTGTAACCCTTCGCTTTCATAAACACTAAATCCAGGGCCTGGGGGTTCCCAGCTGCACAGTTGGGGAGGGTCCTCCCTTCCCCCACTTAGCAGCGTCTAGACTTTGTCACTTTCACCCCAGTGGCAGCGCCCGCCCACTCCTCTCTGCGTGGCGCAGACAATGCAGCGGGCCGGGGCAGTAATGCAGCGTGAAGCCCACGGGAGGGGCGCTCAGAAAGAGCCCAGCCCAGGGAAACAAAGAGCCCCTGGGAGGGAACGAGAGAGCCTGTCCTGCGAAGCCGTAGCACTTTCCTCCAGGGGCTGGCTGGCCTGGCGCAGACACGACGGGGGGAAACCTGCCTGGCCAGGCGCCCGTGGAGCGGTTACCGCCTCCGGGCAGCAGAGATCTCAGAGGAGCCCAGGCGACCGGCAGCAGCCAACAAGCCAGACGCAGGCCCTGCCGGGTTCTCGCAGTCACACAGGGGGTGCCATGCTCGGACGGCCCCGGCCCTTCGTCTGGCTTCATGTCATGGCAGGCTCAGCAGAACACTCCAAGCCACCCTGTTCTCGGGCAAGGGCCTGGCTTTGTGTGTGGGAGGCTGCCCTCTAGTGGCGAGCCCACAGAGATGGCGTGAGACCCACGGCCGCTCCTCTGAGCCCCAGTGGCAGAGGTCTGTCCGCATGGAGCTGACGGATAAAGGTCTCCCCTCCTCTCCCCGACCCATGATGTGCTTGTGTCTGTGACAGGGTGACACACCCGGGCCCCGCTCCTGCGTGGCTGTGACTCCCCCACCCCCCCAACCCTGATAGGCCCAGGGTTGTTGGATGGTGGATGAGTCTGGTAGCTCCACACGCGGACCTGTCACCCCCTCCCCAGCATGCAGTCTCTTGGCCCTGTGGACGAGGTCTGTCTTCAGTTGCTCTGGTGCAGTCACGGTCTGGGCAGCACCTGGAATGAAGATCCAGATTTTGGAGCGTGTCTCAGCCGCCTCTGCTCCATCCAGGCCTTCCCCCACCTGAGACTGTCCGCTGTCCCCAGCATCTCTGCAGGATGGGGACACTCCTCAGTGCATGAGAGAGGATGGGGCTGGGCCGCTGGGGAGGAGATGCAGTGGAGCAGATGGGGCCAGGGAGGCCATGTGGGGTAGGAAGAGGCGATGGAGCACAGGTCTGACCCCAGCTTGTGCTGCGCGTCATTAATCTCCCATAGAATCTGTTCCCGTGTGTGCCAGGGGAAGGTAGCAGCTGACGGGGAAAATCCTCCACTCAGCAGTTATTGTGCAAGTTGCAACACAGAGTCAGGGGAATGATGATTTACAGCAAGGCCCGAGAGAGGCAGAAGTAGACAGGCCAGGCGGATGGAGCTACGTAGCAGTGAGGCTCACGGGCTCACCCCTGATGTCCATCTCCTTTACACAGGGCCTGATGTACAGGAGCAGATCATTGGTCAGTGAAGCTCCAGCCCCACGGACTGTACCTGGCCCAGCAGCGTGCGATGCTGCAAGTGAAGAAAAATCCCTTCCTGACCCCTGCAGGGAGCAGCCAGCACCTTGGAGCATGAGGGTGGAGCTCACTATTGCTAGCAGCACACAGTAACTACAGGCACTGCGTCCCACGGTGATGGGTCTGGGATGACAGACAGCAGTGGGGGTGGGAAGTGCAGCCCCCTGCTTTGAAAACAGGGAGCCAAGAACACCAGAGTTCTGATGCCAACGCACTGGGAGACATTGCACAAGTTGCTCTCCCGCTGTGTGCCTCAGTTTCCCCTCCCACATCCCCATGGAGCAGGGCCGGCGCCTCCATTTAGGTGACCTAGGTGGTCGCCTAGGGCGCCAGGATTTGGGGGGGGGGGGCGGCAATTCGGCGGCGGGGGGTCCTTCCACGCTCCGGGTCTTCGGTGGCAATTCTGCGGCGGGTCCTTCACTCGCTCCGGGACCCGCCGCCGAAGTGCCCCGAAGACCAGGAGCGCGGAAGGACCCCCGCCTACGGCACCAAAAACCCTGGTGCCGCTCCTGCCATGGGGTAGCGTTAATGATCCTGAGCCCAGTGTGTTGTGGAGATCAGTCACTCGGTGTTTGCAAAGTGTAATTAATGCACTAAATATTATAGCCAATACTCGTCCTCTCCCTCCTGCCTCATTGTGGCTTCTCCTCTGAGCCCTGCTGGGTTGTGCAGGGAAAGGTCCAAGCAGTACGGGACTAGCATGCACCATGCAGGGCCGTTTTACTTCCTCTTACTGCCGGTCGCTTTAGAGGAGCCAACGTGTACACCTGCCGAGCGCTGTCCTGCTAACCCGGCTGTCTGGGGCCCCCTGAAACCTAACATCTCCACCCAGCCAAGATCACACCAACACGCACACAAACACACCCCACCACAATCCACACATACCCCATGACTGATACACCCCCATGATACGCACACACCACAATGCACCATGCTCCTCATATACACACACACACAGATCCATACACCCCATGATACATATGACCCACCCACACACCACAATGCACCATGATCCTCCTCATACACACCCACGCTACAGACACATACATACATTCCATGATGCATATGATCCAAGCACACACACCCTTGCTACACATTGTTTGTACACCGTGGGAGAAGGAGGTGCACTTCATGGTGCTACAAAGTTTTACAGCTCTGAGCCCGGAACCACCACATTACTCACCAGTCTGTTTTTAGTCTCTGTGTGTGTTTTTCCCCCCATTCATCTCAAGTACATTAGCTACTATGGAAACAATGATGTCATCGCTCTGGGCGGAGCTTAGCGACATCCACTAATGCAGTATATAAAGTCCTGTGGCCAATTTCAGATCTCAGTTCACCCGGCTCGAATGTGCAGCGAGTGTGGTGGAGGCAATGGGGTGACTCTGGATTTACTCCGGAGCCTGGTTTGCAGTGCTGGCTTGGGCTTGTGGATGGCTGGAGGGCCAGGGATGATCCTGTTATCCCATCTGTGGTATAAATAGAGAGTATGGTGTGGAGCTACTGTACCTATGGAATAGATCTCATAAGTCTGTCCAGGGTGGCCGGGTTATTCTTCACCAGCAGGAGATGAGGATCCGAAGCTGTAGTCGCAGCCCAGGGCATCTCGTGAAAAGCTGAGTGAATATTGGGCCAGATCCACGGTGCGTGTAGCAACACCCATCTGCTACTCCAAGGGTGAATTCCGGCCAGGAAAGCAAACCCTGGAGCAAGAGGCAATGTTCATTCCCGGGAGTTATTAAACCAGAGTGTCCAATGCTCAGCACCCACAATGGGGGCTGGATTTCCCCAGGGCTCAACACCCGCAATGGGGGGCCAGATTTTCAAACGATGTCAGCTGAATAAGTTCTGACTTTTCAAAGTGCTCAGCCCCCAGAAGGGCGCACCGTGACCCCTCTAGCCAGCTTTCTGGATGGGCGCAGCACCCAGAATGCTGAGATTGCTGGAAAATCTGGCCCCGATGGTGAGTGCTGAACCCTTTGGAAGAGCTGGCTTGAAGAAGCAGTGAACAGGGAAGGCGCATTGGGAGGAGGGAGAGAGGAAAGTTCCCAGCCTACGAATAAGGCTGGTCTGGACTAGGAATTAAAGGTGTGTCAGTAGCATGTGTTAGCTGACACGTTCTAATGCTAGTGTAGACAAGGCTAGTGTAGTGTGCACATGTGTTCGTTAGCTTGTGTGGGCCAGTGTGGGCTAAGAGCACAATTTAAATCCCAGCGTAAGCAAGGCCTCAGTCAGTGATTGCAGCCTCCAGGCTTTGAGTGGGAGAAGAGAGAAAAAAAGAAGATCTGGAAAGAAGAGAAGTGATACGGGGAGGTGAACAGGGGTCGTGGGAGAGTTGCTAGCTGCACTGCGCTTCCATAGTTCTAGGAGCACAGAGGCTGTGTTCACATTGGGTCTGTCTGATGACCAAAAACAATGTCACTGTAGCTAGAGCGATTCACACAGGAGCTGCCTCACCGTAGAGTCAACCTTTGGAACTCACTGCTGCAAGAGGTCACAAAAACAGATTTTCTGGCACGATTTTGAAATGGGGATGGATGGTCTGACTTCTAATAACATTTGCAGCCATGTGTGTTAAAAGGATGGTCTCTCTTGTTTATATAGTGTCTTGCATTTCTCTAGTGCTTGTCCTCTTGAAAGAGCCTAGTTATTACTATGCTGCACAATGGGACCAGTGAGAAGTTTCTAGAGGCAGCTGGATTAGAATTCGGATACTCCTCTCCAAAACCACAGGTCCCAGCCACTTGAGCTAAAGGAGAATCTCCATTAATAGTTATCAGTATGGGACCTATGACACACAGTTGAGCCGTTCTGATTCTCGCCAATAGAGGGCATTGGTGCACATACATAGAGGCCAGTTCATTACACTCTATACAGAGGTCATTTCATTAGTGAGATGCAGCCACCTCTGAAATATGAAACGTGGTAGCTGTCAGTACGGAGAAAGCTACACACCAATTTAGCACATGGGTTTAAAAAAAAAAAACCCTTCAACACTTCAGGAGTTTACACTGATCACCTGTGGGGCTGAGGAAGGAATCCTGCTTTCTCCCCTAACCCTACCCTACCACATACAGTATGGGGCAATGGGCCCGGTGCATTATGGGTCCTCCCCCCACCTTCTTCTGTATCAGGAGGTACTAGCTACTTCCAGAGGCAGAATGCAGGACTAGGTGAATCAGTGGTTTGTTCTAATGCGGCAAAGCCTTTTAAGAACTGATCGGTTGATGCTTTTTTACAGAGCGAAGGGGGGGGTTCGCCTCACTGATCTTACGGCCAGAAGGGACCGTTATGACAATCTGTTCTGGCTTCCTGCGTAACACAGGAATCTCAGCCAGTGATCTCTGCCTCCAGCCCAACTCCTTGTGGTTGAGCACGAGCGTGTCTTTTAGAAAGAGGCGTCCAATCTTGATGTAAAGTCACCAAGCGATGGAAGAAACCACCGTTTCCCTCACTAGGTTTTTCCAATGCTTAGTTTCCCTCCATGCGCTGGAGAAGTTCCCACGCCCCATGGTAAATTGTCCCAATGGTTAGTTCGCCTCGCTGTTAAAAATGTGCATCTTATTTGCTGCCAGCCACTGGATTTAGTTGGCTTTTGTCTGCTGGGTTAAAGAGCAGAGCGGGGACGCTAAGGTACACGGCTGATTGTCTGGGGAAATGATCAGTACCACGGTATCTTACAGAGATGCTAAAATCTGGGCGGGCAGTTAACTGATGGGGCTCCTACGCACTGGAGGGCTGCAAAAATGAACCTGGTTCCACAGCAGATCGTAGCCATAAGAAGTGAATGATTATTTGAGTGTCTCGTTTCACTGAAGGATTCGAAGTAACTGCACCACAGCTCACCAGAGCTGGATACTGGATAAACTCCCCACCCACTCAGCTTTTGGTTGGATCCTTCCCTTTGCAAGGTAGGATTAAGGATTATTAATTAATTACTTGTTATTTTTGTATCTGTATTACAGAAATCCCTGGAGTTTTAGACCCAGATCCAAAGTGTACCACAGTCAATACAAGTCTTTCCGGTGACTCTGGGGCTTTGAATCAGGCTTGGTTGTACGGTTCTTTGTGTTTCGTTATTATACTTTAGCCAGAGGGTTTCCACCATATTTCTTTTCCTGTTCTTGGGTGGGTGAGAATCAAACCATTTTTATTTCCAATAAGCCTGAACTTGCTCTCCATTTTCTCCCCGTCCACCCCCAGTGCATTAACCCAAGAGGGCCCTGTCGAGATGGCGGTGGCTGAGAAGCGAGCAGAGGTGACAGCAGCGCTTTAGGGCTCCGTGTGCAGCCTGAATGAGACTTGCTGCAGGGCAGGTGAAACAGTCCCCTGTGCGAAGGCCCATGCACCAGTTATGTCCCACCAGGGCCATGGGGTGTAATGGAGCATAAGCCTTGAGTCAGACCTCTGCACCAGAGTCAGTTTCATCCCGGAGGACTCATGACCCTGGTTTGACTGAGCTTAATTTCACTGCAAATTGTGTCAGTGACAAGGTGTTAAGCTCTGTATTCGGGGTCCCCATCACTCCCCCGTGCTCTCTGTTGTTACTCTTCCATCACTGCTCATTGCATGCACCTACCTACATTCCCCTTGCCCTTTTGGCTGCTTGTGGAATTCTTACCTGCTGGGTATGGTTGCTGGGTGCTGGTAAACAGCCACTGTGCTCCACCCCAGAGGTAGCTGCGATTTCAGTGATTCCCTATGCACCCCTCACCTGCTTCCTGGGGATGTCACAGGGGTTAGTTAGATAATGAGAGTGGAATGCACTATAGCAGAACACACTGCAGAGATTGTGACCTTATGAGGGATCCCACCTACGTACTAGCAGAGTGGGAGGTACCTCTCGGCTGTGGCCTCCTGCAGGTGCCCCTGAAGCAGGGCCGAGGAATGAAGGGCCAGTCATGCACTCAGACTAGCAATTGCTGCACTAGCTCCTGTGTGGGAGGGGAAAGAGCCTGGACCAGCCCCCACCTCTTGACTCCCAACAACAGGGAGCAGCCCAGCAGCCCTGCCTCCCAGCAGCTCTGGGAGTCCTATCTCTGTCATGCATTCAAACATTACGCTGCTTTCCCTGGGCCATCCAGTCGCCTGGGGAAACTGGCAGCACCAGCATCACAGTAGAGTGTGAAATGGAGACAGGGAATATTTCTTCTGGGAATGCCTGTTTCAGGCATGTATTCTTAGGGAGTAAATATTTATTGAACTCTTTAACATACCAGGATTCATAGAATATCAGGGTTGGACGGGACCTCAGGAGGTCATCTAGTCCAACCCCCTGCTCAAAGCAGGACCAATCCCCAGACAGATTTTTGCCCCAGATCCCTAAGTGGCCCCCTCAAGGACTGAACTCACAACCGTGGATTTAGCAGGCCAGTGCTCAAATCACTGAGCTATCCCTCCCCCCTTGATCAGATTCAAGATTAATCTCTTGAAGCTGATCTAGACTATGACGATCCCTTAAACAGCATCTCTTACAACCCTAATAGAGCTGTTGGGAAAGAACGTATTGGAAAACCAAAGAGCTACACATCCACTAGCCTGGGTGCTTTGCACCCTGGAGGGCTGGGGCCCCTATCCAGTAAGGCCTGTCAACACGTGCTTAACTTCAAACATGAGAACAGCCCCATTGACGTCCGTGGAGCTACTCAAATTAAAGTCGAGCACATGACATGCTTAAGTGCTTTGCCGGGGCAGGGACTATGGGAATGAACTCATGAAAGTGACAGTCATTTCTGAAAAATCCTGCATGATTGCACGGCGGGAAGAGATCAAAGGGAAGCAAATGCGGTATCAGCTTTCAAACAAGCCAAGCAAAGTGATCCTGGCAATTACTGTCGTATAAATCTAAATTCTGACCCTGATAAATAATGGAGCAAATACCATGAGAGAAAAATTGCCAGCCATCTAGAGAATAATAGAAACATTCAATGAATAGCCAGGGCTTTATAAATCTGGTGAGATGGTTATTTTTTGGTTTGCTTTTTTAGTATAGCATTTGTAAAATATGAGCGGGTAGTATGTTTGGAGCCTAGTAAAGAATTTGATACAGTGTTTCATACAATCTTACTCTGCAATTAAGTCAGACCAGCTTGAGTATAAATACTGGGGCATGGCTGGAACACTGGCTCAAAGGACGTAAATCCAAGATAGCAAGAAACAGCAAAGGTGCTGAGTTGCGGAAGGAAGGGTTTGGGTCACAGGGATTGGTATTAAGTCAGGGCAGCTTGTTTATTACTTTCTTAAATGAAAAGATGGCAAAGTGAACGAGCTTGGAAAAGCACAGCTAATACATTCGGCACCCTTACCGCCTTGCCATTTCCTGATATAGCCACTTAAATGTGAAAAGAAGAACAGGAGTACTTGTGGCACCTTAGAGACTAACAAATTTATTAGAGCATAAGCTTTCGTGGACTACAGCCCACTTCTTCGGATGCATCCGAAGAAGTGGGCTGTAGTCCACGAAAGCTTATGCTCTAATAAATTTGTTAGTCTCTAAGGTGCCACAAGTACTCCTGTTCTTCTTTTTGCGGATACAGACTAACACAGCTGCTACTCTGAAACCACTTAAATGTGGTTTGTGATGGTTCTCCATTCTGTGTACCAAACTGCACTGTAGGATCTCTATGGATAGAAATTCCAGGCTTGAATAATAGGAGTATAGTGGTAGGAATGAATGAATCCCTTGAAGACCTGGACTTCGCCAATGATGTCGCTCTCCTATCATATACCATATCCAAGAAAAAACAACTCGACTCAACGCATTCAGCCAGCAAATTGGACTGAAAATCAACTGCAATAAGACAGATATCATGACCTTTAATATTGCCTCACCATCACCAATACGGATAGAGGATTATGTTCTCACCAATGTAGAAACATTCACATACTTGGGCAGCACCATCAGCCAGGACGGCGGAACAAGCCAGGACATCCGGAACAAAATCAATAAAGCCAGGAACAGCTTCAGGAGCTTAAATACAGTCTGGAAATCATCAAAATACAACACCAACACCAAAGTCAAAATTTATCAGAGCTCCGTACTTTCAACACTACTTTCTAGTGCAGAATGCTGGGCAATGAGAAAGCATGACATGTCCAAACTGTCTTCATTCCATACAACCTGCCTCAGAAAACTCCTCCATATCTTTTGGCCCAGAACAATCTCAAACCAAGATCTATTGACACAGTGCAGCCAAGAGGATCTGAGCACCATCATTGCCAGGAGGTAGCAATAAGATGGACACCTGAACGCAAGTGAAAACGAGGCCGCCCGAAAACAACATGGCGAAGCGCTGTGGAAGCCGAGCCGAAAAACCTGGGGCACAGCTGGGAACCATTGAAAGACTTGCCAGAAACAGACAGGGGTGGAGGAGCTTCATCGCTGCCCTAAACGCCAGAGGCGTAATAGGAACATGATGATGATGGGTAGGAATATGCTACTGACCACCTACCAGGATGGCGACAGTGATTGTGAAATGCTCAGGCTGATTAGAGAGGCTACATAGAACTGGAAGGGACCCCAAAAGGTCATTGAGTCCAGCCCCCTGCCTTCATTAGCAGGACCAAGTACTGATTTTGCCCCAGCTCCCTGGGTGGCCCCCTCAAGGATTGAACTCACAACCCTAGATTTAGGAGGCTAATGCTCAAACCACTGAGCTATCCCTCCCATTTAATGTAACCTACTGCTTAAATGAACCTCTGTACTAGAAGACTGGAGGGTAGCTAATGTAACGCTGATTTTTTTTTAAAGGCTCCAGAGGTGATCCTGGCAATTACAGGCCAATAAGAAAAACTTCAGTACCAGGCAAATTGATTAAAACTATAGTAAAGAACAGAATTATCAGACACACAGATGAACATGATATATTGGGGAAGAGTCAACACTGCTTTTGTAAAGGGAAATCATGCCTCACTACTCTATTAGAATTCTTTGAGGGGGGTCAACAAACGTGGACAAGCGGGATCCAGTGGATATAGTGTATTTAGATTTTCAGAAAGCCTTTGACAAGGTCCCTCACCAAAGGCTCTTAAGAAAAGTAGGCAGTCATGGGATAAACAGGAAGGTTCTCTCATGGATTAAAGTTAAAAGATGGGAAACAAAGGGTAAGACTACATAGTTTTCACAATGGAGAGAGGTAAATAGTAGGGTTCCCCAGGGATCTGTACTGGGACCAGGGCTGTTGAACATATTCATAAGAAAGGGGTAAACACTGAGGTGGCAAAATTTGCAGACACTACAAAATTACTCAAGATAGTTAAGTCTAAAACTGACTGCAAAGAGTTACAAAGGGATCTCACAAAACTGGGTGACGGGGCAACAACATGGCAGATGAAATTCAGTGTTGATAAATGCAAAGTAACGTATATTGGAAAACATAATCCCAACGGTACATGCAAAATGATGGGGTTTAAATTAGCTGTTACCACTCAAGAAAGAGATCTTGGAGTCATTGTGGATCGTTCTCTGAAAATATCTGCTCAATGCACAGCGGTAGGCAAAAATGTTAACAGAATGTTAGGAACCATTAGGAAGGAATGATAAGATAGAAAATATCATGGTGCCACCGTATAAATCTATGGTACACCCACACCTTGAATATTGCGAGCAGTTCTGGTCACCCCATTTCAAACAAGATAAATTAGAATTGGAAACAGTATAGAGAAAGGCAAGAAAGATTATTAGGGGTATGGAACAGCTTCCATACAAGGAGAGATTAAAAAGACTGGGACTCTTTATCTTAGGAAAGAGACGACTAATGGGGGATATGATAGAGGTCTGTGAAATCATGACTGGTGTGGAGAAAGTGAATAGAGAAGAGTTATTTACTCCCTTCATATAACACAAGTAGGGGTCACCCATTGAAATTAATAGGCCACAGGTTTAAAACAAACATAAGGAAGTACTTCATCACACAACGCACAGTCAGCCTGTGGAACTCGTTGCCAGGGGATGTTGTGAAGGCCAAAAGCATAACTAGATCCAAAAAAGAACTAGACAAGTTCATGGAGGACAGGTCCATCGATGTCTATTAGCCAAGATGGTCAAGAACCCACCCCCATGGTCTGGGTGTCCTTAAGCCTCTGACTGCCAGAAGCTGGAACTGGACAGCAGGAGATGGATCACTCAATGAATTGCCCTGTTCTATTCATTCCCTCTGGGGCACCTGGCATGGGCCATTGTCAGAAGACAGGATACTGGGCTAGATGGACCATTGGTCTGACCCCATCTGGGCATTCTTATGTGGACAGGAATTATGGTAAGTGCCATAAATAATGGTCAAAGTGGTAAATGACAGGTCTGCATCTTCACCAGTAGTCCTCTGACATGTGGTGGGCTGAAGCATCCTGGAAAGCAGCAATGGCTGAAAGGCACCCCTGGGTGACCATGGATAGCAAATGCAACATGCATCTGCAGTGGGAGGAGGTGGCTGCGCTGAAGCACCATGTCAGGGAACAGGCAGGCGATGGAACTCTCTCTAGGCTTAACACTGTTGCCAGTCGGATTGCACCTAGCACACTATGCAGCCTGGATAAAAGTTGGGGCACACTGCAGCCGGAGAAGCCATTTGCACACGTTTTATGGTCTTACAACCCCCAGGATCTATGCTACATATTCTTCAGCGCCATCTACTGGCACTTTATCTACTAACTACCTATCTCCAGAGAGAGAGCGAGAGCGCGAGAGAGAGCACTGCTGGACCAGGCACATCCTTAGCAGAGGGATATTGACAAACCAGAGGGGCTTATTAAGAGAAGAATGACAGTAACGAACAAGGAGCTGGAGAGACTGAATTATGAGCCGAGACTAAGGATTTTCAAATAAGTCTAAAGGAGCCAGGCGCCCAGCTGCCGCTGAATTTCAAACGCCCTCCTTTGAATCCCCAATCCTGCAAAGGCTTATGCACATTCTTAATTTTAAGCATGCAGGTAAATATTTGCAGGACCAGGGCCTAACAGAGCTTGGCCAAGCGACCAGCTGATGACAAGGCGAAGACACGATGATACTCTGCAAGTGTTCAAAGCATGTTAACAGCAAGGAAGGGGATGAATTATTTTGGGTGTAAAAGTATAACTACAAGTGGTGGGAAGAAATCAAGAAGGGGAAAAGATTAGTCTGACTATTGGCTGCGGGCAGAGGCGATACGAGGGGGGGTGTCATGTGGGGTCACATGCCCTCCCCTCCCAGATTTCTGCCAGGGTTTATATGCCCTGCCCTAAACCCTGCTGCATACCACCAGAACCTTTAAATCATGCCTGCCCACTATCAACAATCAGGCGTTGTCCCTGGCTGTGGGGTGAGAAGGGACAGCTTCTTCAAAGATTTGAAGCAGTGAAATGACATAAGCCATATTAGTTAAAAACGCACTGGGCCAAACAGTGGGGAAAAATGTGCCGGACTCAAGAACAATCCTGGATTCCCCTCTGACATCCCTGCAAATCAGGAATATCTCCTCTGAAGTCATGCCAGCATAAAACAGGTGTGAGTAGAAGGAGAACCCAGCCTGTTCGTTTCTGTTCATCTCTCACATCTGTGGTAATTACTGGAGCTGGCCAGACAGAACCAACAAACTGCCACAAATCTGAGTTTGCATTTGGTATTTGCTGTGGCCACCGCCAGGATCCTTTCGCCTCTGCTTTGCACGGGTATTCGTGTGGTTGAGTTTCACTGGCGGCAGCCTCTGCAGGGAGTGTGTTGCAAGATCACCAATGGGAGTGTTGTGTTTGCACAAAATGAATCTTACATGGGAGAGGCCAAGCATTCGCCTGCTCGTCCAGTGAAGGGAAGCTGTCCAACCTGCATATTATAACTGTGCAAAATCCCATGTTTGGTGAGGAAAGCAGGCGAAAGTTTTCTGTTTGCTTGAAGCTACTGGGAGGTTTGGAATGCTAGAAATAGGGCCAGCCGAGATGAATTGATGGGCAGAGTGCAGGTGAAGCAGTCAAAGGTGCATGCTAGACTATTAATCATTATTCTTTGCATTGCTTTCTTGACACTGACCCGAAACACAATGATACAATCCCTGGCCTGAACAGCTTGTGCAGTTTATCAGCTAGATATCAACACCATGTGAGTGTGTGGTGTGTATTATTTATTATTCATTATTATTATTACTGGATGTTCTCCATCTGTCTATTAACAAGCGCTGCGTTGTGTTGATCACTAAACATGGACCCAGTGTGAGAAATCTTCCAAGTTATATTTTCATGACCTCCATCGCTGGAAAGGCTTTTCTCCCCAGCTACAAACACTTCCAAATGTTTCATCTGGAGCAGGTGGGGGGAATTGAAAAACTAGTTTTCTGAAAAATGTTGATTTTTTTTTTGTCATTCAGAGGCTCCAAAGTGAGCCAATTTTTTTGCAGTTTTTTTAAATAAATGTTTGGGAACTATTGACGCTTATCAAAATTACTCATTTGTTGGAACTGCAAGTTTTGGTAGATGAAAAATGTCAATAATACAAATAATAAACAATAATAAATATCAGCCTTTATTTGCAGACAGCAAGAATTGTTGACAAAATCAACAATTTTTCATTCTTTTTTTAGAGAGTATTTTTCGTCACCAAAAACTTCCCCTTAAAAAAAATTGTCAACCAGCTCTAGTTTAATTCAACCAAAGTGGAATCAAATATTGACTCTATTTTAGGCAACAATATAAAAGGCAGATTAAATACTGAAAAGAAAAACACATCTAATGTGGGAAGATGTGCTATATTGCAGCCTTAAAAAATGATTGGACTGGAATATCTCTTCCTCAACACTGTCTTTCTCTCGTTGGCCTCCTCCCTCCAACCAATTATGTCTTCTAGTAGCCCTGCCTCCTGGTAGATGTCCTTCATGCACCACATTCTTAATGTCCCACATGGAGCTCTGAAGACCATTCTCTTCTCCCTTAATGCTCTGTGCAGGGCCGGCCCCAGGCACCAGCCCACCAAGCTTGCGCTTGGGGCGGCACCTGGAGGGGGGCGGCACGGTGCGGCGTTCCGGCTCCAGCCGCCAGGGAGAGCGGGGCCACGGCCGGGCTCGCCGCCCTCCCCCCGGCGCTCTGGCCGCCAGGGAGAGCGGAGCCCCGGCCGGGCACTCCGCCCTCCTCCCAGGGCTCCGGCCGCCGGGGAGAGCAGAGCCCCGGCCGGGGAGAGCGGAGCCCCCCCAGGGCCCCGGCCGCCCTCCCCTGCCGCACTGGGGGGGGGGGAGGGGCGGCGGCAGGAGGCTTTTTTGCCTGGGGCGGCAAAAAAGCCAGAGCCGGCCCTGGCTCTGTGCAGGCCCCTAGGAAGTCCCATGTCACAGCCCCAGCCATGAAAGAGTGGGTGGGACTCATATCAGCACTGCTCCTTTAACTTGGATGTGGATCACTTGGTGAGGGTCCAGTTCGCTTTCAAAGTCTACTGCTGGCATTTAAAAAGTCTGCCTGGGCCCCAGTGCCTCACACTTGGGTTACTTATCACTCACTGTATATGATACAGCCATCCACCAGAAGGCATATTGTACAGGAGTCCTCCAGCATGTCACAGAAGCCAGACCACGCCCGGTAGAACCCGTATGCTAGGGTGATGCCAAGTGTGTTTGGTTATTCAGAAGTCTGAGTATTCAGGGGAGAGATGGGACGTGCTGGTAGCACATCAGAAAAAATGTGTTTATTTGTGCACTTGGGGTTCTCGCTTGTTTCTCGAGTGGTCCTCGTGGCAATTCTGTAGGACTTTGTGGCCCTCAATTACTGAACTACCTACAGCCACATGGCCTTCCACCCTGAGTACTGTCCTTGCATATGACCTTCTGCTCCAAATGTATGACCCTTTACTAAGGGAGCTAACAGGTATGTGTAGATAAATTAGGACATGTATCTTGTATTGGCTGCAGCCACTAGAGGGTGTCGTAAAATACACATTTGAACACGTCTGGAACTCTGTCCAGTAGTGGGCAGTGCTCCTTCTCACACACTCCCTACATTCATTGCAACCTCCAACACCGAGAGATACCCGGCCTAAGGTGTTGTAATGCTGATGGCTTTGGGATGACAGCATTGGACGGAGAGAGGTGGCTTCTATTTCTATCTGTGCCATACGCTTCCTGTGTGACCGTGGGCAAGTCATTTAACCCCCTTGTGCCTCAGTTTTCCCATCTGCGAAATGGAGCCAACCGCTTCTGAGGGGCGTTGGGAGGAGAATTTCCTCACTCTGTGAGGTGCCCAAACACTACGGTGATGGTGAAAAACCATACATGGCATTAAATTGGTACTGTATAAAGAGGGAGCTCCCAGCTATACTAGGTGTTCTTGTGCACATTGAATGTATATCAAATGGTCATTGTTAAAATTAACAAAGGCTATTTGGGCCCTTTTCTTACCCCTTGCACCCAATCTTGCCACCCTCTGCACTTTCAAGCTAAAGCCATAAGGCACGATGGGACCTGTGCTCTGTTGCAATAATGACACGCTGAAGCAAGTTGTGAAGCAGGAGGCTGGAGCCATGCGGGTGTGTCATTGTTACACAATAAACAACACATGCCCTAGAGCATCCCATTGTAATTACAGGGGGCCCTGGTTGTGTGAAAAGGAAAAAGGAAAGGAAAACTTCTTTCAAATGAGGTGCCATTTCGCAGGAAAATAGTTCAGGGAAGAACGGATCCGTATCTTTCCAATGACGGCGTTTGAACCGCTGTCCCAGGCCTGAAGTTCCCACAAGATCTAAAAGACTGTCAAGTGTGAATATTAATTAAATAATTAAACATCTTAGGTAATTAGTCAGATTAGTTTTCTCTCTTGTGGACGTATTGATAGAGCATGGAGAAACATAGGTGCGGACTCCGTGGGTGCTCCGGGACTGGAGCACCTATGGAAAAAAATAGTGGGTGTTCAGCACCCAGCCCCACCAGTCAGTTCCCCCAGCGCCCCCAGCGCCTCTCGCCCACCATGGATCAGCTGTTCAGTGGCCTGCAGGAGGCGCTGGGGGAAGGAGGCGGAGCGAGGGTGGGTACACTTGGGGGAGGGGGCAGAACGTGGCAGGATGGGGTGGGCGGGGGCAGGAAGAGGCGGGGCGTGGGTGGGGCCTTGGGGGAAGGGTGGAGTGGGGGCAGGGCCTGGGACGGAGCAGTGGTTGAGCACCTCCGGGGAAATGGGAAAACCGATGCCCGTGTGCAGAGATGGGATTAAAGAGTTCCAAGCCCCGGCACTATCATCCAATAAGAACACTGCTCATAACATTCATCAGCCAATCAGCTAGGTCAAATGGAAATCGCTTGGGACCTAAGGCTCAGGAGACCTGGGCCTGATTCCCAGCACTGCCATTTACTTGTTGTGTGACCTTCCGTACATCACTGCCCTTTTGTGTGCCGCAGTTTCCCCACCTCTTACATTGGAATATAATACAGGCTGATCACCTTGTTGTCTGTGCCAGGGTAGGCGTTTGTGCATGTTCTGCCAGCACATTTGGAGCCCCCGCTGCATCGGAAGTCGGGCTTTATGAGGAACAGGTCCACGTTAGACGCCATTTTGACCCTCCGCTCATTTTCGGAGATACACCGCGAGTTCAAGAAGCCCCTGCACGTGGCGTATGTCAATCTCAAGGCTGCGTTTGACTCCGTCGACCGACTCACGCTATGGAAGGCCTTAAAGGATGTCCCGGCCACTCTGCTGGACTTGATTAGCAAGCTGCATAACTGAACCACTGCCCGTGTACCTCTTGGGAATCAGATGTCGGCACTTTTTAAATCAGTATCTGGTGTCAGGAAGGGCTGGGCCCCTGCAGTCTTTTGTCGGGCAATGGATTTCCTAATGCAGAATTCCGTCAGGTCCATAAGCATTAAGATCAGTGATCTCTCGCTCTCAGACCTTGCCTATGCTGATGACGTGGTTCTTCTAGTACAGAGCCATGACAGGTTTCCTGCGGCATTCCGGCAAATGGAGGAGGAGTCGGCCAAGGTCGGCCTCCACGTTTGGTGGTCAAAGACAAAGCTGCAAAAGCTAGAACCAGGTCCCCCCGCGACTCCAATCTCCTTGAATAATGAAACTGTCAAAGCAGTCTCCAGCTTTTGCTATCTGAGTTCTATACTCGTCAGTCCCTCCAGCTCTCACACGGGGATTCGTCACCGGATTGGCGTCGCAGCGTCTGCCATGGGTCATTCACAACGAATATGGAATCAACCTCGTCTCGGCACGACAACCCAGTTCAGGATCCGTACGGTTGTGAAATGTGGACACTCAAACTGGGCAAAGCTGGAGGCTTTCCACACAAAATGCCAACGTCATATAATGGGGCATAAAATGGAACTACTTCATTCGAAATCCAGATGTTTACGGTTACTCTGACCTACAGGCTCCTGGGGTCACCATCTGCAGAGGACATCTTATGCATTTTGGACATGTCACCAGAATGCTGCAAGAACTTCTCCGGGTGGCTTGTAGCATCTGCGATAAAACTCCAGAGGGGTGAAGGTGACCGAGAGGCAAACCTGATTACGTGGGTGCATCGGGTCTGTCCCGACGTTGGACTCTTGGCCTGTCAAGCCCTTGCAGCTGCACAGGAACGGACCAAATGGCAAACGATTGCTATGGCTGACCATTCAGCTAAGTGTTGGAGAAGTTTCCCCATCTGTAAAATGGAGATCGTGGTATTTCCCAGCCTTGCGAGGGTGTAGTGACGGCTGATGTGTGAGAGCCTCGGAGGAGATAAACTGTGACCTCCCCTCCTTTAATATTTTTGTTGAGTGTGTGCATCATTTTAGTCCCGGTGAAAGATACTGGAACGACAGCCCTGGGAAATGAAACCACCTCTCCAGCCACAGAACAGGCATAGCACAGGGAATCATGGCTCGTCGAGTGAAATCCACTGGTCACTGTGTATTACACCCTCCCACCCCATGCAGATCCACAGAGCATGTGACTCGGTTACAGCTCTTGCGCTGTAGAGACTGATGCCTGTAGCTCTGGAGGTCCTCGGTTCCGTGCCTGGGTGTGTCAGTCAAGATGGTGGCCAGTGTACAAACGTCCCCCTTCCAGCTCCTCCTAGAGGGCAACTCAATCTCCATGGCATCTCTGCTAAGACTGCCAACCAGGAGGCCAGTTCTAAGCGATGGCTTTCCAGATGCCGACTTCTGTCCACTGGAAGTAAATGCTTCAAAGCCCCTGACCCTGTGACTGAGCCAAGCAGATGGTTTTCTCTGGACAAAGTTCTTCTCATAGTGCTTCTGTTTTGAGACCTCGTCAGGCAGCTGAGATTGGGGAACGTTCGTAGAAGAGGGCCGTGTGCTGGTTTGGGGCATCATCGGGCTTTCTGCAAAGCAGGAGGCTAGCAGCGTGTCTGTTACATCGCTGGGAAGAGGACAGCATCTCCGGTATCTGCACACCGATGCAAGTATTCATTTTAATACCGACAAGCTGGATTTCTGCTGGGCTGAGACATTTCAGGGGCTCATAACAACGGCTCTGTAACCCGGCAAACAGTAGTTCGACCTAGAGCAGTGGTTTTCAAACTGCGGCTCGCGACCCAGTACTGGGTCGTGGAACGTAAGGCACTGGGTTGTGGCGGCTCTGGTCAGCACCGCCAACCGGGCCGTTAAAAATCCCGTCGGTGTTGCTGCCTGGCTAAGGCAGGCTAGTGACTACCTGTTGTGACACCGCGCTGTGCCCTGGAAGCGGCCAGCAGCAGGTCCGGCTCCTCGGTGTGGGGGTCACGGGGCTCTGCACATGCCGGGAACATGGCCAATGGGAGCTGGGGAGGCCGGTGCCTGCGGGCGAGAGCCGCGTGGAGCCACTTGCATCTCCACCTAGGAGCCGGACCTGCTGCTGGCTGCTTCCGGGGCGCAGCGCAGTCTGCAATGCCAGGACAGGCAGGAAGCCTGCCTTAGCACCCCCCGCTGCTCCGCTGACGGGGAGCCGCCCGAAGTAAGCCCCAATCCTCTGCCCCAGCCCTGAGCCCCCCAAAACCTGAAGCCCCTTTCTGCACTTCAAACCCCTCAGGCCCAGCCCCACCCCAGAGCCCTGACCCCCTTCCGCACCCCAACCCCCTGCCCCAGCCCAGAGCCCCCTCCCACACCCTGAACCCCATTCCCAACCCCACCCCGCAGCCCTCACCCCACACCCCAACCGTCTGCCCCAGCCCTGAGCCCCTCCCACACCCCAAACCCCTCAACCCCAGCTCCATTGGGTCACGGGCATCAACTATTTTCTTCAACTGGGTCCTCAGAAAAAAAGTTTGAAAACCACCGACCTAGAGTGCATGTAGGAACACAGCTGGTGATTGGAGAAGGCAGGGCCCCTTCTTGGGGTTTGCAGTACTAATAGGGAATTGAGCGCTGGTGGAAGGAGCCAGACTGAGCTCCTCAAGGAATGAGGGCTTCTCTCTGCCTGCAGACTGGGGAGCAGGCCAACCAGCGCATCTCAGAGCTGCCCTGGAGGGGACACTGCCTGGGGCCGGAAACAGGGGCCAGGGTGGATAAAAATCAATGATTTTTTTTTAAATGCTTTTTGAGGAAAAAAACCTATCTAAAGATAAAGATATATTATAGCTCAAAGAGATCTCATCATGGAATAGGGATTATCAATTCTAATTCTATAGTATGAGACAATATATTCATGTTATGTTTAAGAAAAGTTTTGTAAATGAGTCCCAACAGTTCATGGATTAGGGACCCAATCTTATGGGGTTCCAGGGGCTTCTGTATAGAAAGATTAACCTAAATAATCTATCGACCCAATGGGACTCAGTGCTCAGTCTAGAAAATACCATCAGAGATGCTTAGTTTTGCAGTTCTCAAACTGTGGATTCGTGTCTCCAGAGATAACATGCTTGTTAACAGCAAAAATGTTTTTAAATAAATAATATAGAGAGGTGAGAAATAACAGACATTAACCCTGTTGTCCTTTTGCATGTTTGTGTACACAGAGTCAATCCCTTACCTCTCTCTAAAAGTGCAAAGTTTCAAAAAGTTAAATGAATAAAAGATTGTTGGGGGTGGATAGATCTGGACAAGGAGAAGAAGGCTGGAGATAAATGTGAGACGGGAGGGACAGGCAGTAGAAACAAAAGTGAAACTGTTTGAGCAGCATATTCCAGAAGTCTTGAGGTCTTTCTGAGGGTAGCCTTCATTGATTTGAGATCTACCATACCATTCTCTCACTAGAAGGGAAAACCTATAATGGCAGCAGGCCATAGATAGATGGGTCTCATCTATCTCTGAGTTGTGAAGAATATGTATTAAGATTATAACAACCAACAAGAATGCACTTTTATGTAGAAATCCATGATTAAATCTAGTCTTCCTGACTAGTGATTTAAATCAAATCCACCCTGACAGGACCCACCGTTCCTTCACCTCTCTGCTGCGGCTGCGCCATGTAGCAGTGGGAAGTGGACACCAGGCTGGGAGCCACCCATTCGTTTCAGAAGTCACCCACTGGATGTGAGGGATGGCCCCTCCTAACCTGGCCTGGATGCGAACTGGTGATCTAGGGGTGAAAGGCTCTATCTCCGATTGCCAGCCAGTCATTCCCCACCGCCCCCGCCATTAACAGACTAGTCGCTCTAGAGCCATTAGCCATTCAAGAATCGAAACAAAGAATGTGGGTGTATTAGTCCACAGCTCCGTTACCTTCGCTAGGCTATTTTTAAACACCTGGGTTTGCTTCCCCCCCTCCCCATCACCATGGAAATAATTCCATTGTTTTACATGTTCCGTTCAGCACATTCAGGGCAATGGAATCAGTTCACTGCATGTTCCAGATTGATTTTTGCATTGAAACCCCCCACCCCCCAAAACCCCCACCAGCTCCCTTTTACAACCCAGGCCAACACGCCAAAGAGAAGCAAAGCAGAGACCAGACACCCATAGCACACCCCTCCCGCAGGGAGGCACGAGCTGCCCTGGCCAGAATCTCGCCTCTGCTGGCTTCAAGTCCCACCCCACCGGGCTGACCTAGAAACGGTAACACAGCTCATGCACTGGAGCCGGGGGATGCTCAAGGCTCATCCCTCTGTTTTCCAGAGCCACTGAGTGACAGTCGCCCCTCCCCGGCCGCTCCAAAGAGCGTAATGAGAATTTCCTCATTGCCATGGAATAATCGCTCTAGCAGCAGGATCTTTGCCGAGGATTAGAGAGATGCCAACTTGCTGAGCTAGTGAAACGCTCCCCCCCCACCACACCACCCTTTGCTGAAGAGAAGGTGAAACTCCTACCGCCACCTTAATTAATTTACCAAATTTATCGCCTACCATGGAAGAGAGCAGCCCAGCCGTCGCTCAGCCGTTCCAAGCAAAGTTCAGCCCTATAAACTTCTGTTTTGAAGCTCCCCCTCCTTTGCACACACTCCTACCCCCTCTCTCCATCATCCTCATTCCTCTCTGTCACTTGCCTCTCCTGGCGCAGGCTAGATAGAGGGGTGGGGGAGCGGTAAAAGAGCAGCTGCCTTTTACAGGCAACAGTTTTTTTGTTGTTGTTGTTCCTCTTTGAACTGCTGAGGCATAAAACGTCAAGCTCCGTCTGTTTCTCTCTGACACACATGGGTCAGGTCATCCCACTGAGTTGGGCGACTGTAACTAACCGACGTGAAACACAGGTGGGTTTCTCACTTGGCTTGTTCTAAGATGGCCTTCGTTTCAGTCATCAGTCCCATGCGGGAGGTTTTTTAAAAGTGTCTTGGTGGGAATGTCATTTGCAATTTCAAATTTTTTTTCCCCAAATATCCAAAGTTCCGATTTTAATCTCTCTCTCTATATATATATATCTCAACGTGTTCCTCAGACATAGACGTCTCATCCTGAAAGAGCCTCCCCTGCCTGAGAAGGAGACACGCATGAAATGTTAACATGAAGTTCAGCAAAGGAACTTTATTTTTTTCAGTGTATTTGGAGAATCACCAGAGGCAATCTCCGGACTTTGCTACTGCAGAAGGCGCTCAAAATTCCAGTTGCACTGACAACCTGCCGCAAACCCCAAACCACAGTTCACTGCCATGATCGGAACTGACCGCTCCTCTTGGAACGTAAGAGGGGCAGCTTGCGGAGACCACAGATCTCTGGATGCGCTGCTCCATCTAGATCCAACATGCGGCCTGTGGAGACAACTCCACCTGCTCTGCAGTGCTCCTGATCCGAGTGGTCACACTTTGCAACATCCTCTGCTCAGATCAATATGAAACATCACATTCCGGGATCTGTTTTCTGAGCAGGCTACTCATAGTTAACTGTTTGTATGACAGTCACCCCTAGAGGCTGAGAGCACGGTGCCATTGTGTGAGACACCGTACGTACACATAGTGACAGAGTCCCTGCCTCAGAGCGCACAACCTAAATAGACAAGGTCTGAGGGGGGAAACTGAGCAGAGGAACAGAGAGATGAAGTGTTCACTGGGTCAGGGGTTCTCAACCTTTTTCTTTCTGTGGTCCCCCCAACATGCTATAAAAACTCCACGGCCCACCTGTGCCACAACAACTGTTTTTCTGCATATAAAAGTCAAGACCGGCATTAGGGGGTAATAAGCAGGGCAATTGCCCACGGCCTCATGCGGCCCTGCAAAGCTGAGTTGCTCAGACTTCATCTTCAGCCCCAAGTGGCGGGGCTCAGGGCCCCAGTCTTCAGCCCCTTCGGCTTTCTGCCCTGGACCCCATTAACTCTAATGCCAGCCCTGTTTGGCGGACCCCCCTGAAACCTGATCGTGGCCCCCCAGGGGGCCCCAGACCCCTGGTTGAGAACCATTGCACTAGGTCACACGACAGTAACACAGCTTAAAAGAGAATCCAGGTCTCCTGACTCCCAGTCCAGCGCCCTGCCCACTAGACCATGCTGCCTTCTCTAAGGCCACCTCCTTATTCAAGGTGAGACAACCATGGTGCGGTGGGCTGATCCCCACAGGGGGTCATTTGCCCACCCTATTTTAATAGTCTGTCATTCCTAACCCCAACGTTGAACATTCGAGTCCCACAGGCACGATAAACCAAAGTGGAGATGAGCACAACATTTCCAGCTAGAGGTGAAGATGCTAGGAATCCGGGGCACTTTTGATTCTTGTTATGAACCTGCTGTCAGGTCATCAACGGAGCTAGTTTGGGGGATGTTCTCCTGAAACAGAAGCTCTTTTCCAGCCCCAAATTCAAAGTGAGTTGTTGAAATATTTAAACTTAAAACATAGTTTAGAAGTTGGCTGTTGTGTAGGCCGCATCGCAATGGGTATATCGGAAAGCCAACGATCCATGCTAAAATAGCTTCTTTGGCAAATTTAACAGAGACAAGGAAACTGGAGGAGCAAAAAAATGCCTGACATAAAAAGTGCTAAAAAATTCCATGCCCGTTTTTTTCTTCTTAAACAGCTTTGCTGAAGTTCAGGCAGAGATGCGGGTCAGGGTCTAATCGCAGCAAATCTAAAAAATAAACACAGTAGCAATCATGGAAATGCAGGGTTGGATGGGACCTCGAGAAGGCAGCAAGGTCGGCCCCCTGCGCTGAACGAGATTCAGCCTTTGTAACTGGCTAGCAGCACAAACTCCATAACAGGGGTACCTGGTTCCTTTTCCCTCTTCTCTATACAGCCAAGTGGCCGCTGAGTCCATTCCACACTGCTACTGCGATCTTGGACCCGGGTTTTCGCAACCACTCTACCGAAGACGGACAGGAGCGTCGCTCAATAAAGAGGCGCAAAGCGTCAACACAGCGTTCGCTCGGGGTTGCTAGCCAATCCGCGTCGCCTGAGTCCTATATCCCGCCTTCCGAGGAGAGGCTCTGCCCCGGCCCAACGGCCATGTTGAGTGTGGCAGAAGCGCTGCTCCGTCCGGGGCTGCCCCTGCGCCCGCTCCCCTCGCCCCATTCCTGCGCCTGGCACCGGGAATTGCCTTATGAAGGTGCTGCGGTGGCGGCTCGGCTGGATCCGGCCTTCTAAAGCCCCTGGCAGGGAAAAAGCCGAATGATTGCCCCATGAAGGGCTCCGGGCGCCATTTTGAGTGTGGCACGTTCCTCTACCCCCCCCCCCCTTCCCTGCTCAGCTGCCTCCATTGCGCTCAATTGCAGCTTGAAACGGGACTTTCTGCCGGTCCGACTGCACCCGGCCCAGCTGGGAGGGGGCCGGGGTGTGTGGCACGGACACCGCTCCGTGCAAAACGTGGGGAATTGCAAAAAAAAATTGGGCGATTTTCAAACAAAAAAGTGTAATGTGTCTTTTAAAAAATGCAAAAAAAAAAAAAAGAAAGACATTATTTCCTCCATCTCCGCCCAATTTGATTTATTCCACTGTGTGATGTTAAGGCTGGGGGATTTCTCGCTCTCATTCCCCTTCCCACCCCATCTGCAAAGTTACGGGGAGGGGGGGAGTGGTAGGGCTCTAGCAAAAGGGGGAAAAAAATCCTCGATGCAGGTTGGGTTTTTTTTAATTATTATTCACAGATTAACTGGTGTAAATGTCTTGCTGTCGGGGAAAATAAGTTTTGGGTTTTAAAGGAGCGTTAAAAGGCTAATGCAGGGTGAGAGCGTTAATAGCCAGGTGGGAAAGAGGCTGGATCCCCCTCCCCCCCCCCCAAAAAAAGTGTGAAAGTGGGGGGAAATCGGAACTGTATTTTTTTAAACGGTAATTTCCTGTTTTTTTAGGAAGGGGGGAGTTTTTGTTAATGGTGTGGCTGGATCGCAAAAGGTTCAATCACCACTAAGATAAAGGGAGTATGTGCAGCGGGGAGGGATTGCTTATTCTTTCGTGGCTTGTGGATTGAAACCCCGACCTCCTCTCCCTTGAGTTGGAAAGTCCCAGCCCGTGTGAGGTTTTTCATCGGGACGAACGCTGCTTTGGGGCTTTAATCCGCGAAAGGCGGAATAACCCCCCCCCCCCCGCCGCCGCTGGCCCGGGTGTAAAACGGGCGGCTGCTCTTTGCAAGGGGGGGCGCTTAACGCAGAGGCGGATTTCTTTTGCATCAACTTTTTCAATCCCCCCTCCCCTTGCCGAGTGGGGGTTGCTGCCCTAATGGCAGCGGAGACATGCTGAAGCCGGCGGCGGCACCGCGGCTGCAGGAGAGAGACGCAAGCAGAGACAAGGGGGGGGGGGGGGTCGGTTTCTCCTGCTTAGTTCCTCTGTTCCAGCCTGCCGCTAACAATGCAACCCAGGGCTCTGCGTTTTGCACGCGGCATGCGGAGCGCTTTCCCTGCGGAGGGAGGGAGGGAGGAAGGGGGGCGGAGAGAAGCAACCACGCCGTTGCCGCGCTCCGCATGCTGAGGCCAGGCGCAAACTCATTGCATGCCCGGGGCGGCTCTGCCGCTTTAAGCAGCCTTGCCCATTGTTTGCCCCTCGACCAATGGCCGGGCCCAGCTCCCCTCCGGCTGGCCAATGGGGACGGCGCAGGGGAGTGAGCGCGCCGCCCACTAATCTATATTAAAGCTAGTGGCGCCGCGTGAGTTCTCCACTGGCTCTGGCCAAAGCCATCTTTGCATTGTTCCTGCCCTGCTCTGCTCCTCGGGCAGCCGGACCTGCGCCTCGCTTATTTTTATATCCGAGCTATTTTCTATCCACCGCTCCCCACGCACCATGTCAGACACAGCTGTGGACACCAGCGCGGAGATCTCCACCAAGGTGAGGCTCCAGACCCAGCCCGCCGCTCCCCCCCACCCTCGTTTTTTCCGCCTTTTTTTTGTTTTGTTTTGTTACGGTGTGTTCCCAAGTACCGTTTTGTCTTGCGGGGGGCGCGCGGGAGGGGGGGGGGACCTGCTGTGTTTTCTTTTTTTGCTTTTCTCTTTGTCTACAAGGGGTGGGGGAAGGGAGCGTGATTTGTCTCTTAAATGTTGCAAATCTCGAGTGGGGTGGTTGGTTTTTTTTGTTTGTGTTTGGTGGGCGAGGGGGGAGTTTTGTAAAGTCGTCTGCTGGAGGGGGTTTGCTGTGTGTGTGTGTTTCAACGAGGCATTTAAAAAGCGCCCTCTAATTGTGTTGATGTTGCCTGTCTGGAAATCTCTCTCCATTCAAATCGCCTCGCCGCTTGACAGCCCCCCATCGAAGTTGGATCCCACTTTAGTCCTCCTGCCCGAGAGAGGGGGAAATAATCTGCCTGGAAAGTGGTGGGAAGGGATCCGGCCCGAAACACCCACTTTTTAATGGGGATTGATCCCAGTGCCCCCCACCCCTTCTTTTGAAATGAAGCGGGCGAGAAACGAAATGTTTGTTGGAGGGCGGTCGGCTGGGTCGGGCATTTAAAAAAAACAACCAACCCATCACCCAAACAACCAACCAACCCGATCACTTTAATTGCACGGAAATAACTTTACAACTCGGTGGAGGCGAATAATCGGAAGCGATTTCCTTGGATGGCCGGCGGGGGGGCGAGACTTGACTTTGATGGGGAGACGCTTGGATTTGACTGCAAATGTTTGTGGCGATCTGCGCGGGTTCTTTGTTTAATGATGCCAGGAAGCGAGCATGCCGGGCCGGCGAAAGAGCGTGGCTTTCCCTCTCGGGGATCGCAGCCCCAGATACCTGCCGGACCCCCCCAGCCCCGCCACTTTCAGTGGCAGCCCGGCTCCCCAGCCGAGGACGGAGCCCGGTTCCCCCCCCCTCTTTTTTTTTCTTTCCTTTTAAGCGGGTTAAGATCTCCATCAGGCTGCAGGGCTTTTAACTCCAGTTAAAGACCGATTAACCTTGTGGGGCAAAAGGAGGGAGGCGAAGGGAGGGACCCCGCACTGTTTTAATCAGAAGCTTAAATCACTTGCGCTCTGCCCCCCCCCTCCCCCATGGGGTTTGCCTTCCGAGCTGGGCTCCCCAGTGGAGGGGGAGCTGACGAGCAGCGGGTGTCCCATCCGCTGCCGCCTCCACGGAGGTGAAGCCTAAGGACAGAACGTGGCTCGAGCGGGGAGAGATTGTCCGGGAGCCCACGCGTGCGAGTGGGTGGGAGTCCGGGGGGGGGGGGAAAGAGGGGAGTGTGAAACTTCCAGCCACAGCTGGGGGGGGGGGGGGTGAGCCTCCGGCCCCGACTGGCAGAGTCCGAAGTGGCCGGGCTTGGATACAGCGTAGCGAGCGGTGGATACAATGTAGCGAGGGTCACCCCACGCGGTACCAGCCCCCGCTTTGCTGGGGGGTTCGCCGCTTCTCCCCGCACTCCGGGCCGATCACTGCAGCGGACCTGGGGGGGGGGGGAGTTGCGGCCATGGCTGGATCCCCAACCCCGGCGGGCGGGCGGGGGTTCTCTGGCCCCGGGAAGGGGTGTGTGTGTGGACGCCGCTCTCCTCTGGGCATTTGTCTGGGTTTCAAGGTGTTCCGCCCGCTGCCGCCGCCCTACCCCCACCGGGGCTGGGGAAAAGGTCAGCGCCCCCCCCCGGGCAGGCGCTACAGCCAGTTACGGGCTGCGGGTGCGGGGCTAAGCGCGGCACGGGAGTCAGCAGCCCACAATCCTGCTTGCAAATTTCGTTTTCACTTCTGTTTTCCCGCTTCTGCGATTCGAGAGTCCCCGGACCCCAGCCCCCGCCGCGCGGAGCTCTTCCCACCCCCCGTTTCCCTTCGGCCCCCTCCCCCCTTTGCTGAACTTTGGCTCGCTCGGGTCCCGGCCGCGGCCAGGGGGTCCCGCCCAGCGGATGCACTAGGGGTGGGTTCGCTCCCCCGCTCGCGCTCCCCCTCCAGCAGCCTGTTTCGGAGGGATCCGGGGGGGGGGGAGAGAATCTAATTAACCTTCCCCTGCCCTTTGGGGGCGGGGGAAACTTCCCCGCTGTCCCCCCCCCATCCCCCGGGATTTGTGTAGTAGCCCCCAGCGCGTCCCCCGCGGGACTGCACTTCTGCGGGGGGGGGGGGGGGAGACCCTCGCCCGGCGCTGGGCTAGCGGCCCCCGCGGTGCGAGCTGCCCCTACGGCCGGGGGGGAGGGGGGAAAGGCCCAGCCGATGCACCCCCAAACCTTGCGGGGACCCGGGTCTGGAGGGGGGGCGGCGCTTTGCACCTTCACCAGTACGGGTGGGGCGTTGAGTCCACCTCCCTCCCGCCTCCGTTGTGTGACTGGGGCTCTAGCCAGCAGGACCCCCCCGCAATCCCTATGGGGGTCCGGCGGGGGAGCAGATCAAGGGCGCGGGTCCCGCCCGCTTCACATCGGGACACTGAAATAAACAAGACACTGAAGATTTATTCCGCCGGGTGGGGGGAGGGGTCTCAGAGCTGCCGCCTCGGCTCCCGGGCGGCGGCTCCTCCTGCGCTGCTCGGCGCCGCCCCCCCACCCCCAGCTTCGCAACAGAGCTCGCTCGTCACCACGTGCCGCTGCCTCTGCGCGCTCCGCCCGCGCGGGGCCCCATGGGAGTTGGAGTTCTCTCCCGGCGGGCGACCTTGCGCCGGAGGGCCCCACGGAGACTACAGTTCCCGGCAAGACGCGAAGGGCGGGGCCGGCGCGCCGGCGCTGGGCCAATCAGAAAGCGCGGAGAGTGGCGCGCGGTTTGAACTGGGGCAGGGCGCGTGGCGCTGAGGAGCCGGCGCCCCCTGCTGGCGGGAGGGCCCTTTGAAGCTGCAGTAAGCCCCATTGACTGACTCGGATCACTGGGGGTTGCAGGTGGGCTTTGGGGATCGCAGAAGACTGGCAAGCAATAAATAAAGCAAATGCAGCTGCCAGTTCGCTTGGAAGTCTGGGAATGTTCAACTTTCTTTTGCAAACTGCTGATTTCACTGACAATTGAGGCCCCTTAAAATCCATCGCACCTTGGAGTCCATGCAAACCGCTGCCATCGAATGGTGTGGCTAGAACTAAAGGGGCAGGTGGGTCTCCCGCAGCAGGGCAACAAATCACACGAACAAATATTCGACAAGTACCTGGGACCAGTTTGCTGGTCATATTTTGTTTTTTTTAGGCCACTTTTAAATGATCAGTCCTGACTGTTTTATTTGATCTGTCTGTCCTGGGGATTAGCTATGACATGGCTTATGAATGCAGTTGGTTGTGACGGTTTCTAATGTCCATTACTACTGTGCCAAATGGAATAGTCAAGTTCACTTTTTGGGAGTAGGAGAAGGTGGAAGGTAGGGCTTCCCTATGACTAAACATCACTGCTATTTTATAGACAAACAGCCCTGCCACACCTATAATTGGAGGCTCCATCAAAGCATTAAAACTAAAGTAATACTGCTACATTGACTCCTCATCTGAAGTCTGGTACAAATTTGTCTGTTTGCATTGGATTCGTTCTTAGGAATGGAAAAAGTTGTAGTATTTCTAGCAGAGTACCGTCGCTATGCAAATAAGCCTGGCCTGGTAACTTAATTATAATTGAATGAAAGTATCTTAAATGGAACACTGACGGCTGGTGCGTCGGATTTATTAAACTAAAATTAGTAATAACACTACTGGTCCTCCTTAGCCATAAGAACCACTTGGGTTTTACGCATAACGTCTCAAAAAGGATGATGAACATAGTAACTGGTAACTTGGAAATTTTGCCTATTTCATTTCTTCTGTGTTAAACTTGGGGTATCTTAGAATTTCCTTGTAGGTCAGTTTAAAATTGTGGGCTGGCTCTAAGTAGTTATGGCATGGCAGCAAAGAAGAGTGAGGTTAAATGCTAGCATCTCACTCCTCCAGTAATGACTGATAGGAGTCAGAGATCATGTAAAAACTGTGAGGCAGTTGGTCGGTTCAGAGAAACTGCAATTTGCATGGGATTCAAATGTTAGTGGAAGGAGGAAGTAGATCTGCACTTCTGAACAGAATATTTACTTGTCTAGGGTCTCAGCCACAGGTGTAATAAACCCCAGTGCTTGGTATTGCAGAGAACGCCCTTTCGAGGCGTCCAGGGCTAGGGCATAGGCTGGATGCCTTGGGATAATGCAGTCAGACTTTATTAATCCTTGCTTGCTTTATCCAGATGCCTGGGTATCTGAAAGGCTTAAGTAGTCCACTGTTCTAATATGCCTTTGCTGTTGACCGAATAATCCAAAGGTTATTTGACTCCAAATCAAAAGAGAGAGATGGCCGTATTAATCGGGGCTGGCCATGCGGTGACACTGACGGTGGTTGCCACGAGGAAGTGACGCCAACTCTGAGAGTGAAAGTGACACGCTTCCATCCAGGCTGAGGGGGCTTGCGGAGAGGCCGCCAAAAAAACCAAAAAAACACACAGGTTTGCTGCTGCAGTGGAGTAGGAAGCTGCCAAAAAGTTTCCAACACCTCATGGTCTTTGTTCAAGGCAGACTGCCTGGCTGCCCCGCAGCCCTGCTGAAAGGCCTCTTCACTTTCCTTGGCAGGGGTAATAACTTCTCTCGTGGCGAGCAAGATCTAACTGCAGCTGATGCAGTAACATAAGGGGAGGATGATGCAGACGCGGGTGCCAGAGCGTTCTTTTTAGCCATGTGCGGGAACAGCAAGTTGGATCCTTTCAGCCTGTTTGCCTAGTGACTTGGCATGACGTCTTGACAGTGATCAATAGCAAAAACATACGGGCGCTTGCTCTCGCCTGCCTGTGCTTGCGGTTCCGATGTGAACTGGTCTAGCAGTGTTCAATCGAACGGCGCCATGTTCCTTGGAGTAATGTGGAAAAAATAGCCATCTCCCTGCTGTTTGACTAAGAGTCTTGAGATTTATCCTGGAGTTTCCACTCTGTGACTACAAGTAAGAGCAAGCCGGTTGGGAGAGACACCACAGGCTCGGCTAATCACAATTTGGGCTCCGTTCTCTACCCTTCCCTGTTGTGAAGGCAGCAAGTGGCTGTGCGAGTCTGCAGACCCTGGGGTGACTGATTCTGTAATTCAGCGTGCGCCAAAGGGCTATCAGTGGGAATGCAGCCGTTTCCCCTGAACACGATAAGGTGGGAAATGAGCCAATTCTTTGGCTGCAAAGCAGACGCAGGAGACCAGCTCTTTACGTTTCAAAGATCCTGGGAGTTCCTAAGTTAAATGTAGCCACTTCTTTTAGGACCAAGTACCTTTTGCTTTAATAAAGTCTAGTAATACAGACTTAAAATTTCTCCCTGGTTCCAACCCTCGCAACAACTGCCCAGAACAAGTTGCTCGTGCAAGGGATGTGAAGGGTAATTGTCTCCCAGACCTTTTCCCCCCCCGCCCCTCCTTATAAGTTTCCTACCATGAGGATTGTAGGCTGGAGTCCTGATGACTCATTGGTTATTTCTGTTCCTTTAAGGATCTAAAAGAGAAGAAAGAAGTTGTGGAAGAGACAGAAAATGGCAGAGATGCACCAGCCAACGGCAACGCTGTAAGTATCGCTAGACCATCCTTTGCTCGCTGATGTTCCTGCGGACTCATTGTTTGGCATCCTTTGGGAGGAGGAAACGTTCCATGCAGCAGCCTTCTGCTGTGTAACCCCGTTGTGAAATGCTGCTACGGTTTCAGAGTCCGTGAAAGCCTCCAGCCCGCGGGTGAGTTCCAGGTGTGCAGGAGGTGTGGCGGGAGCTCTCTTAAATCCCTCAGAGAATGCGTGTCTTCGGTGCCGCCTCCTTCTAGAAGCCATCGTGTGGTTTGAAAATGTGGCAAACAGATGGGTGGGAAAAGCCTAATACACAAGCAAATCTGGGGTTTGCTTGTTTTTTTTTTGTTTTTCTAAAAACTGCCAGAGGGAAACTGACAATGCCATCTTTTAATCTGACACGATGTCACAATAGACTTTAGATTCCTGTCTGAGGCTCGAGATGCAGCCGCCGCATTACCATCAAATTTAAGTCCTTTATCTTTGTTTCTGCATGAAGCGTAGACAGAACGGGGAACAGCCTTGAAGTGAAAACACACGTAGCTTGCCTGTCAGCCGGTGGGCACCTGCTATGAAAGCTATGAGGGGAGCAAGGCGGGGGCCTGTCTCCTCAGCTGCACTTGCTGGTGGGTTCCTAGATCGCTCAATCTCGGGCAGCGGCTCTGTATGTGTGGGTGGGTGGGGAGGCGAGCGATTTCCCTCCATGCATTTTTTTTTTTTAAGTGAGTGTCTTGTCTTGACAAGGAGAACGAGGAAAACGGAGAGCAGGAGGCTGACAACGAAGTAGACGAAGAGGAAGAAGAAGGCGGCGAAGAAGAGGACGAGGAGGAAGAGGGTGATGGTAATTTTTCACCCTGCTTTCTCACCTTAGAGTAGCCAAATCCGGCTCTTAAATGCGGCCCTTTAGCAAGAGGCTTGAGTTACTGCACGTGGCCAGCGAGTGCCGGGAGCAGCATCTCCCCCTTGTGGCTGCTCTGGGCAGTTCTCTGCTTGCTGCAACGGACGGTCTAGCCAGCCTTGTATTGTCCCTCCCCTGCCTCCGAGCGGCCCCGATCTGCCAGCCAGTGAAATCAGCCCGAGTTTGTTCTAACAGGTTGAGGACAGATCGTTCCCCATTCTGGCCATGCTGCGTAGTGCAGAGGCCCTGCGTAAACACTTCAGCTCGTGGCGCGTGGTTGAAACACCCGCCCTTAATCCCAGGAACTGTGCCGGTACCAGCGAAACGGCAAACCGACGTCGGCCGCACGTGGCGGGCAAAGCCACAGTCTGACTGGCCGGGGAATGAGCCAGGGCTCTGGGGGCCTCCCTTTGCCAGGCAGGTGAGGCGCAGAGCGCATAGGAGGTCGATGCCGCTCTCGTGCAGTCCACACACGTGCTGCTCAATCATACTCACTTCCCAGGCTAATGATTCATGCTAAGCAATTGGTTCCACTTAAGCAGATGCATGAACCGTTAGCTCTTTCCTGCAGCGCGTCTTATCTGCAGCTAGAACGGGAGCAAATGGCTCATTTAAACTTTGTTTGAAATGTCTCCCCTTGCAGCTCACATCTCCCTCTGGTTTCCTAGCGTAACCCAGCCTGCAGGCGGGCGTCAGTGGACCACCAGTCACTTCCCTTCCTGCTTCCCTTCTCAGCTTCTCCCGCTCCTTGTCCAAGACCCATTTAGCTGAATAAAAATCTCTATTTTTAATCCCAATTAAGGCTGGGAGGAGGTTGCGAACCATTATTAGCAAACCATGCTGAAACAAGTCCTTTGATTAGCTATTCCTGGTTAATCCCCTGCAATCTTGGGCGGCAGCAGTGGGTTGTGCTGGGTGTGGGGTTTTGAGGCCGGGAATTGAAGGCCTTTAAGCAAGCCCCTGTTTGAATAGAGGAAAGTCTGGGCTCTTCCTGGCAGCAGGGAGGAAAGGGGGACACGGCGCTCTCAGTATAGGAACTGGTTCCTGGATACACCAGCAGCCTGGAGATGCACCAGCAGCCTCGGCCTTGCAGGATGGAGGGTTTTTTTTTTCCAAGAAACCCTCGAAGGGCTGCTTGCTACTTCGGGGTGGTTTGCATAACTGGGCTTCGCTGTGGGTGTGGGGCGTTGCTTAGATACCGTGGTGGTGAGCGTGATGCAGCCCACTCGGCTGTCACCCCCCCCACTCCCCCCCCAAAAAAAGCATGGCTACGATTCGGAGCACTGAGCCATCTGCACCCCTGCTCCCTGGTTAGCGCCTGGCATGGGGGAAGAGGCAGGCGCTCTCCGGGATTCGAGGAGGGATAACTCGTGTCTTTCTAGCCTAGCCCCAGGTAATCTCTGCTTGGAAGAAGTTCCTAAGGGGCTGATCCCAGCAGCCTAGGCATTACAAAGGAGAGAGAAAAGCCAGTAAGGGCTGCCAGGGACTCTCCTGCCTTCTGCTGGTTTGAAATATTTGGAACTAAACTTCAGCCCAAAGTCATCAAATCGGTTTTTAAAGATCCCTCCCCGCCATCCCCATCCCATTATTTGCTTTGCTTAAAGACGCTCAGGCAGCTAAATATGCCCCCAATCAGCTTGACTGCGGGTCACATGATCCACCCAAGTAACCCGGTGCGTGAGCTCGCTGGCGCAGCGTTGAGCCATCACTTGCAGCTAATCTGGCAGCTCCAGAGGGTGGGGCGATGCTGGGTCTGAGTGTATGCTGGGGGGGGGCGTGCCGGGCGGATGACCCTAATCCCCCGCTGTCTATACGTGCGGCTCGTGGTGACATTTAAAGCCAGCTTACTGGCCTGAACGCTGTCCGTTTAGCAGGGCCTCCCGTTATGCAAAGGACTTAGGCTGGTCACTCCCCTCCCGGCTGGACTCGGGCGCAGTCGGCGACATTGTTCTGATCCACTGGCCTATTTGAGCTCAAAGTGGGTCAAGTCTGACTCTCTTCCCCCCTTGCTGGAAGGCTGCGGCCTGTCAGCGGAATTTGTTGGCTGTTCTGATAATTAGAATGTGTTCTGACTCAGAACTAATGTGTTCTGGCTCTCTTAACTCATTAAAGACGGACTAATCGCTGCGAAGAGAAGCAGAAGTAATCTGGAGCAGTTAGAGCAGCCGCTAGGAAAAGCTTTATTTTTTTTAAGCAAACGTGGTGCTCGTCAGTCTATTTATCCCCAGAAGGACTGGGCTCCCTCCCTGCCTCTGCCAATGAGCCCCTCTCCAGATGTGGAGGGGACCTTCTCTAGCGTCCAGGTGGCCCACTCAGCTCTTGGCCCCTCTGCTGAGACCCCCCTTGCTTCCCCCCAAGAAAAGGGCCGGGCGATGATGACTTTGCAGCCCAGGCACCTGCGGCGATCGGCATCGGGGCCCCAAGCAGCTGTCAGGTGGTAACTGCTCAGCTAGGATGCAGCTGACTTTGAGCTAGTCGTATAGCGGCCCCGTCTCCTATTCCCAGCTGCCGTCTTTTGTAGTAATCTCCACCCTTCTCGTCCCACCCCTGCACGGAAGACGCGCTGATGCGGTGTCTGGCTGCACGAGCCCCAGGGCGTCTGATGCCAGCCGAGGGCAGCGTGTGCCAGCCCTTGCAGCGGGGGTGGGAGGGCTATTCTGGGCATGGCAGTGGAGATGCGCACTGTGCCACGAGTCCCTGGCTGTCTGGAGGGGGCCCGCGCAGGCTGGCGCTGGGCAACACGCACAAAGAGCTGGCGCTGCCCTTGAACGTCCGAGGAGCAGGAGGACACACCCTGAGTTTGTCCCCGTAAGGGTCGGGTTCCTGTTCCAGCGGGTCTCTGCCTAGTCTGGCGCTTTCCTCGCCTGCCTGCCAGCCCCTGTGTCCTTTCCACATCAGGCTGGGCCAGCGTGAAGCTGCCACCAAAGGCTCACGTTCCTTGTTCTTCCTGCCCCCCACCCCCCACCCCCAGGTGAGGAAGAGGACGGCGATGAAGATGAGGAAGGCGACGCACCCACAGGCAAACGGGCAGCTGAGGATGACGAGGTAGGTGGGGTGCATCAGGATTGTCCTCAATTTGTCAAGTCCCGATGAGCGTGGGAGCTGTAGCGCTCGGCTAGAGAGTAGTTGTCTCTGCTAGAGAGGCTGCGTGGGGAGGGGGGAGGAGCCGCTTGCCTGAACTCTGGGTGGCTTTCCACGCTGCACCTCCTCCCCTCGCGCCTGGCTCCGGCGTCTGTTCTGACTGTTCGGCGTGAACTTGGTTTCCAGCCAAACACCAAAAGGAAGGAAATGCTGGGAGCCTGTGTAGGGTTCGGGGGGGGGGGGGGGGGGTGAATGGGTGCTTCCTGGTGGGGGGGGGGGTCTCACTTGCTAGCCAGGGGTATGTCTACACAGCACGTTAAGCCTGGGTTCTGATTCAGATTTGAGCCCAAACCCCAGTTCTGTTACACATACGTCAGTTCGACTCTCAGCAAGCACTCAGGTCCTAGCACCCTGCTGTGGGGCGGGGCGGGGGTGGGTGGATCAGAGCCCGCTTCCCACTGTGACTGGGGGCCAAGCCCTGTCATTTTGCAGTGTGGACGCAGCTCGAGTTGCAGACCAGAGTCAGAAGGTCCGCAGGGGGCAGTATGGATGCATTAGTGCTGCAGTGGGCAGGCCTGTGTTTCAAAGGGATCTGCTCACTGGTGGGGGGCCGTGGGATGGAGAGGCACAGGCAGGCAATGAAGATATTGTGCTATTAACTCCTTATCCCTGGAGGGAGAGGAGACTTAAACCCCTGCCACCGGAGCAAATGTTAAATCCCTTCTCGCTGGCCCAGGCTCTCAGCCTGTCTACCCATGCAGCTGCAGGGCTGATCCCAAGTATAGCCAAGACCAAAGGGATGAGAGCTCCACCCGCCTTACCTGCTTAAAGGGGCTCTGGTGGGATCTCCCCCTACGTGAAATCCACACTTCCCGTGCCGCCTGGCAAGGCTTGTAGCTGGCACCCGTTGCTGCAGCGCCAAAGGTCCCAGCCCCCTAACGCCTCTGCTCTTCCCCAGGACGAGGACGTCGATCCCAAGAAGCAGAAAACCGATGAAGATGACTAGGCAGCACATATATATATTTTTTAAAATAAGGAGAAAAACAAACAAAAGGCCAGCGCGACCTGTTCACTTTCAACGTCCCGTCGCAACCCCCCCGCCGTGGTCACCCTCCCCAAGTAGAGCGAACCTGCCCACGATGCCGACGCCACTCGGAACGAATGCCCGAAAAGATTCCCCACCCTACCCCCCATCAGTGGGGCGAGAACCCCTCTTTCCCCAGCACCAAAACTTCAAGGCCCTGCTTTCTTTCTTAAAAATACTTTAAAGGAGAATTTGTTTGTATTTTTTATTTACATTTTATATTTTTGTACATATTGTTAGGAGGTCAGCCATTTTTAAGTGATCTCGGATTGACCAAATGGGGGGCTTTGAAGTGTGTGTGTCTCTCTCTCTCTCTCTCTCTCGTTACCCATCTCTGACTTTACTTGTGGTGTGACCGCGTCCCAACAAACCATTCTCCCGAAGGAGAAAAAACGACCTTGTAAAAAAACGCAAAAAAAAAAAAAATTTACAATCTTATTCCGAGCATTCCAGTAACTTTTTTTTGTGTATGTACTTTAGCTGTACTATAAGTAGTGGGTTTGTATGAGATGGCAAGGCCAAAGATAAAAGGTTTTTGGTTTTTTTTCTGTCTATGAAGTTGCTGTTTATTTTTATTTTTTGTTTTGTTTTTTTTTTTTTTTTGGTTTTTTTTGGCCTGTTTGATGTATGTGTGAAACAATGTTGTCCAACAATAAACCGGAATTTTATTTTGCTGAGTTGTTCTAACGAAGCTGGCTCCCAATTGCTGGTTTGTTTTTTGGTTTTATTTTTTTAAGTTGATTTGATTTGTCTGCTCAGAAGCTGGGCTGGGCCGGAGGCAGGATTTGATGGTGGTATTTTGCTGGGAGCTCCAGGCCTTCCCTGTATTCAGTGGGCTTCCTAGATTCCGAGACCAGATGATGGTCTAGTCTGAGCTGTATAACACAGGTCCATAGAACTTCCCAAATTCCTAGAGCAGATATTTTTAGAGAAACATCCCATCTTAAATTAAAAATGGTCAGTGATGGAGAATCCACCGTGATCCTTGGTAAATTGTTCCAGTGGTTAGTTATCTTCCCTCTTAAACATTTCTGCCTTATTTCCCATCTGAGTTTGTCTAGCTGCGACCTCCATGTTCAAGACCTTTCCCTGCTAGCCTGAAGAGCCCGTTATGAAATATTTGTCCCCCAGGTAAGTACTTATAGGCTGATCAAGTCACCCCTTAAACATCTTTTTATAAGAGAGTGTGAGTGTCTGAGTGTCTCCAGGCTGAGGATCCCAGCATCTAAACGCATGATTTCAGAGGTGGTACTCTGCGGCTGTAGGCCTAGCTCCTCAAAGCTATTGAACTCCCAAGGGAATTGGATACCAAAGTACCTTTCAGGATCTGCTCCTCAGTTGCCCCCAAGGATGAGCCAGTCTCTGCACTGCCAGGGCCCTGGTCTTTCAGCCGAGCAGCCTACTTTCTTAGGCATCTTCCAGCTGGTTTCTGGGTTAGTAGGACAGGAGTCATCAGGGGCCTCGCGAGAAGCTGTGCTAGAAGAACATCTGGGGGAGTGTTTAGAGCAGGGGGGTCTCCCTGCAGAGGCTGCTCACGGGAGGTGGCAGCTCCGAGAGCAGGAAGGTGCCGTGGGCTGGCCATTAGGGACATGTGAATCCCAGCAAAGCTGCCAGCTTATCCAGGGTAGTTTCTTCAGCAATTGCAAGAGGCCTGGCTGTGGGCGGGAGCATATGTACAGGTATGGACACCATCTACCTAACCCTGCCTGGGGTTTGCACTCAGTTTAACCTGCCTGTCGCTGCAGTGTTGGGACTCCCCGGCTGCATCTGGCTAGGGTGGTTTCCCCTTTAAGGTCTGGTGTTTCTAGAAGGCGCAGTGGCTGGGGGTGGGACTAGCACTCAGCCTGTCCTGACAAGGTAGCTGGGAGAGGCACAGGGCTGGCTGTGGTAGGGGAGAAGCTGCTGGAGTGTGATGGGGAGGCAGAGGCTCCCTTCCTAGCGTGGATTTCTGAATCCCTTTGTAGGACTAGGGAGGAGTTTAAAACAAAAACCCGGCAACCCCTAACCTGTAGCCTATCTCTGCTGCTTCGCTCTAACCTCCCTCCAGGGTTTTACAGCTAGGAATCACTCCACTTCCAGCACCAGCCGAGCTTCACCAGGTGGGCCAAGCATTCATGAGAACATGCCCCATCTTTTTGGAACGTGTAACGCTGGTCTCTGTCTGAACTTCGCCAACACAAAACTGGGAGATTTCCCCTCTGCTGGGTTCCAGGTCCAGGGTGATAAACATATCCTGGCTGTTGGGGAAAGCGGTTTCTCCGCTTCCTTGCTGCTGTGAGCTATCTACATTATCTTCATCCTCATCTTCCTCATACCCCGAACCTGCTTCCCTGTGTGTTTCTCCATTGAAGGAGTCAAAGCACACGGGTGGGGTAGTGGTGGCTGCACCCCCTACCATTGCATGCAGCTCCACGTAGAAGCGGCATGTTTGCGGCTCTGCCCCAGACCTTCCGTTTGCCTCTCTGGCTTTGTGGTAGGCTTGCCTTACCTCCTTAATTTTCACGCGGCACTGCTGTGTGTCCCTGTTATGGCCTCTCTCCTTCATGGCCTTTGGAGACCTTTTCTAATATTTTACCATTTCGTTTACTGCCACCAGCTAGCACTGATTCATCTCCCCATATGGCGAGCAGATCCCGTACCTCCCGTTCGGTCCATGCTGGAGCTCTTTTGCGATCCTGGGACTCCATCACGGTTACCTGTGCTGATGAGCTCTGCGTGGTCACCTGTGCTCTCCACGCTGGGCAAACAGGAAATGAAATTCAAACGTGCGCGGGGCTTTTCCTGTCTACCTGGTCAGTGCATCTGAGTTGAGAGTGCTGTCCAGAGCGGTCACAATGAAGCACTGTGGGATAGCTCCTGGAGGCCAATGTCGAATTCCGTTCACACTACCCCAATTCCGACCCGCGAAGGCTGATTTTATCGCT
Source organism: Malaclemys terrapin pileata (assembly GCF_027887155.1). NCBI lineage: Eukaryota > Metazoa > Chordata > Testudines > Emydidae > Malaclemys > Malaclemys terrapin. The sequence continues at coordinate 100,000,212 of NC_071513.1, read as the reverse complement.
AATCCCCTCGTCGGAGGTGGAGTAAAGAAACCGGTTTAAAGGGCCCTTTAAGTCGAAAAAAGGGACTTAGCCGTGTGAACGTGTCCAGGATTAATTCGATTTAACGCTGCTAAATTCGACCTAAACTCGTAGTGTAGACCAGGCCTGAGTTCCTGGCCTTGTATTGTGTTCCCTAGAGTTAGTGGAAAAGACCACGTAGGATGGAGCCTGCTGCAGCCATCAGCGGTTTTTGCTGGTTGCAAGGGTTACCGCTGCCTGCTCATTTTAAGGCATCTAGCTGACTGATGCTCTACATCTGAGTCTCTCTACACTTACGCGGATGTTACTGAGCTCAAAGCCTGGCCCATTGTCCTGAATCACCTGCCTAATTGCACCAATCACTGGTATGCAGCATTGTGGCCGCGGGGGTCCCAAGATATAAGAGACAAGGTGGGTAAGGACTGACTTCTGGGGGTGAGAGGGGCAAGGTTTTGAGCATACCCAGAGCTGGTCTTCAGGTCTGTCTGTCTCACTCATGGGGATTTGCAGTAGCTGGTTCCATACCAGCTATGGGGGCTTCCTCTCAGGCTGGGCTGGCTACATCCAGCCACACTCGCTACCCTGCCTCTTTGAGGGATGATTAGCAGGAGTGAAGGGTGATTGATGGGTGGGTTTTCCGCTCTCCGCTTGACCGGCTGCTTTGAGCGGATTATGGCTTGCCATGGGTCAGAACCATGCACCAAAATAGAACTGGCAAACAAGGAGTGTAGGGACCACAGCTCTGTCCCGCGAAGTAGCTGGGAGCCTTGGCCGGGGGAGGAGGCGTTGGAGGTGGAAGCACTAAACAGATACGGGAATCAAGGATGTTTGAAGTGAGCACCAGCGAGCACATCCCCTGCTCAGCAGAGGGGCCCTACAACGCACTCAGCCAGCCAAGGGCTCCGCCTGATGCCCTGTTGAAGGCTCTGGCTTTTGGTGGGTGACCAGCGTAGCCCAGATCATCTGTTTCCTGGTAGAGCTGGGGGGGAGACTAACCACGTTAACCCTTTGGAGACTGCAGACGGAGGGGGCAGCTGATGGAGACCTGGCTGGAGACTGGGCTAGCTCTAGCCCTGTCTGGCAGTGCCTTGGCCATCCTGCCTCTGACAGCAAACGGGCCTTCCCTTGGAGGGCCATGGCTGTGTGCACATGAGGAATAAGAGATGGGGGCAGGCCTCCTGAGCCCGCCCCTGACCCTTGGCTGGCAGCAGCAGGCCCCAGACCAGTTTAAGGTCAAGCTTGAGCTCTCTAAAGGACCTTGCTTGTCTCTGGGCCTTTAATGGCCGCAGTGAACAAGACAGAAAGTCAGACCAGGGGCAGCTTTCAGGCAACGTCCGTCCAACCTGTGATGGGTTTAGCCTGGAGAAGGGGCCTTATCCCTATTTTACCAATAGGGAACTAAGGCCCAGATCCTCAAAGGGGCCTAACTTCTACCAACCTCAGTGACTAGCCGAGGGTCGCCCAGGAACTGAACAGAGGTCTCCCATGCCCATGGCTGGTGCGCTAACCACTGAACCGGCCTCCCCCTGCCATTTGCATGAGGATCTCGCTTTACGAGCGTGGGTGAGTTTAACCCCTCGGAAGTAGGTCGGTACCATCCGCCCCAGACACAGAGGCAGAGTGAGGGGCTCAAGGCCACCCAGTGACAGAGGTGGGAATGGAACCCAGGAGTCCTGAGCCCCAGTCCTGTGCTTTAGGGACCAGGCTTCTCTAGCTGGAGATGTTAGCTAGGGCCGCGGGGACGGAGTGGACGGCGATGCCCGTCGGGGCCCCACAGGAGGTTTGAACGAAGGGCTCCGCGCACGGAGCAGGCACAGGCTGGGTTTAGGGCTGCGTGAGGTAAAATATGCCCATGAGCTGCCGGCGCTGCAGAGCGTGGGCAGAGCGAAGCGCTGGCCTCCACAGCGCCCCCGTGGTCCTGCCGCTTCCATGCAGACTGAGGTGCTCGCTTTATATTAACAAGGGGTTAAACGAGGGCCGGGAGCCGGAGCTGGGTTGAGCTGGCACAGAGCCGCCACCTGCAGTGCCTGCCCAGGTTACTGTCCAAGGTCGCCCTTGCAAAAGGAGGCTTTGTCTGCATGGTGAATTTGCCCAGATCCCATCGATCCATGGCCAGCCCCCAGTGCAGCTGCCCTCCTGTAACCCCGCATTGTGGAGAAAGGAAGCGGTATTTACCCTGGGGGAGCGCAGCAGATCTAAACCCTGGCTTGGCCGGCCTGCAAAGGGGTTTGCCCCAGTGTAACTACGCCAAGGGCTGCGATCAGGACAAAGCCCCAGTGCGGACAAGGCACAAGACACGGTGGTTATCGGGTGTCCACAACTGGGGAGGGAGAGGAACCGGTTGTGGGGGGGGGGGGGGATGAGAGACATAGCGGCTGTGACGAAACCGCTGAGTTTATGAACCTCCAGGAGAAGGGGGGAGTGAAACAATCCTGTGAGCGTGAGATCCGGAACGTCTGCTAGAGCCCAGCCTGCAGGCCAGCTTCCCCCGGTCCACCGCTTTCGGCCAGCCCTGAGCCCGCCCACTGTCCCCGCTCATCGGCCTGCCAGCCAGCGGCCCTCGGCCCCTCGCCCTGCCAGCCCACCATCCTCAGCCAGCCGCCCGCCCCCTTTGCCCTGCCCCCCAACTCCCACTGCCCTCCGCTCCCAGCCGCTCTTTTGGCCACAGCTGCCTTGTATGCCCCCGGGAGGGGGGGTGCATACTGCAGGGCAGACTTGGTGTTGCTAATTGCCAGGAGGGGGGAGCTCTCCTCCCCTGACCATTCCCCTCAGTCCTGCCCCCCCAGCCAGGAGGGAATCTGGGGGGACCTCTTGACACCCCCAAACCAAGCCCACTGTCAGTACCTCCAAGGCAGCTGGGCCCAGCTGTAACCATAACAGCCTGTGCCTCTGTCCCAGCCAAGCACAATGGCCGGGCAGCTTGGGAAGGCCCCTCCTCCCCCATGTGTGTCCTCCCTGGGGGGTCTGGGAACACATGCAGACCAGCCCTTTGCACGCCGGGCCCGGGCAGGGAGAAGCCCTGAGATGAAAGGGCCCAGAGGAAGCCTCGGTTAAATTGGTGGCAGGGGATTCGCTTCCCCCTCTGCCCTTCCCGCCACGGATCTCCAGGTGCTTCACTGAGCCTCACGGCCCCCTGGGAGGGAAGCGAGTGTTTCAATTGCCATCCTACCGATGGGGAAACTGAGGCACACAGCGGCGAGGAGACTCGCCTAAGCTCCCAAAAGAAAACAGTGGCAGAAATAGAACCCAGGAGTTCTGACTTCCCCTCCCCCGCCTCGTTTCAATCACAAGGGCCTGCCCAGCTGGCCACCAACAGATTGCTAAACCCTTGCTGCAATCCTGGGCTTTTGCAATGGGACTGGGTGCAGTGATAAAGACAGCCACAAGGGGGCGTAGGGGGCTGACCCATAACCTCCCAAGGGGGGGTGGGGAGGGCACAGTGCCCCTGCCAGGTTAGCAGAACATGACGTAGTTGCAGCTTCTGTAGGCAGAGCTCAGGGGACACACAGTAGGCTCCTGGCATCCCTCCCGTCCCCACTCCGGGCCATCCTCCCATCCCCCTCTCTTTCAGGGACTCCTTGCAACCCGCTGCACCCACCCCAAACCTTATACCAGGGGCTGTGTGTCCCCCCCAGGCCCTCTCCCCCCAGGGCAGAGTGTCCCATTGTCCCCTCCACCGTATGCCAGGAGCGTTGTGTGCCCCCAATTTGTCCCTTCACCCCCTGCCCATGGCCCTGTGTGCCCCCTCATGTCCCTTCCCCATCTTCACTCCCTCCTCTGGGTTCCAGCCCTCCTCCCACGGCCCTGTTTTCCCCTCCGCAGGGCCCTGCTTCCCCACCCACCCAGTCCCTGTTCCCTTATCACCGCGCCCCCGCAATCCTTTGTGAGTTCCTGCTTGCCCCACCACCCCATTGGATCCCTGCAGGCTGTCGAGTTGTGGTCGGACCTCTTTTGGTTCAGCCAATAAACCTTCTGTGGGGGGTTTCCACCCCAAAGACACAGGAGAGCCGGGGGAATGGACGGTGTTCCTGGAGATAAAGGGTGAGACCTGCAGGCCCAGCAAGGACAGCCTGGCTTTCCCCACTGGAGTGTCAGTGAGCAATATTTATAAAGCACCTTCCATCCAAAGTATCCAACCGATTGATTGCAAACTATAGACATAGAATGAGGTGACTTAACCCACCCCTGAAATGCAGCCACCTCTGGGGTGGAATACGACAGCTGTTTAGCAACCACACAGCGATGCTCCACCGCAGAATTTAGTGTGCTGCCTCCAATGAGAGCTGCAGGGGAGAAATAGGTCAGCAGAATAGAACCGCCTTCTTCGTTTCCAACCTATCTGGCCCCCTTGCCAGTTTCATTCCTACCTGTTTTGCTTTTCCACTTGCCCGAGGGCCGTGTTCCTGATGGCTCTCCTGTAGTTTGTTGTCTGTCTCGGAGCAGCAGACAATCTAGACAACCCCGGTGCTGGGCTGGGAGGGGTGTCTAGTTTTACTGACATGGGTTAGCATCCCTCCGCCGTAGCCTCTTTCTCCGCCAGGAGGCTGGTGTCCCATTCCCTTTCAGTCTCCAGCTCTGTCTTCGTGAGCAGTCCATCTGGACAAGGCCCTCCCTCGCCTGCCCCACATTAAACAGACACGGGGTGCTCAGACTCTCCATCCAGGGGCTGCGCAGCACCCATGCCACAAACCAAAAGGCTGCATCAAGTGGAAAACCTCCCCACCAATGGCACATATGAGAGGTTACCTCCTGGACAGTACCAGTCCTTGTAAACCCTGGCCTCGGGGGCAGAGCTGGAAACAGCTCGGGTGGGCCGGTAGCGGGGGCATAAAGCCGTCTTTTCCCACATTGCCCTGGGCTGTGCTTCCAGGATGAGCAGCTGTATATTGGGGTTGCCTGTTACTTGGCCGGGGTCCCTTTGTGAAGGGACCTGCAATGAGAGACGCTCACAAGTACAGATTCGGCTCTGCAGCAGCGCTTCTCCCGACAAGCCCAGAGACCAGGGACGTGGTCTAGCGAGCTGCCCACGGCCAGGGGGGTCTGCTGATCCGCTGAGGAAAGGCAGCAGTTTTCCCCTTTGGAGGGGAGAGGGAGACAGCTCCTGAGACCCACTGATGCCCAACATGCATCGGCCGGCGGCCTGGGTATGTGAGGCAGAGGCCCCAGATGTTGGAGAACAACAAAGAGCAGGGAGACCACCCAGCCTGAGAATCAAGCCTTCCTAGTCACGTTAGCCTGTAGACTAAAGCAGTACAAATGCTTGCAATTAACCACCCCGGGACGGAGCCCCCGCGGGTGCCGCTTGCTGTGGGGTGGGTGGAGCCGGGCTGGTTTACATCAGCAGAGGGCCTGGCCCTAAGAACGTAGCAACAGCCTGAGCTTGGGTTGGAGTGAAGAGGGGAAAGGGGTGATAGCCTGGCTCCAAAACATGGGAGCCCAGGAGATGGTGCAAAGACAGCTCCTGTGCTGGAGAGGGACCAACTGTCCTCTTCAGAGAGGCCGATCCTGGGCAGACGTTGGGTGGGGCCGTGTTCTGCGCTCCAGGAGCCCCGGCTGGGCTCTAATCCCTCCGCAGACCCTGATTCCCTCTGCAGACTTGGCCGAGTCACTTATCCCCTGTGCCGCTGTCTCCTGCTCTAGGAAAACGGGGGCCGGTGGCAGTTAATGACCCCCCCCCCAGGGAGGATTTGGGAGGTGCTTTGAAGACAGAGTGAGGAGGCTGCACTAAAGAGGAGTGGGGGAAGTGAAGGTGGCCACCGGGCAGCGTGATTGCATAGGAGGAAATGCACAAGACAGCACTGAGAGCCCCGGCACCTGCAGCGAGAGTCGTGGCAGCTGAGGTCTAAGAGCTGCTCAGAGGCCAGGGTGATGGGCAGGGTGTGAGTACCTAGAACAGAACAAGCCAGAGCACTGAAAGCTGCCGGGCCTTGGAGTGTTACGGGGCGGTCGAGCGGGGGAAGGGACGGGGAATCTGGCAAACTGGGTTCTGTTCCTGACGCCAACATGGGCTTCTTGGCTGTGTCTCGAATTCTCTGTGCCTTCTTTGCCCCTGTGTAATGGGGCTACCAGTGACTTACCTGGGAGGGACGTGGCACTGCTCAGCCGCTACGGGGCGCTTACGGTCGTACACGGCTGTGACGCTGTTGCAAATGCATCTACACTGGCACCAAGCCCGGGCAGCATCGTCTCTCTGCTCCACCCTGCCGGTTCCTGCTGTAGCAGCCACGGCCCCAGGAGGCGCTGGCGAGCCGGGGCTCGCTGGGTGGGGCTGTAGCAGGCTCCTTCAGTCGTGCGTGGATTGGCACAGCAGGGCCGTCACACACGCCCCAGGGAGTCACAGTTCCTCTGAAGCTGTGCTGGCAGGGGGTTGGGCCAGGGGAACCTGTCCCTACTCTGAGGTGCTCCGGGGAGGAGAAGGCCGAGCCCCGGGTGTGCCCAGGGTGATGTCTAGGGCAAGGGAGGCTCCACTCCGCTTCAGGGCCCCTCGTCACCATTGTCACAAGCCCCGCAGCCCACACTCGTCCTGGTGCTTTGGATCTAATCCCTCCTCCCCCAGCAAGGAAAAGCCGTAGCAGCCCCAGGGACAGTGACACAGAGCAGAGAGGAGCCCGGGCACCAGCAGCTTCCCCTCTCTGGGATTAGCAGCCAGTGCCAGATGGAAATCGCTTTGACTGAGCTTAGACACCCAGGGGACTGGAGCAGCAGGAGCACAGTAGCTAAATCAGGGCGTGCCAGGAGCTGGATATGCCTTTACCAGGGGAGAAACAGGCTCTCAGCCTTCTTCCCCCTGAGCTGACAGCCCCTCCACCCTGGAGCCTGCTTCTGGCTTCAAGTCCTGTGAGTTTCCCAGCCCGCTGGGCCCAGTAGCAGCGAGATCAGAACCATGGCACCCCGGGTTTGTCTAGGTGGGGATCATCGACTGCAAGGCAGCAGGTGCTTTACCCGTGCCAAGCGGGTGCCCCTCACACCTCACTCGCGAGATCGCGGTGCCCGTCTGCTCGGTGCTGGCTGGGTTAGCGCCGTAACTGGGGGATTGGGGAAGTGTCCTCTGTGTTTATAGCACCCCGGTGGGATGGGCTGTGGGGCCAGTGCATGGCTTTGCAGTGAGTTCAGAGGCCTCTCCCTCTCGGACCGCAGACTCCCACACCCCCAGGACAATGAGTGCTGTGAGCAGATGGGCTGCAAACTCGCCCACAGTCATGGACTGGGACCCCACTGTGCTAGGTGCTGTACAAACCCAGAACAACAACACGGTCCCTGCCCCAAGGAGCTTCCCGTCTAAGTACAAGACAAGAGACAACAGATGGGTACAGGCAGACCAACGGGGGAGTACTAGGAGGCAGTGAGACACTATTTGGTGAGCGGCCGTGGTCACGGCACAGAAACAGCTTACCTGGTGTCCATTTTTTGGGCAGATTTCCCGACAAAGAGTAGTTCTGAAGAGGGATTTGAAGGTGGCTAACGAGGTGGCTTTGCAGATGTTTATGGGGGCAGCCCTGCAGAAAGCACCAAGGGGGTTCTTTGAACCTTTAACAGGCAGTAGTGGCTGAGATCCTGGGCCGACCGGAGCCAGGATCCCACATCTCGATAGCAATGGAGAGATGACGGGTCAGGTGGGGATTGCCTGGGTAAGGCCCGGAGAGCAAAGACAAGCAGCTTCGGTTGGATGCGACAGAGAAGGGGGGATGAAACGAGAGGGGTGACATGGTCAAAGAATGAGCTTTATTACTGAAGTGACGAGTGATCCTGGGACACAAGGAAGGGCCCTGAGGGACTGTTAGAAGACGGGTGTTTAGCCCTTTCTGAAAACCAGGTCCCTTTAATGCATCTCTTGCCGGGAAGCCAAACGTTGAGGCCCCACTGGGTCACTGGTCACTACTGAAAGCGTAGGTCTTAGTGACGGTGTGATGCTTGTCATGTGGGGCTGGATCTCCTGGCTGTCCCCCAGGGGAGATCAGAGCCTACACAGCATGTCCAAGCTGTTCTGCTGACCTCCACGGTTCAGTGCGTCGCCCCTAGGACAGCACTTTTCCAAGAGCCCTGGCTGCAACCTGAAACCCAGCCCCTGAGCCGGGCGAGCTGGATTTCTGAAGAAAGGGGGATCTCTGGTGGAAAGTAGGAGAATTGCAAGGGGACTGCAAAACTGAAGACTTTCTAACGCCGCCTCTGCCAGCCCATGGGGCACAGGCATGGCGCTGCCCTTCTCCCGTGTGCCCTCAGCTGGGAAGATCTGCAAGAGGAAGGTTGCCAGTGGAGACCAGATCCCCTTGCCTGGCAGGGACACAGGTGTGAGCATGTCACGTACAAGCCCCCAACAGCTTGTAGCTTCCCTCCCAAAGATTCGTTTGCTACCAAACAAGCTGCCCTGGTGTGGGGGCACCAGATGCCCGGGACGAGGTTTTCCACAGGACACTGTTTCAAACAGCAGCCGCTCCAGTGGGCCGGCCGCTCTCCAGCAGTCTGCATGGCCAGGGACGGCGGCGGTGGGTTCTGATCACGGTACTGAGTGTCTGACTAGTTCCTCTTGGGCAGCCAAGCCAGGGGTGGAGTAACTCTGCTGCTGGGCCTTCTTCTTGCCCCTCAGGAAGCGTTGCTACAGCGGGGGGCGGGGGCTTTACCTGACTGCTGGGGTGGGCACAGGCTGGATTTGACACAAGCAGGAGACAAATGGGACAAGAGGCTGAAATTGGCTCCCCCAGGCAAGTGCAGCTGGAGACCTCTGGCCATTGATCTCTGTGATGTGCTAGTCTGCGTAGATCGGCCCACGGCCTCCTACTGCAGGGGGACAGACCTGCCCCACAGCTCATTTTCATTGTTCTGCTGAGATTCCAGTATGAGGATCCTTCCTCCGTAGGTCTGCCAGCGCCCCTCAGTCCCGGCCCCCTGGTACCAGCCCTGGGCTCCCCACACCCAGCTCTGCCAGTGCCCCTCAGTCCCGACCCGCAACCCCCTGGTACCAGCCCTGGGCTCCCCACACCCAGCTCTGCCAGTGCCCCTCAGTCCCGACCCGCAACCCCCTGGTACCAGCCCTGGGCTCCCCACACCCAGCTCTGCCAGCATCCCTCAGTCCCAGCCCGCAACCCCCTGATACCAGCCCTGAGCTCCCCACACCCAGCTCTGCCAGTGCCCCTCAGTCCCAGCCCCCGGCCCCCTGGTACCAGCCCTGAGCTCCCCACACCCAGTTCTATCAGCACCCCTCAGTCCTGACCCGCAGCCCTCTGGTACCAGCCCTGGGCTCCCCTGTCACGGAGTATTGGGGGACTCAGGGCCCTGCACCCCCGGCTTCCTGCGATTCACCAGGACTCTCAGCCAGCCAGTAAAGCAGAAGGTTTATTTGGATGACAGGAATACAGTCCAAGACAGGTCTTGCAGGCACAGACAACAGGACCCCCTCAGTTAAGTCCAGCTTGGGGTCCCAGGGCATTCCAGCCCACCCCCCTTTGGGGGGTCAGAGCCATCTCTGCCTCCCAGCCATCTCTCCAGTTCGCTTCCAGCACTCTGCCTTCAGCGACCCCTCCCACAGCCTTTGTTCAGTTTCCCGGGCTAAGGAGTCACCTGGCCTTCAACCCCTTCCTGGGTTCTCATGTTACACACTCAGGTATGCGCCCTCGGGCAGACTCCCATTCTGCAATGCAGACTATCCCAGCCACACTCGCCTGTCAGCATTCACACACCCCAGCAAGAACAGTCCCAGTTCGTCACATCTCTCCCCCCTTCGAGACCGAACTGAGCGGGGTCACTTTAGCCAGTGACCTGGGGAAGTTCGAACCTACCCCCGTTCCCATGGATGCCCCCGCATCCCTCCCATTCCTTGGTGGGAATTACACCAGGCCCCTCCAGTTTCACGCCCCCCCTTAGGTCGGGGTGCTTGATGGCACTCGCAGTTCGCATGTGGGAAGGTTTATGCGGCCTGTGCCCTTTTCCCACCCCCATACCTCTGGGACTCCAACTGGGCTGTGGTCTTCTCCCAGCGCTCCAGTCTGGAGGTCTGTGCTTTGGGCTCTCTTGGTTTAGAGCCGCCCTTTTAACCTTGGCCACCCTCCGGAAAGGATCCTTTATGCTGGGCAAGGGTCCTAAAGCTGTTTTCCCCTTGTCCCAGGCCTTCCTCCCCCTCTGACAGGGGTCACAGGATCCGCAGTACTGTCGGACAGTAACAAAGACCCCAGGCCAGTAAAAGCTCCGTAGCAGCCTCTGCTGGGTAAGCCAGGTTCCCTGGTGCCCTGAGAGGGGAATGTCATGGGCCCGGTACAGCAGCTGGCGGCGATACTTCTGGGGTACCACCAGCTGCCTCCTGATCCCCCCTGACTCCATTTTCCCTGGGGGAGCCCATTCTCGGTACAGGAACCCCTTCTCCCACAGGAACCTTTTCCGGCCACCTCGTCCCATGGTCTGTACCGCATTGAGGTCGGCCAGGTCCCTTATCTTCCGCAAGGAGGGATCTCTCTGCAACTCGGCCTGGAACTCAGCAGCTGGGACAGGGATGGCCACCTGCTCTTTCTCGCCCGCTGGGTCTGAAGCTGCAGCCTCCCTGAGCCGTGTCCCTGGGCGTTCCCTCCCCACCAGGTTAGGGTCCTGCGCCTCAGGCAAGGCACCCCCTCCAAGGCCAGGGCGCAGGGCCCCTCTCCGGCTCTGACTGCGGGTCACAACCAGTGCCTTTTGGGGGTTGCTTGGCCAGTTCTCCAGGTCCCCCCCCATCAATACCTCAGTGGGTAAATACGGGTGTACCCCCACATCCTTGGGGCCCTCCTTGGCCCCCCACTTCAGGTGTACCCTTGCCACGGGCACTTTGACTGGTGTTCCGCCCACCCCCGTCAGGGTCAGGTAGGAGTTGGGCACCACCTGATCTGGGGCCACCACCTCGGGCCGGGCCAGCGTCACCTCTGCGCCCGTATCCCAGTATCCATTGACCTTCCTCCCATCCACCTCCAGGGGAACAAGGTACTCTCTCCGGAGGGACAGCCCCGCGCCCACCGTATAAACCAAAAACCCTGAGTCTGGGGCATCCAGCCCCCTAGAGGAGCTGGCCTGGGGCCCTTCTCTCTCTTGAGCAGTTGATAAGCTGCCAGCCCCTCTTGCGTGAGAAGCCTGCCCCTCGTCCGTCTGGGCCTCTACCAAGTTAACCCTATGCGGGTTCGGTCTGCTCAGTCTGTCCTTGAGCTTGGGGCACTGGGCCCGAACGTGGCCTCTTCGGCCGCAGTAATAGCAGCTCATGTCCTGTGGGTCCCCTCGAGCCGGTCGGTTGTCCCTGACGCTGGGCATTCCCCGTGGGAGGGGATTCCCCATATTCCCCCTTTGGGAGGTCCCAGGGTGACTCTCTCTCTGCATCGCGGCGGGCCTGTTCCTTTGGGGCTCCTCCCTGCCACCCCCTGACCGGCTCTTTACAAACTCATCAGCCAGCTGCCCGGCGTGTCGCGGGTTCTCTGGCTTTCTGTCCACCAACCACAGCCTCAGGTCGGATGGGCACCGCTCATACAGTTGCTCCAGTACCAGCAGTTTAATCAGGTCCTCCTTCGTCTGGGCCCCACCAGCCCACTTGCTGGCGTATCTTTCCATGCGGACGGCTAGTTGCAGATATGAGATCTCAGGGGTTTTATCTTGACTCCGGAACCTTTCCCGGTACATCTCAGGAGTCAGCCCAAACTCACGTAGCAGGGCCTTTTTGAATAGTTCGTAGTCCCCTTTCTCTGCCTCTCCCAGTTGGCGGTACAATGCCACGGCTTTGGGGTCCAGTAAGGGGGAAAGGACCCGGAGTCTGTCCACGGGATCAACCCGGTGCAGCTCGCAGGCCGTCTCAAAGGCCTCCAGGAAGTCATCCATGTCCTCCCCCTCCTTGTATGGGGCCATGATGCACTTATCAAAGCTCCATGCAGTCCTGGGTCCCCCCTCACTCACCGCAGCCGGGGGTTCGCTGCCCTTCAATCTCGCCAGTTCCAGGTCATGCTGATGCTGTCTCTCTTCATGCTGTCTCTGTCTCTCATTCTCCTGTCTCTGTCTCTCTTTCTCCTCCCGTTCATGCTGTCTCTGTTGTTCACGATCCTCCAGCTCTCTCAGTTTTAGCTCTTTCTCCCATTCCAGCCAATTCCGCTCCACGGATGCCGAACGTCGCCGGGAGGATCCTCTGCTGGCCGGCGAGCTTCGCCGGGAGGGTCCCCTGCTGGCCGGGGGGGCCACGGCGCCTTCGGTATTTGCTGGGCTCCTCCCCACCCTTCCCCTAGGCATAGGAAGGAGGGGTCTCGGGAAGCCCTCAGCAGCCGGCTGACCACTCCCAGCTGGGACAGACACTGGTGCCTGCGCTGCATTTGCCAGGCTGCTTCCCTGAGACACAGGGATCAGTTCATTCGCGCGATCTTCCGCCTCCAGCTGGGCAATGAGCTGTTCTTTGGTGAGCCTCCCAATGCGCAGCCCCCTCTGCTTGCACAGCTCCACCAGGTCGCTCTTAAGCCGCTTGGCATACATCTTCCTGCTGGCCACTCACCGGCCTGTGTGCTCACAGCTCCCCACAGTTCCCAGGGAGACCCCTAGTGTGCCAGCCCTTCTCGAGGTTACCGCCTCTCTGCCAGGGTCGAGCTGCAGACTCCTCCGCCCCTGGGACCACTCGCTGCGATCCCCCCGGGGGACCCTGTTACTGCAAAAGTCCTTCTCGCTGGTCACACACTCCCAGGGGTAATAACCGTCTCTCTCTCACTCTTCAGCACGCCTGGTCCCCGTCAATCCCCCTTCGTTTTACTGCTTCCCAGTCACTTACTGCAGGAAGCGCCGTCCACGGGGTGCAGTAGATCCCGCCGCTGCCACCAGTTGTCACGGAGTATTGGGGGACTCAGGGCCCTGCACCCCCGGCTTCCTGCGATTCACCAGGACTCTCAGCCAGCCAGTAAAGCAGAAGGTTTATTTGGATGACAGGAATACAGTCCAAGACAGGTCTTGCAGGCACAGACAACAGGACCCCCTCAGTTAAGTCCAGCTTGGGGTCCCAGGGCATTCCAGCCCACCCCCCTTTGGGGGGTCAGAGCCATCTCTCCCTCCCAGCCATCTCTCCAGCTTGCTTCCAGCACTCTGCCTTCAGCGACCCCTCCCACAGCCTTTGTTCAGTTTCCCGGGCTAAGGAGTCACCTGGCCTTCAACCCCTTCCTGGGTTCTCATGTTACACACTCAGGTATGTGCCCTCGGGCAGACTCCCATTCTGCAATGCAGACTATCCCAGCCACACTCGCCTGTCAGCATTCACACACCCCAGCAAGAACAGTCCCAGTTCGTCACATCCCCACACCCAGCTCTGCCAGTGCCCCTCAGTCCCGACCCGCAGTCCTCTGGTACCAGCCTTGGGCTCCCCACACCCAGCTCTGCCAGCACCCCGCAATCCTAGCCCTCTGGTACCAGCCCTGGGCTCCCCACCCAGCTCTGCCGGTGCCCCTCAATCCCGACCCACAGTCCCCTGCTATCCCAGCCCTGAGCTCCCCACACCCAGCTCTGCCAGCGCCCCTCAGTCCCGACCCGCAACCCCCTACTGTTCCATCACAGCCTTCTTCCAGTGGCATGTCATCGTTGTATGGCCCCCCAGGGCCAGCTCTGCCCATGGGACAATTCCATCTGGCCTCCCGAATGCACAAACAAAATGACGTCATCCGCATAGCGTGACCTCACACACACTGTCTAGGCCAGGTCACACCACCTGGAGGATGCCCGTTTGTAGAAGACATTAGTGTCCTGCGCACAGGGCGACCTCGGACAATCAGTGTGTGTGAGGGCACAGTGCGGGGGATGCCGCTGGGCATACCCCTGCCATCTGCGAAGCAGATCTTGCCTGTTGTGCTGTGCTAGACTGTACAAAGATTTAATGCACGTCTCTTGACTGCGCTGGGAGAGGCCTTCCCCGATGTATCCCCGCTGGTTGGAGGCCAACTACCTTCCTTCCCTAGAAGGAGAAACGTATGAAGAGCTGCAACTGGGTGTGATGTCAGCCCTGCCTCCTCGTCCAGCGGGGCTTTGGGGTTCAACCACAGTTCGGGTGTGGGGGTCAGGAGCTGTGTTAGCTTCTCTTCCTGCCTCTGCCATGGAGTCACCGCATGGCTGTAGGCGATAGGGTGACCAGAAGACAGCAAGTGTGAAAAATCAGGACGGGGGTGGGGGGTAATAGGAGCCTATATAAGAAAAAGACCCAAAAATCAGGACTGTCCCTATAAAATCAGGACATCTGGTCACCCTAGTAGGCGACCATGTCCCCTCCAAGTGCCTCAGTTGTGCCTAGGAAGTGAGGACGATGGTACTTCAGGGGCTTGATCTGCTGTTTATTCGGTGCATTGAGAAGGCTCTGCAGGGATGGACCTGGGGAAATACAGGCGTGTTGATAACAGGCAACCGGGCTTTCTGCCCAGTGCCACGGCTCTGGGTTGGATCAGCCAAACAGCACCGAATCAATAGAGTGCAATGAAATGGTTCCTGGCACACACAGGCCAGGAGGCCTTCGCCTGTGGCTCTGTCCTAGAGCATGCAGAGGGGCGCCCACCAAGAGGGACAGCCCAAGCTGAATCAAAGCCAACATCCATCCACTCTGAGCCCATGAGATTGAGGCCATCTGAAGAGCCAGGGGCCCAGTCCACTGCTCTGGGACAGCCCCCCAGCAGCGGCTAAGGGGAGCAGGGGGAGTGCTGCTGGGGAGCCCAGCCGGCCGCACACACGAGGACACTGGGCAGAGCAGTAGGTGGATCCCAAGACCAAGATGGAAAGCTGGGGGGAGAGGCCGGGGGGTCATCGCTGCAGGGGATGAGGATGGGTTGCCTTGTTAGTGCGTGTGATGTAGCCGGGGCAGGTGATCCATAGCGCTGAGCTCCTCTGGGAGGCCATGCAACCCAAACCCTCCATCCCCCCAGCTCGGTCACTGCTCCCGAGGGCGGAGGGGTACGCAAAGAGCCGTGTGTGGCTGGCCCTGCTAGCTAGCGCCCCCGGCTCAGTGCACCCTGCTCCCTTTGTCCAGAAGACTCAGGAGTTGCATTTCAGCCAGGATCTGCCACTGGGTTTATTGGCCTTTCACCCCGGCCACTGCTCCCGCTGCCTGTCTCATGCTAAGGGGCAAGGACGCATGTTGTCCGGCTGCATTAAACAGCTGGCGCTGAAGATTTACAAGCCGAGGGCATTCAGCTGGGAATCCCAGCCGGGCCTGGCAACTTTAGTCTTCGCTACATTTCTGAGTTCTCTCCTCCATCGCCTGGTTTGCCTTTTTTGGCCAAAGATTCCTGGAGCTGATTAAGGCCCGTCCAGCCCTGCTGGTACCAAGATCTATGAACGGTCCGAGGCGTCCGCCCCCCTTTAACTTCTCCGAACGGATCTCGCTGTCTAGTCTGGGGAGGGGGCCCTGCTTGTTGGCTTATCAGCTGCGTTTCCTGGCTGGTTGACCCACGGGGTGAAGGATCGTGTCCTCTCCGGGAAGGAATCAGCCCTTTTCTGTCTCCTGGGGGGTTTGGGTACGGAGCTCTCGCTCACAGCTGTTGGTAGCTGGGCAGGCGGCTGCGCTCACAGGATCCCCCGCGGCTTGCTCATCCTCAGGCCTCCCACATGGGAACTTGCAGGGGCGTGAGACTGAAGGCTGGTATCTGAGCCTCCCTTGAGTCCCGCTCTGGGTAGGGCTGCCAAGGGGTTGGAAGCATTGTTGTGGTACAGCGCCATCTGGTGCCCCCGCAGGAGAAGTGGCAAAGCTAAGGATGAAAGGCCAGCCCGAAAGATACTGTAATGAATCGGAGGCCACCCACGATTCCGCAGCTGTTCTGGTGCACCCTAGGGCAGTAGCCGGGAAAGACTCCCAACCTGCTGCTCCATCAACACAGGCGGTGGGAGGCTGTGGCGCCTGGTAGAAAGCGCACTACCCGGAGACTCAGGAGACCTGGGCTCTGCAGTGGGGTGACTTCTGGCAAGTCACTGCACTTCCCTGTGCCTTGGTTTCCCCATCTGTAAAATGGGGATACCAATAGTGCCCACCTTTGTAAAGTGCTTTGAGTTCTACTGAGGAAAAGCTGGATAAGGGTTAGGGGGTATTATTATTACTATTTTTATTATTTGCAGTATAGGGGTTAGGATGTATAGTTGGGAGTTCTGGGCTCCTTCCAGCAGGGGGCAGTGGTGAGAACACACCCATATGACAATATTTTGGCCATTGCATCTAACTGCAAATTTACAAAGAGTAAAGCACAAAAAAAAGGGGTGTCTTAGAATAAAGATGAATGCAAAATAAAACCGGGACAGAGCAGGGCACAGAAAGGAGATCTAGTTAATATGGGCAAGAAGCTGGGGGTCTCAGCTCCCTTTTCAGACCCGTAGCCTGGGGCTGTTACACTCTGGGAGTGTACAGACAGCTCTTTGTGGGTGACCATGGGCCAGCAGAGACTGTTACACCCATTCCTGTTGCTCCAAAAACGTGAGGTCAATTTGTCCCGATTTTTAAAAAGATCATCGCACTTTAGCGGGCGTTGGAAAGTTCCCGCTCTCTTGTGCATTCCACTGGATGCTCCAGGCTCATGCCCCTACCCTTCATTACCCACCCGGCCGCCTGCTAGGACAGATGAGCCGCTATCTCTGACAGATGCACCATCACGGCTCGCAGCTCTGGGGACAGGGAAGCAGGCGCTGGTGTTAGAATAACCCCTGGCTGGAGATTGCCACCTGGGAATTCTGCTCTCGGCATTGGTTCACACTTCCCCCTGCTTTCCATGAGATCACCGAGCCTGAACGAGGGACATATCCTGGACAGGATGAAAGGGAGATGCTGGGAGTGTAATCCTAGCCAGCTCCTGCCCTCGGCCACACTAGAGTCCCCCGAAGAGGGAGACGGACTGTAAAAGGCTGGGCCCTGGTACTGTTTTTTTGGGTCATCACCTTTTTTCTGTCACAGGCCATTGACCCACAGAAAAAATCAATCGCGGGCCACTCACCCACCCGAGGGGCACAGAGGCTCGGGGCTGGATGAAATTAGCCAACGGGCCTGATCCGGTCTGCAGGCCGTAGGTCCCCACCCCTGGTGTAAAGGGATTCACCCACTGCAGGAACACCGCATTGTGGCCAGGCATGGCATAGCAGCTCTTGCCCCATATGGCGCCCCCTACCAACAGTTGTGCCATGGTCTCTTTTCCCACAACTTGGCCCTCAGGCCAGGTCACAGTTTAGTCCACCCCTTCCAGGGGAACAGAGCATCCCACACAGCTGTGGTCCAATGACCTACAGCAGGTCTTCCCGTTGCCTTTGGGCTGCATGGTCCTCACACCCCTTACCTCAGTGGGATTCATCCCACCTTCCTCGTGCCTGGTAGAGGAACCCAGCCCTCCCTCTGCTCTGGGTTCCAGCCAGGGACCCTGTGTCTGGCAGTCAAGGTCTGCTCCCTCAGACAGCTTGCTGACTCCATGGACCGCTTCCTCCCTCTTCTATCGCCCAGAGAGTGACTGTCGTGTCTCTTGCTGCAGCCTCTTTCTGCTACAAACTCCCTGTTTTTATAATTACCATCCAGCCCCTCCCCGGCTGGGTTTCATTATCAGTGAAGCCTGGTTTCTTTCTCTTCGTCAGATGCTGCCAGCTATCTCAGGCCCACATGAACCCCTCCAGGGCCTGTGTGGGGTACACACCCCATCACCCTCTGCCCTGCACTCACTTAGGCAAGTCACAGCCTCTCAGTGACTCAGCCCCCCAATCTGTAAAGTGGGGATGATCCTTCCTTTGACTTGTCTATTTGGATGGTAAGCTCTGTGAAGCAGGGGCTTTCTCTTGCTTTGTGTCTGGGCAGCACCCAGCAAATGGGGGCCCTGGTCCCAAATTTGGCTTGGAGCCACAGATACTACATACAACTACTGATAAGGAGTGATAGAGACATCGCTCAGAAATTTACGCTCTTTCTGGATTGGCTTTTGGACACCCCACTCTCTAGCCCTTCGTCACGACTAGCGCTGGTCGGGAACTTGCCGATGAAACTTTTTGTGGTGGAAAATGCTGAGTCATCAAAACCGAAACCGTTCAGGGAACAGGGTCAGGGTTGAGGCTTTTTTTTTCTGCTTGAAAAAGTTTTGAGAACAAGAGTTTTGAAATGTTATGTTTTGGCACTATTGGAACAAAAAAATTCCAGTTTGCCAATTCCAACCAGCTTTTTGTTTAGAAAGTTAAGCTAATTATAGTAAAAAAAAGTCAGAAAATTAATCAATGGCCAGACTGAAAATAAAACATTTTGTTTGACCTGAACTGATTTCTTGAGATGATGATGATGATGATGATGGTTGTTGTTTTGCAAAAAAAATCTGAGATTTCAACTTTTTGTTCCAATTCGGGACGGGAAATTTTGTAGATATCTCAAAAAACATTGCGGGACTGGAAAACTGTTTCCCACCCTGCTCTAATCCTGAGTCCAAACAATTCGACTGCCCTCCCTGGACTTGCTCCAGCTTGTCTCACAAACAAGTTCTTTGCTTTTTTCCCTGGTTCATCTAGCCCCACCTCTCTCTGGGCCCTTTCCCATTCACTCCATCTCCACCCTGCATCCTGGTCCCTGGTGTTCATAGATTCATAGCATTTAAGGCCAGAAGGGGCCATTAGATCATTTAGTCTGAGCTTCTGTATAACGCCGACCATTACATTGCACCCAGGTAGCCCTGTCTTGAGCCCAATAACGTGTGTTTGGCTAAAACGTCTTCCAGAAACAGATGGAGACTCCACCACTTCCCTTGGAAGCTTGATCCAAATGTTAATCACCCTCACTGGTAAAAATTGGTGCCTTATTTCTAATTTGAATTTGTCTGGCTTGAGCTTCCAGACGTTGCTTCTTGTTGTGCCTTTCTCTGCTAGCTGAAAGAGCCCTCAGCTTCCCGGAGGTCTTCGTGCCTTGACCATCGTTGGTAAGAACGCTGTGGCTTGACTTGACCGGGTGGCACATGCCAAATAAATAAATAGTATCCAGTGTTTTCTCCCTGTGTATACACTTCTATACTGTGATCAAGCCACCTCTCAATCTCCTTTTTGTAGACTAAACGGATTGAGTTCTCGGCGTCTCTCATTGCATGGTATTTTCTCCGGCGTTGGAATAATTTTTGTGGCTCTTTCCTGCACTCTCTAGTCACCATGTGGACATCAGAACCGGAGGCAGTATTCCAGTATCCATCTCACCCATGCCCTGAACAGAGGTAAACTCACCTCCCTGCTCACTACGCCCCTGTTTATACATCCACGGGTCACAGTGCAGTACTTTAAGTAGAACAACAGCTCCCCTTTTTTGCTACAGCGTCCCCCAGGTTCAAGAGAGCCTTCCGCGCAGCTGCTGGCATCTGGACCCGCCAGCCTCCGTGCCCAGCCTCATGGACTCTCCATCTCATCTCAGATCATGGTCCCTCAGCTGGGTGTTAGAGATTTCCCCTTTCCCTCTCCTCTGATTGGATACGAAGCTCCATAGAGAGCTTGGAGGATGGAAAATGCTGTTCACATGACACTGGGCGAGGGGTGGGGGACGACGACATCACCCTTCATTTATTTCCAGGGTTATTTTTCTACAAACACCCATAAAAATAAAAATCCCTGATCCCCAGCCAGCCTCTGTGTTTGCTCTGCGTCTGCCGGTAGCCGGCGAGCCTCCAGCGGGAGGCCAAGATCGGCCGGGCACCGCCTGTGGGAGAAGCCCAATATGGCTTGCTCTCCAAACCATCCTCTCCCAGCACCGCCCCGCCCCACCAGGCTGGGATTAGGGTTGTGGTGGCAAGGTGGAGGGGACTGCCGTGGGCGGTCAGTGCCCCCTCGACGGGCAAGGAGCAGGAGGGAGGGGTGGCAGAGGAGCAGGACACTGGCCTATGATTCTCCCCCAAAAAAATTTTGGACCATGGGTGGGTCGCAAAAAGAGAGAAAGTGCAGTTGGTGGGTTGGTGGGTTGCCTTAGTAAAACGTTTGGAAACTATGATCATCTGACGTCAATACACTGTTGCAATTCATGTTCTAGTGTGCAGCTGCTGTCAGGCATGGACATGAATGGCTTATGTTTAGGGCTTCTGATTTTTTGTTTTAACCAATAAAACACCCATAGTACACCCCCCTGACAGAGCCTTTTAAAAAAAATCCATTTATCCAATAAACACCAGAAATGGTTACTTGGACCTAAGGGCTTGTCTACATGGACAGTAGTGCAGATCACGCGGGTGTGATTTCTAAAGCGCACTAACATGTTGCGCGTAAATTGGTCCATGTAGACCCTGTTGGCGCGCACTAAAGGTTCCCTAGTGCACTTCAGCACGGCGCGGTTTGAAACAGTTTTACGTTAAAAACACATGAGGGAAAGTTACCAAGAGATGACTCATCACGGTATATACTACTGCAATGAATAACGGACATAAATCGCAATAATCTATACAAAGAGAAAGCCCCGAAGGACCCCGACTTTTGGACAACTACATAAAACTCAAAAATTGCTAAAAATAAACTCCAAAACCTGAAACAAAGAAACCCTGAAAAGCCAAAGCCCTAATTATGTTCCAGCTTTACAAAGATCGGGTTCTCTGTTGGGCAGATGTCTTACCTGGGGATCTCCAGACCCACACGGTATTTTGTAAATGGGGAAGGAGAGGTTTAGAGTTGGGAAAATCAGCTTACCCCTAACTACAGCATGGCTCCCATGGAACAAGGCTAGTAACAATGGGGTTGTGCCTGTGGCTGCCGTAACAGATGCTTAAACCCCCTTAGGCTCCATGGCAGACTTCCCTCTGGCTAATCTCCCGCCTCCACTTCCTGTGTTCATCTAATACAACCCTCTTCTTTGTCTCACTTTTGGTGCAAGAGTCTTCTCCTTTTGCAGCTCTGGAAATAACTTCTCCTATCATTCGCCCCATGTTGATGTCTCCAGCTTGTTTCAAGTCTCAGCGGAAAGTAGCACAGGAAACATACAGAGAGCTCATACGACAGTTACATTTTCCATAACTGGTGTTCTTCGAGATGCGTTGCTCATGTCCATTCCATATTAGGTGTGGTGCTTGCCACATGCACTGGTTCTGGAAGTTTTTCCCTCAGCAGTATCCGTAGGGGACCGGCTCTGGTGCCCTCTGGAATGGCACCGGCATGGCACGGTATAAGGGACACCGCCGGCTCCCCACACCCTCAGTCCCTTCATGCTGGAAACTCCGACCGTGGGGAAGGAGGGTGGGTCGTGGAATGAACATGAGCAACACATCTCGAAGAACACCAGTTACGGAACAGGTAACTGTCTTTTCTTCTTCGACTGCTTGCTCATGTCCTTTCCATATTAGGTGACTCCCAAGCAGTACCCCTGGAGGTGGGTACGAGTTCATGGACATGTAGATTGCAGCACAGCTCTGCCGAACCCAGCGTTGTCCCTGGCCTGCTGAGTGATGGCATAATGAGCGGTAAACGTGTGGACGGAACCCCCGCCAGGTCGTAACAGGTCCTTATGCACGAGATAATCCGATTGGAAATCCGCCGCGAAGACACCGGAAGTCCCTTCATCCCATCTGCTGTAGCGATGAAGAGCTGAGTTGATGTAACAAAAGGCTTGGTACCTTCTAAGTAGAAAGCCAAGGCCCTCCAGATGTCCAGGGTGTGAAGACACCTCTCTTCAGTGGTCTTGTGCGGTTTGGGACAGAACACCGGGAGGAAGATGTCCTGGTTCATATGGAAGGTGGAGACCACCTTCGGCAGGAAGGCCAGGTGGGGCCACAGCTGAACCTTGTCTTTGTAGAAGACCGTGTACGGTGGTTCTCAGGTCAAGGCTTTAATTTCCGAGACCCGTCTCTCCGATGTCACCGCCATCAGGAACGTGACCTTCCAAGACAGGTGGGAAAAGGAGCAGGAATCCAGCGCTCAAAGGGCAGGCCGGTGAGCATAGAGAGGACCAAGTTAAAATCCCACTGCGGGACAGGAGCCCGTACCTGCGGGAAGAGTCTCTCGAGCCCTCTCAAGAATCCAACCATCATGTCATGTGAAAACACCGTCTGTCCTTGGATCGGCGGGTGAAAAGCGGAGATGGCTGCGAGACGCAGGGGTTCAGGTGCCATTTCTCCATCGGCTCCCTTGATCGCATGACAGAGCAGGTGACGGAGAGCCAGGCTGCTGGGGATATAAGAGGCAGCAGGATGTGCAGGAGCCAGCAAAGGGCCAGAGCCGAGGTGACCGAAGGCCCTGGGGAGCCAGAGGAGACACCTGCCCAGCAGCAGGCACTGTAGGGAGTGGCCTGGTGGAGCAGGGTGGGCTTGGGGTTAGGCAGGGCAGCTGCCCATGTTATGGAGCACCAGGGCTGGGGTCCACTGCAGAGAGAGGGCAGGGGTCCCTCCTATGATGCCATCTGCAGAGGGGATGGCTGCACCAGTGCAGGGAGCTGTGATGGGCATCTTAGCTTTTGTGGGACTCTCCTTTTGCCCCGGACTGGGGGGCCAATCACCAGCAAGTCCCAAATCCTCTGTCCAGCCAGAGGAGAAATGGAGGCAGCAGGTGCACCCTGCTACCAGCCCAGGTACGCTGTTATTCTGTGCTCATGGGAGGCCAGGCATTTCCCCAGGGCTGCATTTCACCCCAGCTCCGGCCTCCTCGCCGTGCCAGTGCAGCGTGAGCAACTGGAGGGGAGGCAAGAGTTGCAAAGCAGGCACTGAATGTAACGTGCCCTCAGGCTACCTGTGCACCTTTTGTTTGCCTGAATCAGATCATTAACTTCATTAAGAAGGCTCAATTGACCCAGCGGAGTGTTAGCAGACAGGACAGATCCAGGGCATCAGGCCAGGAGGAAGGCCGATTTCGCTTTCCAAGGAGTTGAATGAGCTCCCAGCTTTCCCAGCAGTCAGGGATAGACGGTCCGGCCAGAAACATGGCCAGCAATGTGAGATACAGCATCAGTGGCGTGCTGGCAGCGCCTGGCTGGCTGGATAGACAGTGTGGGAGAGGGAAGGGAGAACGCGGGTGGATCTAGCTATTCTCCGCTTTGCTAGTGACCAGGGGCTGGTTTGACTTCCTTCACTGGGATGTCCCTTTCCCTCCAAGCCAGCTGGACCCACCCCCCCATTCATCAGTATGGGAAGGACAAGGTGACGGCTGATGAATCTCAAACCCCTTTCCCCCCCAGTTGAAAACATCTGGCCTAAGGACCTGGGAGCATGAGCTTTGCACAGTGCCAGGCTCAGTGACTCGACTCCAATCCGAGGGTGGCTTAATCTTCATCTCCATTCAGCCCACAGCCCCTGGGCTAGATTCCCCACCCGTGGTGCCTCTTCCTGCTTATGGCTTTGACGTTAGGAATGCCGGTCTGTCCTGGAAAACTCTACAGGCACCTGGGGATCCAGCGGGTCTCTTACATCACAAGCACCAAGCAAAGGATTCTTAGCCCAGCTGGTTAAGAAAATGGTGTTAGCCCTTAGATAACTCGAAGGCCCAATGTTCTGTTAGGAGAAAAGGCCTTTCTGTTAAAGACCCAACCATCTGGCTTTGATTGCTCCCAATGCCCACTTCAAAGAGGCTTCAGGAAATAGATAGGGAGGATGAGGCTTGATATGTGTAAACAAACACACAGACCCTAATTTAGGAGGGGGGAAAGAAAGCTTTTAGGCCTCTTCTTTCAGAGAAAAGAAGCTCAGAGGTTTGCAGGCAGGGTTGCCAGGCGTCCAGTTTTCGGCCAGAACGCCCAGTAGAAACGGAACCATTAAAAGTCCGGTCGGTGGCACAGCGGGGGCCCAGAGCTAAGGCAGGCTTCCTACCTGCCCTGGCTCAGTGCAGCTCCCGGAAGCAGCCACTAGGTCCTTGCAGCCCCTAGGCTCATGAGCGGCCAGGGAGGCTCCATGCCCTGCCCCTGCCCTGAGTGCTGGCTCCACAGCTCCCATTGGCTGGGAACTGCGACCAATGGGAGCTGTGGGGGCGGTGCCTGTGGACGTGAGGGCAGCACACGGAGCCTCCCTAGCTGCCCATGTGTCTAGGGCGGGGGTTCTCAAACTGGGGGTCGTGACCCCTCATGGGGTCCCGAGGTTATTACATGGGAGGTCGCGAGCTGTCAGCCTCCACCCCAAACCCTGCTTTGCCTCCAGCATTTATAATGGTGTTAAATATATAAAAAGGTGTTTAATTGATGGGGAGGGGGTTACACTCAGAGGCTTGCTATGTGAAAGGGGTCACCAGTGCAAAAGTTTGAGAACCACTGGTCTAGGAGCTGCAGGGACCTGGGAGCCGCGGTAAGCGCCACCAGGACCCTGCACCCTGAACCCCCTCCTGCATCTCAACCCCCTGCCCCAACCCAGAGTCCCCTCCCACAGCCAAACTCCCTCACAGAACCCATACCACTCACCCCCAAGCCCCCTCCTGCACCCCAAACACCTCATCCCTGGCCCCACCCCAGAGCCCGCAACCCCAGCCAGAGCCCTCACACACCCCTCCCGCACCCCAACCCCCTACCCCACCCCAGAGCCCGCAATCCCAGCCAGAGCCCTCACACACCCCTCCCGCACCCCAACCCCCTACCCCAGCCCAGAGCCCTCTCCTGCACCCTGAACCCCTCATTTCTGGCCTCACCCAGAGCCTGCACCCCCAGCCCAGAGTCCATACCACCCCCGCATCCCAAACCCCTCATCCCCGGCCCCACCCCAGAGCCCACACCCCCAGCCGGAGCCCTCATCGCCCCCCCCGCACCCCAACCCCCCGCCCCAGGCCAGTGAAAGTAAGTGAGGGTGAGGGAGAGCGAGTGACGGAAGGAGGGGGATGGAGCGAGCAGGGGGTGGGGCCTCAGAGAAGGGGCGGGGCAGAGGTGGGGCCTCAGGGAAGGGGCGGGGCAGGACTGGGGTGTTCGGTTTTGTGCGATGAGAAAGTTGGCAACCTTATTTGCAGGTCGCTGTGCCACCTGCCTCGCCGGCCCTCAACCCCTCGTCAGGGTGCAGAGCCGCTGCCAGGTTTGGGCAGGAGCCGGTGCCCTGCTGGAATTGGCAGCTGGACGCATGTTAACCCTTTTGGCTCCTCGGGTACATTTCAAACCTCAAGTCCCAGCCCTCGGCTGCCTCTCCCTCCCTCCCCCGCTTCCTGTTTTGACTCTGTAGCCTTTGGTTTGCTTTCCGTGCCCAGCACTGGCTGCTCGTGTAACAAGCTCACCAGCCAGCAATACCTGTCAGGAGCAGCTCCACCCCCCCAGCTCCCATGTGACCCCCCATGTGTGGCCTCCAGGCGGGTCGCCTAACCCCATCCCCATGCTTGGCACCCTGCCCTGGGCTTCTGAAGAAAGGAGGGCTCCTAACAGCTGGCCTGCGGGAAGGGAGTCGCCTCCCTGGCAGAAGTGTAAGGGCCGGCGTCTGATTGGGAGCAATTAGCAGGAGAGTAATTTACTGTCCACTGGGATTCTTCAGAGCAGCTGCTGCAGAGCCCTCCCCCACCCACAGTTCCTGGACAGGCTGGGCCCTGGCCTGAGCGGATCCGGACACCAGCTGTACCAGCCAGTGCAGGGACCAGCCCGCTCTCAGCATCTCCAACTCAGCCCATGTTTTATAAGGAAACTGGAGAGTAACATTTGCTGGCTGTGGGGAATGGGCCATGTGGGATGGAGGCATGGCCGGGGTGCAAGCGGGGGAGGCTTTGACCCACACATTAGCCAGCCTCTGAATCAGGACTGGCCCTTCCCTTCTGGGAAGCAAAGCCTTCAGCCCCTGTAGTGCTAGGCTCCTTCCCATGGCCATGGTCACCCCAGGGGGTGCCTAAGTCTGGCTGGGGAGCACAGACTGTGACCCACCCCTGGCTCTATCATTGGGCTTTGGCCCTGCACCCACACATCTGTTAGAGGTGCTGTGTGAGCTGGGGGTAGAGCGGGAAGCTGCTTCGCTCCACCAAACACAGGGGGATCTTGGGCAGCAATGCGCTCACCCTTCCCCATTGGTCCCCAAGACCTTGCCCTGCGTCCCTCCCCATGGGCTGGTCTGCTCTGGTTCATGCAGGTCCATGCCCGCTGGCCCATCACACAAGCCACCTGCTATATATGTCTCTATCTGGTGACCCTCAGCAACCACAGAAACCTACCAGAGGTGGGGCTTCCTCCCTGTAACCAGCAGCCAGCCCTGCTCTCTGCATGCTGTTCCCCTCGGTCCCTGGATCCACAGACACGGAGGATGGGTTTTCTGTCCCACGTGGCTGGGTCAGATCTGGGTTCCCTGGCCTGCGGGAGGGAGGCTTGCGACAGGTCCTCGGGGAGAGGTCTCCATTCTGCTGAGCCACCTCAGTCGGGCGGCTTCTTCTAAAACTCACCCCAGGAGTTCAGCAGACCCCAGCCTGGGGACGTCCCCGGCCCGTAGCACGGAACGCTGAAGCCAGCTGCCAGCAGAGGGTTATAGAAACCCTTCCTGGGCAAGGCAGCAGGGCTCCCCAGAGCAGTTAAGTCCTCTCAGGGGGCAGGTGTGGCAATCAAGGCCAGCACAGGCAGGAGAGGGAACGCTTACTCCTGGCGAGTTGGGCTCACTTGGAAATCCAGCAGCAGAGTCACTTGGGCAGCAAGATGGTAGAAAGTGCTTGTGGGCGGGCGTCACAAATCATTGGGAGTTAGATGCCTAAAGACCTTTGTCAATTGCACCCTGTCTGTCTATAGCACCTTCCACCCCAGGATCTCCAAAGCACTTCACAAACGTCTCTCTAACATGCGGCCCGAGCACTGTTCTCACTGCATGGGAACCTGCTCCTAATGCTTCCGTGAAGCCAAACAACGCAAGGGATTTTTTCCTCTTCTTTGCAACCATGTCTGCAACCATGTGTCGTCCTCAGTATCTCCTGCCAACAGAGGGAGGGATAGCTCAGTGGTTTGAGCATTAGCCTGCTAAATCCAGGGTTGTGAGTTCAATCCTTGAGGGGGGCCACTTAGGGATCTGGGGCAAAAATCAGTGCTTAGTCCTCCTAGTGAAGGCAGGGGGCTGAACTCAATGACCTTTCAAGGTCCCTTCCAGCTCTATGAGATAGGTATATCTCAATGTTAACAGGTACAGGAGAATCTCAGAGTTACAAACACCTCAGGAATAGATGTTGTTCATAACTCTGAACAAGACATGATGGTGGCTCTTTCAAAAGTTTACAGCTGAACATTGACTGAATACAGCTTTGAAAGTTGACTATGCAGAAGAAAAATGCTGCTTTCTCTTTATTTGTAGTAGTTTACATTTAACACAGCACTGTACTGTATTTACCTCTTTTTTTGTCTCTGCTGCTGCCTGATT
The DNA here is from genome assembly GCF_027887155.1 of Malaclemys terrapin pileata. Classification (NCBI taxonomy): domain Eukaryota; kingdom Metazoa; phylum Chordata; order Testudines; family Emydidae; genus Malaclemys; species Malaclemys terrapin. The sequence continues at coordinate 99,973,027 of NC_071513.1, read as the reverse complement.
GTGTACTTGCAGTTCCAAATGAGGCGTGTGGTCGACCGGTCAGTTCGTAACGCTGGTGTTCGTGTGACGAAGTGGGACTGTTCTTAATGTTTCCTCTGAATACTGTGTGGGTGCCTCAGTTTCCCCTATGCATTTCTTAAGTCTCTAGGTGGTGGGGAAAGGCCAGTGTGCATAAATCACTGATACTCTGTCTCCCTGGCAACAAATGGCCAGGGCCCCTTTCCCCCCTGCAAGGAAATAGCTAAAGGTGAACAAAGAGATCAGGTGACCTCCTGGCCCAGGAAAGAGACAAAGCCGAGAGAAGGAGGGGCTGGAGGGGGTTTGAGAGTTGGAGCTACCTGGGGACTAGGAGTGAGGGCAGATGTGGGTGTCTGGCTCTCTGAACCCCATAATGGACCCGGCTGAGGGGTCCAGTTCGCCGCTGTACCTACAAGCTCTGTTTTAGACCGTGTTCCTGTCATCTAATAAACCTCTGTTTTACTGGCTGGCTGAGAGTCACGTCTGACTGCGAAGTGGGGGTGCAGAACCTTTTGGCTTCCCCAGGACCCCGCCTGGGCGGACTCGCTGTGGGAAGCGCACAGAGGGGCATATGCTGAATGCTCCCAGGAGAGACCCAGGAGGTGAAGCCATGTGAGCTTCTTGCCCTGAAGACTGTCTGCTACAAGGGAGAGGAGGCTCCCCAAAGTCCTGACTGGCTTTGTGGGGAGCAGCTCCAGAGCATCGCCCGGGGACTCAGTGACAGTTCATAACTCTGAGGTTCTACTGTATTTGAATTTAGCCATATAGCATGGCCAGGTTTCAGTCCCTTCAGGAAAGGAGAGATCGAAACAGCCTGGATGAAATCCTGGCCTTCTTGAAGACACGGGTAAAGCTCCCACTGACCTTAGTGGGGCCAAGAGTTCACACTGGCGGTGGTTGGTGCACAGGCTGGCTCTGCGTTCCCCTCAGCCCTTTGCTGCGTTCTCACAGCCAATGATGCAAGCTGGCAGCAGGCACAGGCTCACCCAAGTCAACAGCAAGAGACCACAATGAGCAAAGGGGGTGGGGGGGGGCACTTATTTGGCCTGGCTTCACCTTTGTCATGCAGGAGCCTGGTAACCAGAGAACTACAAATCTCTCTCTCGAGCCATCATTGTCTTGTGAGCAATGGCTGAATAGCCCTGTTCAGGTCAAGACAGGTTCCATGGGAACTGATCAGGACACGCCTGCGCACACTTATGGCTTCTGCAGGATTGGATACACGGAGGCTCGTTACTGCAAATGACGCTCACAGCAGTTAATCCAAGATGCACCCACAGCCCTGACCTGGCTCGTCTAGCCCTCCCAGTCCTCTAGCAGCTCTGCCAATGCCCCTTGATCCTGAGCTACTACATGCTGTGCTAGTCCAGTCCCGGGCCGCCCACAGAGACAGCTCCTCAACGCTGACCCGCACCCTGGAAGAGAAGGGGAGGGCTTCAGTTCTACAGCTGAATCCTGATCTGAAGCACCAGCTGCTATTCTAGACTCGTCTCCATGTGACCGTACCAATGAACTAGGCTGGGAGCAGAGGGCATGCCGGGCAGCTCGGCTGTGTTGATTGGGGCTGGGTGAAGATGACCACCCGGGGAAAGTCCATCCCCAACCCTTCCATCTCTGTCCTCAGAATCCAGTTGACCAGCACTTAAAGGCCAAGGGAATTCCCATTACACAGCAGTTAGCTCTGATCTCTGGCCCGCTGAGGCCCTGCCCAGCTCTCCAGAGCTTTTCTTAAAGGCTGTGTTTTCTCTAAGCAGCCCAGTCTGCCCTTTCAGTCGCGTCTCCCCCTGCACTGTTTGTGTGCTAAAGAGGAAGCCAAAACCAGTGGGCTTTGATCAAGGTGCCGCTCGTCGTGGGTCCTTCCGATAGTATAAATAGACACTGTGGTGAGAGGTGCTTCAGAAATGCAGCTAGAAGGCGAGATTAAAATCAAAGTGTGACACCGGGGAAGAGAGCAATGCTGGCAAATGACCTGAAGGGACAGACCGGCCAGTGCTGGCCTGTTCGTCCATGCACTGGGGGATGTTCTACACTTCAGCCGTCTCTCTCCACCTCAGGGTCAAAGGCACTTGAGAGCTGCGATGGGGCTGGTGACACACCTGCCATCAGGGCCTTGCGGAGCTCGACTGCTAGCCACCCACGGGCACAAACTACTCCTGCTCTTGCAGCCCCAGCGCCTGTGGCAGAAAGCTAAGGCTGCAGCACTCAGAGGCCCCACTCAGGAGGCCTTTGGTCGCGGGCAGCGTGGGGTAGCACTGAGCTAGCCTTTCGCAGCCATTGGTGCCCGTCGGGGGATCTACGACCCCACCAAGCAACTTAAAATAATGCAGCAGCATCTCTCTAATTGGGGTGTGTGTGACAGATCAGTTATCAAAGCGTCTCTCACTCGCAGTCCTTGGTGAAGAACCAGCAGGCGGTCTCTCTCTGGTGGCTCGTACCACCCATGTCAAATGCATTCTGACTAGGGCTCAAGCGATTAAAAAAATTAATCGCGATTAATCGCACTGTTAAACAATGATAGAATGTCATTTATTTAAATATTTTTGGATGTTTTCTACATTTTCAAATATATTGATTTCAATTACAACACAGAATACAAAGTGTACAGTGCTCACTTTCGATTTATTTTTATTACAAATATTCACACTGTAAAAAGCAAAAGAAATAGTATACTTTCAATTCACCTTATACAAGGACCGTAGTGCAATCTCTTTATCACGAAAGTTGAACTTACAAATATAGAATTATGTACCCAAAAAATGGCATGCGAAAATAAAATAATGTAAAACTTTAGAACCTACAAGTCCACTCAATCAGCCAATTGCTCAGACAAACAAGTTTGGTTACAATTCGCAGGAGATAATGCTGCCCATGTCTTGTTTACAATGTCACCTGAAAGTGAGAACAGGTGTTCTCATGGCACTGTTGTAGCCGGCGTCACAAGATATTTACGCGCCAGATGTGCTAAAGATTCATATGTCCCTTCATGCTTCAATCACCATCCATCCGAAGAAGTGGGCTGTAGTCCACGAAAGCTTATGCTCTAATAAATTTGTTAGTCTCTAAGGTGCCACAAGTACTCCTGTTCTTATTCCAGAATATATGCGTCCATGCTAATGACAGGTTCTGCTCAATAACAATCCAAAGCAGAGCGGACCGACACATGTTCATTTTCATCATCTGAGTCAGAGGACATCAGCAGAAGATTGATTTTCTTTTTTGGTGGTTCGGGTTCTGTAGTTTCCCATCAAAGTGTTGCTCTTTTAAGACATCTGAAAGCATTCTCCACACCTCGTCCCTCTCAGATTTTGGAAGGCACTTCAGATTCTTAAACCTTGGGTCAAGTGCTTTATCTGTCCTTAGAAATCTCACATTGGTACTGTCTGCGTTTTGTCAAATCTGCTGTGAAAGTGTTCTTAAAACGAACATGTGCTGGGTCATCATCCGAGACTGCTATAACATGAAATATATGGCAGAATGAGAGTAAAACAGAGCAGGAGACATACAATTCTCACCCCCAAGGAGTTTAGTCACAAATTTAATTAACGCGTTGTTTTTTTAACAAGCATCATCAGCATGGAAACGTGCTCTGGAATGGTGGCCAAAGCATGAAGGGGCATAAGAATGTTTAGCGTATCTGGCACATAAATACCTTGCAACACTGGCTACAAAAGTGCCATGCGAACATCTGTTCTCACTTTCAGGTGATACTGAAAATAAGCAGCAGACAGCAGTAATTCCCGTAAATGTAAACAAACTTGTTTGTTTTAGCAATTGGCTGAACAAGAAGTAGGACTGAGTGGACTTGTAGGCTCTATAAAGTTTTGTTTTGTTTTTGAGTGCAGTTATGTAACAAAAAAACCCCTACATTTGTAAGTTACACTTTAAACGATAAAGAGATTGTACTACAGTACTTATGTGAGGTGAATTGAAAAATATTATTTCTTTTGTTTATCATTTTTTATGGTGCAAATATTTGTAACAAAAAATAATAATATAAAGTGAGCACTGTGCATTTTGTATTCTGTGTTGTAATTGAAATCAATATATTTGAAAATGTAGAAAAACATCCAAAAATATTTAATAAATTTCAACTGGTATTCTATTGTTTAACAGTGCGGTTAATCACAATTAATTTTTTTAATCACAGTTAATTATTTTGAGTTAATCGCGTGAGTTAACTGTGATTAATCAACAGCCCTAATTCTGACCCGAGTCCATGTGGGTTGGAAGCAGGATGTGGTATTGTTGATTTAATCTATATTCTTGCCATCTCCAGAAAGACTTGTGAGCACCACCCTCCAGGATGTGTCACTTACTGGCCTAACAAGAATCTTTTATGATAATCCGCAGTTGAGAGGACATCCTGGCAGCTGGTCCAGTGACTGGAGAACCAGAGCTAAGAAAGGAGCGACCATCCCAAACTGAACAAGACTAGTCTGGGGGGGAAAGCATAGGACTGGATGTCAGGATCTTTGCTCTCTACCAATCACCACCACAGAAGAGCCACGTGATCAATTTCTCTTGCTGGAAAATGGGCCCGGCCTGCGAACTGGTTGTGAGGCTCCATCAGTTAACATTTCTCTAAGCTCCTGCCAGCTGTTCCCACCCCAGAGCGCCCGCCCGACTGCTACAATTGCTTGGATTCAGACCAAGGTGAGTCACATCTGCAACAGCAGATCCTGCCGGAGGCAAGAACAGGGACAAGACCAGCTGATCTGCTTGGATCTGGGCCAGCATTCCACCCAGAGGTTCTGAAAGTGCCTGGCACATTTGTACCCAGGCCCTGAGCAGCTAAGATCTTGAGGGGAGATGCTGGTATACAAAGATGCAGCTAGGGACCTAGTTGGGGTTATGAAAGCACCTAAACAGGTTATGCACATAGGTATTTAGGTGCCCAATGCCCATTGATTTCAAGGCACCTGAGGATCCAGATCACAACTCCTGTTGAGACAGTCTGGCTACAGTTCTCCATGCTGCCCCGGTCTCAGCGCCTGATTGGATTAGGGATGTGCTCGCGTTGCAGCTACACCCAAACCGCACTCAAACGCCAGGGGGTGCCAGATACAGCTGCTGGTGATCATTCCATCGCAGCGCACCTCACGCTGTGCTCTAGAGACCATGTGGCCTTTTCTTGGTGGATTACAGCACACTGGTATTTGACACACAAAACCCTGTCTGCTCGGAGGCTTGCAGAGGCTCGCCACCTCCCTCCCACATAGTTGAGCTCAAGCGGGAGCCTCAGGCCTAGTTTGTATGGCTCAGGAAAGGGCCATTGGATCCTGCTTGCTGCCAGACCTCACATTGAATGTGCTGAAAGGCTCGGCTCTTGGCTGGGGTTTTTGCAGCTGGGTGAGAGAAGTTTGGTTGGACACATTTTTTTCTTTGGTCACTAAAAAATATTTGTTAAAAAAACCCAACACCTTGCGGTAAGTGCCCCCAGAAGGCTCACTAGTGGGCAGTTTACAGCAGAATACACAAATGGGGGTTTACCCTCACCGATCCTTGTTGTACAGAGTACCAGGAAAGAACATGCTGGTGTGAGCTATTTTCCATAGTACCACAAGAGGGCAGCAGTAACACACACAGCACAAAAACAGCTGGCTTTCGGTCGGTGCAAGGACACTGGGTTAATTGTCATTTTAATGCCCAGGCCAGACTGAAGGCAGAAGCATCATGGCGTGTGCAATTAAACAAGAATGCATCAGAACACGGGGAGTGCCAACGCCTGCATTTTCCAGAGAAACCTGGCTCGCAGCCGGCAGGGCACCGCTGACCTTGCTGTAGGGGTGGAGGGTGCAGCCATTCCACACTTGACTGGAAAGGGGTGAAGAAGATTCCAGGCTGAAGCCTTTTTGAGCTCTGAAAGGGGGGCCCTGGGTGACAATGTGATAGAGCCTCGCCCCCAGCCTGGCATGACGTCCGACTCTCGGACCAGGAGGAGTTTAAGACCAGGCTCGTGCTTAGTGGCCATTTACTGATGAACAGCCTCCCCATGACATCAACCCTCCAGCACGACCGGCCTGCTTGCGAGCAGTCGCCGACCGCTTTGATTCCAAAGCTGAAGAGCTTACATTGCTCCCGGAAGGCAGGGATCTAGCATCCGACCGAAGCTAGCAAAGGACCCAGTATCAAAATTCCTAATGACGCCAGTGGGACCTTTCCCTTTAACATGGCCATGCCCAGCCTAAAAAAGGAAGACAGTTTTGCAGTATGAGTTGAAGCTCAAACTCAGCCTTTAGCGGAGAGGGAGTCGGCTTCCCCGAGAAGTGCTGCCCCTGAAACGCGGGTAGGCTTGAGGTAGCGTGGTATGCAGAGGGCTTGGACCACCACCGCCTGTTGGTAGCTAAAGCACAGGTTTCAGTCGTGGGGCTCACAACCTTCCCCTTCCCATGTTGCTAAGTAGGAGGGGTCCTGGCTAGATGGACAGGGGAAGAGGATGAGAACCCCTGTGCTAGAAGCTTGGCTCCAGGGCTGTCAATGAAGCATCCTTCACCAGCATTACACTCACCTAGAAACCGTGCCATGCACACCGGTGCAAGTTAATTACATTACTCCGGTACCCCGAGTCCCCAGCCGAGATTGGGGCCCCATTGTGTTGGGTACCAACTGTAAGCTGGCTCACAGCTTAACTTTGCTTTATATTAGCAAAGTTTTGACCATTACTTTAGTTCAGGCCTCAGGCCTGATACTGGGCCTTTATCAGGGCCTTCACTTACTACACCAACTACCTGCCTAGTCCCTGCCCCAAAGAGCTTCACCAGGGCACGGCCCAGTACAGTGGCATAATCACTGCCTCAGGCAGGCGACAGAGTCACCTTGGTTAAGATGGAGAAGCTGAAGGCCTTATACATCCTGGGCACGCTACTCCTAGGCAATTGCACCATACAGTACGCTGTATTGGCGGCAGTGCAGGCGTAGAGGGCGCCATGTTTGGCCAGCAGCCCTGTGCTGCTGGAGCCTTGTCTAATCAGCCTCTATTTCACACCTAACGAAACGCACCTCCGTTACAGAGAAACGAAGTCAAACCGTCAGGCCTACCTCCCCACCTCCTTGTCTTGCTGCATTTCCTGCGTGGGCGTCACGGAAACCTCAACCACAGGGACAGCTCACATGCAAGAGCACGCTAGCACCTGATGCCAGTGGGACGCTATTTAAAAGCTGCCATCATAGCAACAGGTTGGAACAGGTGCAATTCTCCACGGAGGCAATCACACATAAAGACTGTTTCAATAGGAGCATCGGCTCAAGAGTGTGAAGACGAATATCCCAGGTATTACAGGCCCCACAAACTGAGAGGCTTTTTTAAAAATCAGGTGCATTCCTATTTGATTAATCTGAAAAATGCTCCCTGCTACTAGGTTGTAGCTTGTCTTGTTGACAAGAAGCTGCCTCTGCAGCGAGTCACTGGCTAACTCTGCCTGAACTCCCAGCTGGAGGCATAGTGGTAAACATCACAATATAGCTCCATGTAAACACTGAAGTGGGCTAAACCTGTTTACAAGGGGGACAGTGGTAAGCAGCAGTGTGCTGTAATTTTACCTGGGATACGCGGGGTATTTTGGGTTTGAAAATGGGAGGCCGTGCTATAAAGCTGGGTACTTGACATGCGACTTACCTAGAGCCTTCGGACTCTGCTGGCTTTGGGGTATGTGTGCCTGAACTCGGACCTTGCACCAGGCGGCGAACCTGCTTGGCACAGGCTTTACATTTCATTGGTTAAAGTGACTCTCCTTCCAATTTGCAAACTGCTACCAAATGGAGATTCCCACCCCCAACCCTGCACATATCCCCACCTCTCCTCTCCCAATCCCCCACTGCATGATTCTCGGGGCTTGTCTACACGGTGATTTCGTGTACAGCAAGCCGAAGTGTGAATCTACAGCGCAGAAGCATGTGGACCCAACTATCGCACACTGGCAGTTTCATAGTGTGCTTTGACATACTAGTGTTTCAAACAGTCGTGGTCCCCTCCTAAGGGATGGCCTAGTTGGGGAATGCTCTGCCCCACAGGTCCAGCAGGCTCCACCACATTTGGAGGAAGCTGCTGCTAGGGATAATGCACTTTCTTCTCCCAGATTAACAATTTCAGGAGCTGAAATGATGCATTTCTCTTATTCCCTATCATTTTCTTATCAATCAGTCCCCATTCACAGGATGGTTTGACCTCACAATCCTCCTAGTTAAGTTCATCAATATCCACTAATCATAAAACTGCCAGTGAGGTCTGAGAGCAGAAACTGAAGGCACAGGCTGTGCAAGATTTAAGATTACTAAGGGAATGAAGATGGCTAATGATAAGAAATGTAACAGGAGCTGTGAGTGTATGTATGTTTGGAAAAGCCCTTTGCAGCAGAACTGCCCTGTGAGGCAGTGGATAGGCCCACACTGAGGAGGAAGGAAGGCCCCAGAGAGGCCCAGTGTGTGGGGCAAGCCCTGCCCCTGTCAATCATGTATGGTAGAGAGGAGGCCTTTAAAAAGAAGGAAATGGCTGCAGTCAGCGGTGGGGAAGATCACCCTGAGTAGGAAATGGATGAAGTGATTCCTTAGGCCACAGGTGGAGCTCCCAGCCAGAAGCTCTCCACCCAGACGCTACAGGGAATGCAGCAGATTCCCAGGGTAAGCCCCACAGAGAGAGCCCCATTCAGCCACCCAGCCAGGACTCCTTGAAAACTGCCATACAGACAGCCCTGAAGTAAGAAAGTACTGTTGGCCTCTTTCCATTTCAATTGGCTCTGGGAAGTTATTCTTGGGTGTGCTGGGACATTTAACTTCCTTTTGATCCCCATCAGAAGGGACTTAAGAAGGCCCACAAAGGGCAGGGTCCCCCTTGCAAGAAAGTGAGGCCTGTGTATAAGCCACCTAGTGGAAGTAACTGGCTGTGGCCAAGGTCTCCTGTAGCCTGGGAGAAAAGCTCAAGGCCACTCTCTTACACGCCCCCATATACCATCAAAGCTGGGCGCACATTAGCACTTGATGTTAGCCACTGTCGCCCAAACAGAGCCCCCAGTACAGCATTTCAGTCTCTAGTAAACTCAAGAAAGTGGTCATAGCTAACACCTCTCTTCCTGGAGTTCGTCTTGCATCTGAAGAAGTGAGGTTCTTACCCACGAAAGCTTATGCTCCCAGTACTTCTGTTAGTCTCAAAGGTGCCACAGGACCCTCTGTTGCTTTTTTCGTGGACATGGTGGACTATGTTAAGTGCTAGTCTATTCAGTACAACCCCCATTTTCCAGATGGTTTTGGACATACCCAATGGAGTTTGGATAAACTAACGTCTGTGCATTGCTGCCCAGGGAACTAGTAAGCTTAGGTTAACCACTGGTTGAAGGAACAGAGACAATCCTGGAGTGGGGAATCGGAAGGAAGCCCTTCCGGAAAGAAGCTATAGTTTTCACCTTATTTAGAGGAAGCCTTGAGGAGCAAAGAGTCCAGCAAGAACTTAGTATGGCAGTGCTGACAAGACCTTTGTTCTGCTGCCGTTGGCTTGCTGACAATGGGCTGCAAGCTGCAGTCTGTCACTGACTCACATTTTTAAAATAAGGGGGGAAAAACACAGCTGAAAGTGTTTCCATTCTTTGGACGGTACGAACGTTTTAATTCAGAAATTTGCTTTAATTACATTATGTAATATCAGACTATTTTACAAGTTTAGGGTATGAGAATGTATAGACCACTACACAGAAATCCAGAGAAAGCATAAAAAACTAACCATGGGAAAGGAAAAGGTTAACTTAATCCAAAACAAAGTGCTGAGAGAAGGTGCAAGTGGAAATGAGTGATTACGTACCAAGATCCAGAGAAGTACAAAGGATGAAACTAACATAATTTACAGTGTTGGTTCTGCACAACCATTTTTTGCCCATTTTTACAGAGTCTTTATTTCCCCCCATCACTGAGCTGATGGTTGCGTCTCTCAGGGTTGGGTTTGGTCGGAGGGGAAAACCAAATAACTGATGGGCAAACGTCACAACCCCCGGTGAGCTGGTCCCCAGGCTCACACCTACAGGAAGTGTCTTCCACTGGATAGGCAAGGGGTTCTGCACCAAGAACTGTACGGAGGAAAACTAAAAACAGCCCCCAAAAGCCCCCTTATCTCAAACGTAGAAAAGTCTCACTCTGGAAGTGCTTACAAGGAGGTCATCATCGAAGAACTTGGTTTCTATAATAACGTTACCACTGTGGAGGGAAATTAAAAGGAAAGGAAGGAGATATTAGACAAAAGCAATTACAGAATACTGCTGCAAACCGTGCTCTTGCTGGCTTGAGCTAACTCCCTGTCCCCACAATACCCGCTGCCTTTTATTTAAGAATATTTATTGTAAGAATGGAATAATGCAAAGGGAAGCCGCACTGTGACCCGATGACATCAGCAATGGACTAGAATGGAGGGCTGTTCTTTACAAAGTGCTATCAGCCTTATTTTCCCCAGACAATGAGAGAATTGCCCACTGCATTCCTACAGGGAGCTGCTCCCCCATGTAAAGATGAACAGTTTCTGTTCACTGGGTTGAATGTCACACTGGCTGTGTCACAGGGCAGAGCAGGGGAGGGGATGTATACGATACCCATGAATGGTTAACTTCTGCACGATGTTTTTGAAGTCATGGGTAAAGTAGTAGTGTGGCTGGTCACCTTGTGTTACTCATTCTCTACTGGGGGACATGAAAAGCAGCACCAAACGTCCTACTCTGTTATTCCTCTCCAGGTCCCCATATGCCCTCTAGCACTGGGGGGGACCTACCTCAACCAAGGATGTCATTCTCCCAAGAAATGCTTAAAAGCGAGTGCCTGTCCATGAGTGTCTTGTCTGAACCGCAGTGGAAAGATCTAGTGTCCCACGTGGAATATAGATTTTGGGTATGACTGCACCCTGTGCTGGTCGGAGGTGGTTGTATGTGTTCTGTATACTAAAGCAGAGGCATAGTGCTGGGTGTGCTGTAGAGTGAGAGATGCTGCTACTCATCGGCGTACCCAATGCAGTGAGGCGGTGGTGGTCGGCAAGAGCTGAGATGCAGCTGCTCTGCCAGCCCCACTGGCAGGAGGAGGGGATAGAGTCTACTCACCCCACCCCAGAGAGGGTTGGGTTGTTTTCAGACCTGACCTGATCCGACACTTGAAGTCGGGTCCAGCTGGGTTTGGCTCAGGTTTCAAGGCTCTAATTTTAGGAGGCCTTTGGAGAGTGGAATGGAGAACTGAGAGGCCTAGTAAGATTGGTGAATTTGGAACCTACAGAGAACTGGTGGGTGGAAAATGCTCATATACCCTTGCCACCCTCAATAGGGCTCAGTCCTGAAAACTTTCTGCTTCCTGGGGTGGGGAGAATTGTGTCTCATCAAATGAGCTTTTGTCTTTATTCTGGATTTTGCAGTCTGGCTTCCCCGGTGCTCACTGGGAGCTGGGGTTACTTGCAGTGCCCACAAAAAGGGCTCCCAGGTAGCACTGCTCTAACCACTTCACTTATTGTTCCCTCTTCAGAAGCTTTCCTCTTTCTGAAAAGCGCTGTCAAAGACTTTTGTGACATCAAAGATGGTGGCTTCAACCACAGCTCCCTCACTGTATGTCTAGTTTCCATCAGGGCAGGGAGGGAGCAAGGGGAAGTTTAAAAGAAGGATCTTCTAGGAGCACACCAATCTTGGTGTGACCAGCTTCCTGCTATCTGCCTAAACTTGGCAAGATGATTCCGACATCCTCCTGTCTCTGCTGGCGACAGACAGAGAGAAATGTTTTGCCAGCACATATCTAGCCTGGGGACAGCTCCTATAGGGATGATGGCCTTTTTCAGGGATTATTGCTTGCCAGGGTCTGCCTTTGGGCTTCTCTTTGTGACAGTGTACCCCATAAGGCTTTATGGGGAGGGGGTGCTTATAAATGTATGTATGACATAACTGGAATATGTTTTGTGCTGCCTGTGCCATGTAACATATCTCCGTAAGGGTTATGGTCTACTATATCTATTCATCCTATTTGTACATATATATCATTTTCTACTCGAGGTTAAGAATATGGGCTGTATGCTTGCCTGATTTCTAAGTAAGCTTTGTGAGGCATTTGGTCAGCTTCTTTAGGAAGGAATTTGCCAGGTTAAGTACCTGATCAGGAGACACTTAGGGAACAATGCATCTTGGAATGCTCCAATCCACATGAGAAGTCTTCCTGGAGACATGCAAGATGCCATGTGGACAATGGCGTCGGCCTGCAAAGACTGAGTCATGCAGGGGCATGTGACTTGCCCAGGTGACTCCAAAACTCCATCTTGGAGCTGGGCTTTGCATAGGAGGGAGGAGGGGGGTCTCCACCCACAAGAGAGAGTCTACTTAAACCTATGGGAGACCCCTCCAGGTTGTCTTCAGCTGGCTAAAGAAGGAGCCTCTCCACCCCCCCCAGGATACTTGAAGGAGACTGAAACAAAGGACAGTAACTACAGGGGGTGTGAGTGATTGCTGGACCCAGGCTAAAAGGAGCTTAGCCTGTAAAAGGGAGCACTCTGGAACTGGTGAGGAAATTATCTGTATTCAGTTTGATTAGGCATAGATCTGCGCATTTTATTTTATTTTGCTTGGTGACTTACTTTGTTCTGTCTGTTACTACTTTGAACCACTTAAATCCTACTGTCTGTATTTAATAAAATCACTTTCTATTTAGTAATTCACTCAGAGTATGTATTAATACCTGGGGGAGCAAACATCTGTGCATATCTCTCTACCAGTGTTATAGAGGGCGAACAATTTATGAGTTTGCCCTGCATAAACTTTATGCAGGGTAAAACGGATTTATTTGGGTTTAGACCCCATTGGGAGTTGGGCATCTGAGTGCTAAAGACAAGCACGCTACTGCAAGCTGTTTTCAGGTAAACTTGCAGCTTTGGTACAAGTGATTCAGACCCTGGGTCTGTGTCTGGAGCCAGACAGGAGTGTCTGGCTCAGCAAGACAGGGTGCTGGAGTCCTGTGCTGGCAGGGAAAACAGGAGCAGGGGTAGTCTTTGCACATCGGGTGGCAGCTCCCAAGGGGGTTTCTGTGATCCAACCCGTCACACTCTTCCCATCAAATCTCCCATTCAAAGTGATGCCCTGGTACCAACGCGTAAGGAGTCATTAGAGGGCTTTCATTTTGTTCACGTGCTATTTTGCATAACTAAGCTATTTTATATCCAAAAGAGGATAAAATATTTGAAGCTTGGCAAAAGTATACAGTGTTAAAACAAGCACCAGAAGCCAACTTCAGGTCACAGAGGTCCCCTGGGTGACACCACCTGAATAATGCCTGCAGGGATCTCAGAGCAAGAACCAATCAGCAACAGCTGGCTTTATGGGAATGCACTGAGTCGCTGCTTAGCCTGGATGTTGAGGGCATTAGAACAGAATTTTTAAAACTCCTTCACAGTCACCTTTAAAGGCAGCTCCAGTATTTAACATAGAATCAATTCCAGTTTCTCAAAAGTCTTAGCAGCTCTATTAAAGCAAATTAGGCCTATGGGAAAGAGGAAAATGGGGAAGTCCCTCAAGAGCTGGAGGTATGAAACGTGACAAAGTCAGGATCAACTCCCCTCCTCTTTCGCATTTTGAACAATCCTCCAATTTTACTCTTCTGCACCCATGGAAATGCCAAGCACTGCTTCCCCCCCAGCGCGCTCAGATTCTCTAACCCCAAGCAACTCACGTTAAAACATTAGCTGGCATCATCTGTGATTCTGGCGCTGCCTCTATCAAGGACTGCCAAGTGTTTGTGGAGTTGGGGATCACAAAGCCGAATTCAAAGAACCATTCTGTGAAGGGAAAAAGAGATCCACAAGCTTTTTAAGAAACCCACATTGGTCCTTTTGCTCTTTACTGGATTGCACACCCAACTCCTAAAGCTGTTAGTGACTGACACACCTCATGCTCTGCCAGCAGTTTGTATGTAAGTTCAGAAGGGAAATGCTATGTAAAAACTAGGATTGTACAACTCAACCTGCACTAGACATCCTTCCTGCCTCCACTATGCCCTTGAGGAGCAGATCAGAAGAGCAACGGCAGTCATGCCACTTTTCTTGTGATTAACTCAGCAGAAATTGGGCCAAGTTAGATTTCTTTAGAGTGTTCTAAATCCTCCCCCTCTTCAAAAACTTTCCCATGTAAGGACAGCTCAAAGTAGGGGCATAATTAATAAAACAAGGCAGCGAGGTTCGGTACTCTTATACCCCTAGATTAAGTGTAATATTACAACAAGGCATACTAGATCATGCTGTTACAAGGTCACATGTACAAGTCGCGCTTGCATAAGGGTTAATATGCTTATGAAACGGTCACTTTAATGCTCTGGCCCATTAGGTCTGACTAGCACTCCACCTCCACATTACTCTTAAAAATTAAAACAATGTTCAGCCCATCTCATTACCCTCAATCCCAGCCATTTTACAAAGTATCAGTTCACCACATTCTAGTACAGCTGTCCACAGAATGGAGCGATACCTTCTAGACACTGCCCTTTGAAATAAACTTTCTGTTCCAGTCGGAATTTTTCCATTTGTTCTGCTGAGGAGAAGTTTAGCTCCCGAGAGACGGCTTTGCATTTCAGGATTTTCTTAGGAACTCGAGCTGTGGAAGTAAATCAGACAACCATTACTCTGACAAATAATAAAACAAACCCTGCGCTATTATGCCACCCTCTGAAATGCTAACCCAATGCAGAGGCTCTGAGCACAGTTCAGGCCAAAAAGCAACTAAAAATACGAGTCCCATTTTACAGACGTGGACACTAAAGCACAGATAGCTTTAACCTAATCCCTTGCCTGGAATCTCACAGCAAGACTGTGGCAGAGCCAGAAAAATACCCAGGTCTCTTGACTCCTCATTCCTGATAATGTACTACTGAAGCCACGCTACCTCAGGCTAATATGTGACCTGCAACATTACAATTACTTTAGAAAATGTGCTAAACGTGGCAAGTAGGCAGAGGGTTACTCTGCACATTAAACAGTACCCTTTCCCCCTTCAGCTCTCCTTTTCAGGCTCTGTATCCTGGTCAAACCCCAAACTGCCATTTCCCAACCCAGCAAGTGCTATTCTGGAGATTTCACATGGACCCTGGGAGCCATTCTGTAAGTGCACAGGAAGTGTCTGGTTCCCAGAATACCTACCCCAGGACAATAAAACTGTACATTTTTAGAGACAAAATGGATCTGGCATGCCCATGTGGCTGGGCTCCCATGGTGGGTATGACACTGCCAGCAAATGGCGAACTGTAGCTGATTTTGTAAGATCTGTAGGGGAAGAGGAGGAAGTCTGGGAGCATCAGTTATTGTGCTGAAATGTCACAGTAACAAGGAAAAAGGGCATATTCAGTACACTGACGTGCTACCAAGCCCTTCACTCGTAAGTGGTGTGATTATAGAGCCTTACAGTGTACTAGAAAGTGTTTTCATGCAAATTTCTATTTTATGAGCAGAACTGCTCCTAAACAGAAAGCCTATCAAAATGTCCACGAGCAGACGGCAAGCTGCTGTTTAACAACAGGAAAAGCCCATCAAACCCCAGGCAAATCCATCTAATGTACAATAGTTTAATGGCCTGGGACTTTGATACGATGCTGACCTAGAGAGCTACAGGGGATCATGATACAAGCTACCACTTTGTCCCAGGGAGGAGCTCCGATCCCATGATTTAAAAAACAGAACCACAATGGAGCTGCTTGAAGTTTTACCCCCCTAATCCACTAATAGTTTTAAGCTATTTTCATTGCCTAACACCAACATCCACCTCTGTTTCTCACAAGTACACTCTGCAGCCTATTGTGAATATGGCCTGCCCATTTAATGATATAGAACCTCATTAAACCATTGTGCATTGTATTAATTTGGGCCTTAAGACATATGGTGTTTTGCTGTTAATGACTGTAAATGTCTTAAAATTACTCAATCTGTATTTTGCACAACTGACCTTTGGAATCTTTTGCTATAGATCTGACTCTTTATGTTCACCATGACCAGACTGTGACTTGCTATGACAAAACAATAGCTGTAATGATATTAGTACTACACACTTCTGACACAGGATAGTCTGAAAGACATTGGAGACTCTGTTTTAATTAAGTCCCAGTTTACCTGTGAGGTAGGCAAATATTATCGTGGTTTTATGCAACGGGGAAATCTAAGGTGCAGAGAGGCGATAGGACTTGCCCAAGTGACAGAGCTGGGAATAGAACTCATGAGTCCCAACCTTCTCTTCTATCCACAAGAAAAAACACTCCACCTTGTAGTCTCCAGACCTACACAGAGCCAGGAAAGTGTAACAGTCTGTCTAGATACAGTGAAGGAAGAAGATTCAGAAGCTACCAGTGCCTCTGGGGAGAAGTTGTAAGAGGAAGTCAGAGAACAATGGGAACAAATGCCTCAGGATTTACATTTTCTGCTTCCTGCACCCCAGTGTCTTACTCCTCCCTCGGCTGCTATTAGCTACTCTCGTCTCTTTCGTGCCCCTTTCTTGCCTTCACACAATATTGCACAGTGGCTAAAAAGAGGGCAACGCAGCACTACCCCATAGTTTAAGCAATGACGCACCAGGCTGCAGAATTACCTTATTTTTTTAAAATCTGTGTCTCAATTATTTTACTACAGTTGTATTTAAAATTGCTGGAACCTTTCCCTTCACAGCAGACATCTGAATGAAACCTGTTCTACGGAGTTCTGATGTATTGTTAAATATTTCCTTGGTTTCAGAACCAGGCCCATGTGTTCAGTTGTGTTTGTAATGATGGCATTTCCAGTTTTTTGCTAGGTGTGCGATACTAGCAGAGTATGTCACTAGGTATGTTAACAGGACTGCAGCTATTTGCTACTAAAAAGCACTGGAGTGAGACCAGGAGAGACTTGTTAGGTCCAAGTGGATGACTTCAGAAGAGGCCAGATTAATGTTTTAACCCAGTGCTTCTCTTATCTAACTCTGCATTTCAATTCAGACTCTCAACCTTCCCATTACAGCTTCAGGCCTCTCTTGAGCAGAGACTGTCATGCCCAACTGTGCACTGTTTGTGTGAAGTGGAAGAGTGTCCATGGGGGACCTGATTAGGAGTAGCAAGTCCATTTCATTTGTGACCCAAGCTAGCTTTGAAACCAAATCTCTGTAGTTGAAAGACAAGAATTAACCCTGTGTCCTACCCAGCCCTGTACTGCATTAAACAGCTCCAATTCTCCATCCCCTCTACCCTGACAGCATTACTACTTAAAAAAAAATCATTACAAAGGAATAATGCAAGAGTTGGATCCTGCTGCCACTCTCTGGTGCCACGTGCCTGCTGCCCTTGCATGATAGGAGATTTTATAATTCACGGGGAGATGAATGCCCTAGTATCACCAAGCAGGATTCAGCCCTTGTCGTTTAAGCAAAAAATTCATAAGTAACGCTGAAGTAAACGGATGACCAAGGTCACTCCACTCTTCATAGACCATTTCAATGGTGCTCACATTATCAGAAAAGCCTTTGGAGTGAATTCGCTGAGGCCATGCTGTTCTATACATAGCCAGTGTGACAAACAGTCTATACTGCGGTAAGCCTGCTTTCAATTACTATCCCTTTCCGACACGTTTCCACACTAGCATGGGATATTAGATATCAAAGCAGAGTAATGGAGAACGGAATACTTTGTGAGGCCTCTAGGAACAGATACCACAGGCAGAAAGGGAAGAGAAGCCACAGGCAGAAGTGGAGAGCACAGACGTGTCCCATTTCCACTTCAGCATTAAATTCTCCCAACGCGTTGGAGAAAGTAAGTAATGGTCAAGTTGACAGAGGGCCAACAGTATGCACATTTCCCCATATAGCTCTCCCACTGTGCCTCAACCGCGATCAATACAACTACTAGCCCAGTCCCAGTCACACTGTGGTAAGGCTTATTTTTTTTTAATGGATGAAGAGGAAAAATGTGACAATCAGGTGTGCAGAAGTAAATTAACCCACTGAGTGCCTTGTATTCAGCCGTAACATCTCTCCTTTGCCTGCAGCTGACTCACCTGCTCCTTGTGCTGTAGAATCGAAGTCCAAGCACACAGTCTATCCTTCAAAAGCGGTGCCATGCTGACTGTAGTCAGGCCCCGCAGATACTGTATTATCCAACCCAACATGGAGGCCATACCTTACCTTCATGTTCCACTCCAGGTACAGACAGATCTTCTGTTCCTTGCCAGAGGATTTTCCCCGTCTCTGCATCCCGAAGGTTCATCCAATTTCTGATTGGGAGGTGATTAAGGAAAACAAACTGTGCTTTTAGACTCTGTGCCCATCAGTCTTTGTCTAGCACTGAAATAGGCTACTCGGAATTAAGCAGGAGTTATACTAAAACCTTACTTTGACATGCCATGTATTTGGAGCTACGGCATCAAGGAGGGGAGATGTCCCTGTCATGGTTTAAAAACAAACCAACATTAGACCAGAGTCAACACAACAAGCAAAGGGCATCCACTCATTAAGTGTTCCCTTAAAACTGATGCTCTTTGGCCTGGTTGACTATATTCTACTTATGTCTACTGGATCAGGCAGACATCACCGTACTGCAGGGAAGCAAGCACCAGCATTAGCATCTATAGCAGATAATTGTATAATACAATTCCTCACCACCATGCCCCCACCTCTCAAGAGGAATGGGAAAAGGAGAAACATAAGAGAAACACACCCCACGTGTCCCTAGAGAAAGAATGTTGGATCAATTTTCCTGATCTGCAGAGTGTGGTAAAGAGCGTTGTTCTAACATTTTTGGCACAAGTAACTCTCATATTAACCCAAATTCTCTAAGAACAGCACAGCCCTGGTGGAGTTTCCCCGAGGAACAAGAGCTAAACACACCTAGTAAGAGTGAGTAGGGGGTAAGTTTGTAAGTGTTATGTACCAGACTTCTACTGGTATGGATTGATGTAATACTCATGAAAGTTATATAGGAGCGTGGAATACAGACACTTTCAAAGGCACAAATAGCAATTAACCTAAGTGTTATTTGTGCTGTTGAAAAGCTTTCCCATAGCGTATGCTGTGCACACACCCATACTCTGGAATTGGGAATCTGCAAAGCCATTTTGGATAGTCAATATTGTATACCCTGATGAATAGGATTATAGCCTTCAAAAAGGCTGAAGCAGACTTGCCATATTCCTAAAACCACAGTCCCTGCTGCCACAGCTGATCAGAGGGGCACTCATGAAGTCACCAGCATTTACATGCTGAAGTATTGGCGCATAGCAGAATCTCTGCCCTTTATAAGATAGCTGCAGCGTGAACCTGTGGAAAAACAGGAGAAAATGCCATTATGACTTTTGCAGCATCCTCTCTAGGTACTGGTTAGTGTATGTCAGTGTCCACTATGCACTTGGCACTTTTCAGGCATCCCCTGCCATGCAAAGCTTGCGTTCTAAGACAGCGGTTTGGGGGAAGAATAATAATTAATCAGGTTATTTATACAAGTCAAAGCTATTCACTGGAGCAGCACAGCAGAGCTGGGTCTTTAGGAGCGAGCCAGAGGGGGCCTTGTGGATGAACTCAGAGGTTACGCTAAGTACAAAGGCCTGCCTGGAAGAAGGCGATTGTGCGAGGAGCTGACAAACTGGCAGATGAGGGTGGGAAAAATTGGAGGAGAGTTGGGCTGAGGGGCAATGTGAAGCTTGACAAGGGAGAATAAGTAGGGTCGGGCAGAGTTACATGCATGTATTTATTTCAGTTTCTAATGTATTTAATCTCTGGGCAGACTCACAAAACTCCTAATCTCTATATTGCTTAGTGACAGTACTGAAAGTACTCAAAGTGTTTCTGGAGCCTGGGGGAGAAAACACATGCTTTAGCAGCTTTTATTTTACTTAGTGATGTTTGTTTGTTTGAAAATTGTGAATGTGGAGGAGGGAGGAAATTGGGTTAAAATTTCTAATAATTTTTAAATATAAAACTTCCAACAGACAACCGTAAACAGAGCTAGAGAAGAGAGATTTGCTTAGATAGTTGTGTGCAATCCAGACACCTATAAACCAGACGATCACCATGAATGACACCATACTCCTCTATTTTAAGTTATTTCTATGACCCAATTACCACAGCATCTGAGCATCTCACAAGCTTTAACGTAGGTATCTTTACAACACATCTGTGAGGTAGGGAGGTGCAGATTTTTAAAGGTATTTAGGCTGTTGCTCCACTCAGCATTGCAAAGCCTATGTGACTTAGGAGCCTAATTTTATTTTCACAACAGAGTTACGCACTTGAAAGAAAATCCTGAGTAGAACAACTATAGCCTCATAACTCAATTACTGGTCTGAACACAACAGATGGATGAATGTGACATTATTACTCTAAGCACAGGGTTATGGGGCTGTACTGACCTTCTATTTCTAGTCAGTAAAAATACACTGTAGGCATAAAAGACAGAGGTTGACAGTCTAAAAAAGATTTCTCTCTAGTTGAAATCCAAACTAACTGGTAATGTAAATTATGCCTGCATACTGGACACTGCAATCTATTTTGACATTAAAGGTGTTAGACTTCCAGGCAATGTCCTTGTCAAATTTTGTTCTATATTGATGTTCCAGTGTCATGGTAAAGCTGTGTGTGATTGTCTCCTCTGTGCTTTGTATTCCGTCAACTTAAAGATCAATTAGAAGTAAAAAGCTTAAATTGCAGTACCAAATGAATGCGGCTAAAGAACTCCTAGCCATGATGGATTTATGTGTAAACTCAGCGCAAGCTCTTGTAGACTTCTATGAAGGAAAAAATAAATTTAAAAATCAACCTGGCCATAGTTACGAACGCAAAACAGGGTTTAAAAAACACCCTAAACAAACGAATGGCACCAGCTACCCTTTATACACTCAAGCATATTTTAACAGACCATAATACACTAGCCATTTTACAATTTTTCCCCCCAAGAAGCTAAGCATTATTAAAAAGGAAAAATAATCTATCTTCATATACATACAAAAGATCATCTTGAACTGGACAAAGTCCCTCAAATTCAGATTTTTAATTAAAATGTTGTATTTTTCTTGAACAATCACCAGAGAAATGGGAAAACTATTTCCTAACTCAAAATTGTAGTTCATTTACAGAGATTACTATAATGGGCTAAAAGGCACTGGTTAGGGAATACCTAGCAAAGCAGCAGCTACACTGCTGACCTAGTTAGGAGCTTATCGGACTATTTCTGTCATCTTGCATGGAAAGCTTGGTACTAGGACATGCCCCATAGTGAAGAAAATGGAGGCCATGAACCAAACCCACATGTGCTGTTATCTCCTAATGTGTTTAATTGGTTTAAGATTCTTTCATCCCAGCAGGAGAGATATTGTTACTAAAAATAAAAACGCTCCATCTTCTGAACAGCAGTTGGGACTTGCAGGCAGGATCAGGAGGGCATTTGAAGTATCATTAAGTAGAAAAAGTACATTAATATGGGTTTAACACAATCATTCTTCTTGAAGAAAGCCTGTCTCAGAAGTTTGAGAAGGAAGCTTGAAGGTGCAAGTTAAAGAGAAGATACAGCCCAGTGAATTATGGCCTCATGAAGCTTAGACAACAAGGAGTAACAATAGTGTATCTGTAATCTGGTTTCTACATGCAACATCAAAAAGCATAAGATCCCTTACCAACACTGAGTTTTCATGCTTCTGTTATTTCCTATGGGATTTAAAACTCAATATGTCAAATGACCTTCAATCCTGGAGGCAGGGAACGATTAGGCAGAACAGCAGACGGGAGAACTGTTGATCTATTTATATTCCACCACCTACCAGGTCAGCAAAGTCTTATATAAAAGCTGGAATTTACCTTGCTTTATAGACACTTGACAAATTAGCTTCCTTACAGACATACTTTGCTCAGCCTGATAAAGAGAAATAAGATGTGCATTTCCAAACGCAAGTTATGTTGTCTTGACCATCTCTGATCTATGAAGAGGAATGTTTCTTTTTATTTTTGTATCTGTCAAAGACACCATTTTTCGTCACAAAGTCAGGATGTACTGATTCCTATTTAGACTTGGCATGGCATCCTGCTAATTAAGGATGGCATTGAAGGAGGAGGAATTCAGGAGGAATGATTCATTTATAGTAGGATGTGGCGAAAGAAACCATGCCTCTATCTACCTTGCTATTGTTTGTACCCTATAATATTTTCCTCCAGTGCACATTTAACTCTATTTTGACTACCTCAAAGGCGGTGGCAGCCAAACTGCTGTCATGTCTTCCATGAATGCCTAGGTCTTTTAGTTTCAGCCTATGCCATCTTGACTGTTCTTTACCCTCTAGGAATTTTTGTATCCTTCATTATCTTTCATAATGAAAGAACCTAGTTTTTGTAGCCACTTTTTGCAGGTAATCTTTCATCCTCTTCCCCAGCTTCTCATTATCAATACGATATAGCATTCAAAAGCTGTGCACAACACATCAGGTATGATCAGGGTGTCAACAAGTACACAGAAATAAGGAGTATCCTAGAGAATAATTGACAAAATAGAGTGTGAAGCCAAAATGCTTCTACATTACATTTGTGTAAGCAACCCCCTTCCCCAAAAACAAGCTTGTGTTCTAAACCACCCAAGTCGATTTTATCATGTTGCCTATAGTAGAAAGTATAAACAACCAGGTATTCATGGCATGGATCAGCATATTAGTTTAGAGGACAACAGTTCAGTTCAGTAGCAAATAGGAATGTTTAGTAGCCTATTTATATCAGATATAGATTTACCAGGTAGAACATTTTTATACTAGATTTTTCCTTTATAGCATTTGATTTTTAAGTAGGTAGCCCTTTGGGGCTTAGAAACACAGGAGATGGTCTGAAGACTATTGGATTAAAGATTAGTGCACCCAAATGGCCTGAGGCTTTCCCTCTGTTCCAGTCACTCACCCTGTAACCTCTCCAGTGCACCTGCTGTTACAGCCCCTAGGCCGCAGTTCAGCAAAGTACTTAAGGCACGTCCTACCCTGCAACAGGAGATGTGAGTGCAGCATGTCTAGATACACCCATGGTATTTTTGATCTAACTAGCCTGAATAACAATAGCAGTGAAGCCACAGCAGCATGGGTGTACAAGCCCGTCCAGGACCCTGGTTAGGTACTCTAGTGGTCAGCCCACGCTGGCACCTGTGCTGCCATGGCTTCACTGTTATTGCTGTTGGAGCTAGCTAAATTAAAGCCATTTCGGCCATCTCCACACACGCTGCGGTCACACCTCCAATTGCATTGCCGACATACCCTTAAGTTGTATCACGGGCATAAAGTCCACTCTGCTTGTACATAAAAGAACACTGATGTCTTGAAGGTTTTATAAGCAGTAGCTATAGGCTCTGGCAGTGTGTGTATGGAACAGGACCTTCTTCATAGTCAAAGACTAAAATTCAGTGTAAAACCATATTTGAAGGAACTGGAAGAACGTGAATTCTTTTGTCCATACAGTTTGTCTGGTAATAAGTGCTGCAACAGATACACAAACTGATAGCTATTGCTCACCTGTTATCATAACCTTTGGGTATTTTAAGGAATCCACAGAACACTGTCACCTCCACTTACTACCAGGCAACATCATGCTCTCTGGGCTTCAGATTAACAAAAAAGGATGTTTGTATATGCATTACAAGTGTACATAGCATTTTAAACTCCGCTGTTATAAAGCCAGTTTTTGTAAGGGGTGAAGGACAAGCAGTAAGTCTTTAAGACAACGATCACTGCACACATCCAAGAATGACTCAAGGTACTATAAACCATAGAGGTGATCTATTAAATCCCTAACTGGGAAGAAACCAACTAGGCCTTCACAGCACCTCTGACGTACTCTAGTATTAGCTGTGAAGGAAGCTGCTCTTAAGCTTCCTGTACAGAACAAATCAATTGTGCAACTGCAGTCAGAGAGACCCAAATATTAACATGAACCGTAAGTTAGGATACTGCAGTAATCCTCCCCCAACCAACAGTCATTTCACAGTAATTAGCTAATCGGGGGATATATTTAACAGCTCGCGGCAATGAAACAAAATCCTAGAGTGCTTGTCACATTTTAACCAATAGCAACTGCTTAGTATCGTTCCTACTATTTTTCTTGTCTTTCTTTTTACATATCCCCTTATATCATTACCAATAGTTGCTAACTATATGATCTCATGTTCGCCACAACATGCTTTCATCTTACGTCATACAATCCTCAATTCAGCTGGAGAGTTCTTGGACTGCACTTGGTAAAACACCAACTGATATTACTGAAATAATAAGTCAACACTACATAGGTTCATTTTAATAGAATACTGTGTTAACAGTAACCACTTAAAAGTAATATAGAAGTTAATATAACTGCTTTATCTCTACTTTAAAGCAAAATCCAAGTCAGATTTTAGCACCCTACTAGGCAGGAAGTCTGGTCTTGTGGTTAAAGCACAGGACTAGGACACAGGCACAGTAAATTATATTCGTGGCTCTGTCGCACATTTCCTGTGTGACCTCAGACAAGTCACTTACACCTTGTGTCAGATCACCATCTCTAGAGCCTCAATGAGTTACTTCCCTACCAAGGGAATGTTGCAAGGATAAATCCACTAATATATTTGTGGTGCTTGGGTATTATGGAGACCATAGAAAACTATAATACCTAAAAGCCAACACAGGGTAACTTGTAATCAGTTCAGTTGCAAAGTGCCACACAAGCTGTAAAAAATACAGAAGCCATCTACTTGGCATATTTTGTTAATGCAGTAAAATCATGTCTAGCTTCTGCCAGTAAGGAATTAGAGTGCAAGGGCTTAACTGGTGTAACAGCTGTGTCCAATATACAACCTAGGATTCCAGCAAAGGATTCCAACTATCGTTCACCATTTTTACAGCTAAAACGACAGAATCAGCAATCCTGTTGATGTCAACTAATGGAATTTGGGCATGGAGCCAACTTTTGGTTTTCCCTAATTTTCCTTCTAGTCAGTTCTACTGTCTGAAAAAATTCATAGTTAAATCTTTCCAAGTTATTGTGTTTATGGGGCACTAAGCAAACAGAATAAATTCCGTGGGGCTCAGTATCACAGCTTGAAAAACTTAGGTAAAGGAGAAACAAGATGACATTGTTTTAATATATTTACTTACCTGTCTGAATGAAACTAAGTTGGCATCTCAGAGGCTAACCCTCTTGCATTTTTATTATTTTGTGGAAAGCTTTAAACAAATTCTAGGCCTCAGCAATTTTAGTCACTACTAAGCAGTAGAAATAATCTTGGCATCTGCAAACGGCCTTTGATTTCTTCAGACAAAAGCAACAATTTGTGACATCCCTTGGTAGTTCTTCTCTGCAGCTGATGAGAAGGCTTTCTTGTTATCAGTATGTACCAGCAAAAGTTCAGCCAACTAACAGTCCCAACAGAGCAAGAGGTGCTCTGCACTTCTGCTGTAAACACTTCTAAGCCCAATCTAAAAAGACTCCAGAGTTGAGCATTTGAATTGCCATGCAAGAAAAACAAAAATGACAAATACAAAACACTTGTGGTTTATGGTTATAACTATTGTTTAAAGGGAGAATAAATTATCATACCAAACTCCCACAAAAATCTTTAGCTTACAGCAGGTGCTAGTGACAGATGGAGCCAGTTGCCTTGTATAGCAGCTCTGAGGAAATGGTTTATTCGCTACTATTAGGAAAATTTGTTTTGTTCCCATGAGAAACAGACATAGCAAAAGTGGTTCATGGAACCAGACTACAGTGCCAGGGAATAAAAACAAGATGAAACAATACAGTCCTTTTATGTTGGCTTTCCGGTGCCTATGTTTGTTAGGTTTCTTTCTTTGGCTCTTGTGAACTGGTGTGCCAGAATTTTTTAGTGCCAGTGCCCCAGCAGGAAAAGTTGCAAGTGATCACATCCGGACATCACTGTATTCTAGCCAGTAAAACAATTATTAGTTTAGAAAAACCCAATGTTGTTTACAGGACCATTACAGAAGCATAAATTGCATGAACGAAATGACGTTCTCTTTTTAATTTGACAATATGCAATTCCTGCCCATCCTGCCTAAATTTAAATTGATCTTTATAATTAGCATGCCAGAAAAGCTTCAACTCATGCTAAGAAACCTTTGAATATTACCACAATTAATGTAGTTAATAATGCTCTGAAGTTTGCAGAAACAGCAGGGGAGTAAATGGGAGTGATGTGTGCATCCAAGGGAAGAACTTGGCCTTTAAAATCCAGAGGACTTTATCAGAACGTAATTTTAAAGTGTAAGAACAGCTATAGGAACAGAAGTGAATGCCGCTACAGAGCAAACTAATGGAGAATAAGTATACACGAGTAATTGAAAAACCAATTGAAGCACAAAACACTGGGATTGCCTCAGAATAAAAAGACAAAAGGAAGATCTTCCTTCACATGAAAAAGATTCCAGAGACCCTCCCCATAGATTTAGTGGATGAGCCCTATCTATATATGCCAGAGTATTTTGAGAAACCATTCCCATTCC
The DNA here is from genome assembly GCF_027887155.1 of Malaclemys terrapin pileata. Lineage (NCBI taxonomy): Eukaryota > Metazoa > Chordata > Testudines > Emydidae > Malaclemys > Malaclemys terrapin. The sequence continues at coordinate 99,946,578 of NC_071513.1, read as the reverse complement.
AACAGATATCATAGTGAAGGGCTTGATGTAAGAACCCCATCTGAAGAAAGAACCCCTGGCAAGTCAAATCACGTTCAGATGGAAAATTATTTTAAATAGATGTTTAAAAGTCCCAAGAAGTTCTGAGACAAATTGTGTGTTAGATTCTGCACCTCTGCTCCTTCATTTAAGTACACCTATCTGTCTCCTGAAATCTAGCACAAAGTTTGGTGTAGTAGCACAGATTGCTGCTATCATGCTACAGAGCTGGTGCCAGTGGCTTTCTTCACGTCATGTTTCTCTTGCTTTTGGTGGTTTCCATTCACAAATTTTTTTTTTTAAAGGAGGTGGGGGGTTGGATTTTTGATTCATTGCCAAGCATCACTAGAAAAGGAGTGGAGAGCACAAAGGGAAAGAAATAGGATGACTGGTTTCCAGGATGTGACATTATTGGATTAAAATATGACCATACAAATCATTATTGCTACCACTGTTATATAATTGCAACGAATCTTATACAAAGTGGTCAAGTAAGGGGTCAATAGAAAGGGTTAAGCAGCTTGCAGACTAATTGACCCAGATTCAACCTTTAGGGACATATTGATAATGTTTGTGTTTGTTTACATATATATTGTTCGAGATTAACAATGTAAAGAAACAGTCCCTGTCTATGCTGTACTTTGTTAATTCAGAGTGTGATGTTATTGACAAACTGTGACAGTATAGATCATTGTTGCAACCAAGGTGTGACATTATTGACAAACTCTGATTGTCTAGATCATTGTTGCAACCAAGGTCCTATGGTTGCACCAGTTCTTATACAGAGGAGGCCAAGTGGGGTGTCTAAGGAAAGGTTGTAGTTTGCTGGTTATGATTATGCTGTCTGTATGTGTGTATCATTTTTGTATTTGAAGTTATGAATATTGGCTATGTATTTGTTTGATTCTAAGTAGCTTCAGTGAAGCATTTGGTCAGCTTCTTAAGAAAGGACTATTCTCAGTAAGTGTCCGATCAAGAAACACTTAAATGACAATGGACTTTGGGAGACGCCAATCCACATCTGAGCTTTCCTGGGAACGTTCAAACTAACATGTAAACAATGGCATCAGCCTGCAAAAAGCTGAATCATCCATACACATGTTTCAGAGTAACAGCCGTGTTAGTCTGTATCCGCAAAAATTTGTTAGTCTCTAAGGTGCCACAAGTACTCCTGTTCTTCTTTTTGCATGCTCTAATAAATTTGTTAGTCTCTAAGGTGCCACAAGTACTCCTGTTCTTCTTCATACACATGTGACTTCCCCAGGTGGCTACAGACTCCATCTTGTTGTTGTGATTTTGCACAGGAGAACAAAGGGGTTTCTGCACACAAGAGAGAAAATATAAGAGGTCTTGGAAACGCCTCCATTTTGTCTTCAGCTGGCTCAAAAGATAGTCTCTCCACCCCAAAGAGATGCCTGAAAGAAACTGGAACAAAAGACAGTAACTATGGGGGTGTGTGATTGATTGCTGGACCCCGACTAAGAAGGGGTCTAGTCTGTGAAAGAAGCTTATTGGAGCATCTCTGAGAGTGAGATTTACCTGCATTTAGTCTCCTACTGTATTAGGCTTAGACTTGCATGTTTTTGTTTTATTTTGCTTGGTAATTTATTTTGTTCTGTCTGTTATTACTTGAAACCACTTAAATCCTATTTTTATACTTAATACAATCACTTTTTGCTTATTAATTAACCCAGAGTAAGTAATTAATTCCTGGGGGAGCAAACAGCTGTGCATATCTCTCTATCAGTGTTATAAAGGGCGAACAATTTTATGAGTTTACCCTGTATACGCTTTATACAGAGTAAAACTGATTTATTTGGGGTTTGGAGCCCATTGGGAACTGGGTATCTGGGTGCTGGAGACAGGAGCACTTCTCAAGCTGTTTTCAGTTTAGCCTGCAACTTTGGGGGGACGTGGTTCAGACCTGGGTCTGTGTTTGCAGCAGGTTAGCGTGTCTGGCTCAACATGACAGGGTACTGACGTCTCAAGCTGCCAGGGAAAAAGGGCTCAGAGGTAGTCTCAGCACATCAGGTAGCAGTCCTGAGGAGGGTTTCTGTGACCCAACCAGTCACACAGAGATCAAAAGGAAATATTAACATTTAAACAAACTGTAAACAGTGATATCACTGTTTTCATCTCGCTTTGAAATGTATAGCAAATCACCTGCGAATGGTGGAAAACACCACCAATTGCCTTATGTTAATCCCTATAGCTAATTACCGGTGATGCTTAGGAAATAGGTCTACTTCAAAGTCTCCATGATTGCCTATTGTTCGGACTCCGAGCTATCAAAAGTAGTCCTGGAACTGTATAAAAGTCCTGATCCTTTTTATCTCAGATCTGCTTGATGCTTCATGCAGAGGAAACCGAAGTCCTAAAAGTTGGATCTCCAGCCCTATCTGGATCACCCTATAATATGAACATTGGACTATAACCTAGGGACTAATTCTGAAAGAACTCTTTGCAACTACAAAACTCACCATCTCTACTATGAATCTGATCTCAGAACTGCATTCACGTCTGTATGTATACTGATCTTTTAACCAATACCCTCTCTCTTCTTTTTTAATACATTTTAGTTTAGTTGTTAAGAATTGGCTGTGAGCGTGTATTTGGGTAAGATCTGGAATATCCATTAACCTGGGAGGGAATGTGTCCGATCCTTTGGGATTGGTAGAACTTTCTTATATGATGAATGGCAACAGAGGGTCCTGTGGCACCTTTGAGACTAACAGAAGTACTGGGAGCATAAGCTTTCGTGGGTAAGAACCTCACTTCTTCAGATGCAAGTAATGGAAATCTCCAGAGGCAGGTATATATCAGTGTGGAGATAACGAGGTTAGTTCAATCAGGGAGGGTAAGGTGCTCTGCTAGCAGTTGAGGTGTGAACACCAAGGGAGGAGAAACTGTTTCTGTAGTTGGATAGCCATTCACAGTCTTTGTTTAATCCTGATCTGATGGTGTCAAATTTGCAAATGAACTGGAGCTCAGCAGTTTCTCTTTGGAGTCTGGTCCTGAAGTTTTTTTGCTGTAAGATGGCTACCTTTACATCTGCTATAGTGTGGCCAGGGAGGTTGAAGTGTTCTCCTACAGGTTTTTGTATATTGCCATTCCTGATATCTGACTTGTGTCCATTTATCCTCTTGCGTAGTGACTGTCCAGTTTGGCCAATGTACATAGCAGAGGGGCATTGCTGGCATATATAACATTGGTGGACGTGCAGGTGAATGAGCCGGTGATGTTGTAGCTGATCTGGTTAGGTCCAGTGATGGTGTTGCTGGTGTAGATATGTGGGCAGAGTTGGCATCGAGGTTTGTTGCATGGGTTGGTTCCTGAGTTAGAGTTGTTATGGTGCGGTGCGTGGTTGCTGGTGAGAATATGCTTAAGGTTGGCAGGTTGTCTGTGGGCGAGGACTGGCCTGCCTCCCAAGGTCTGTGAAAGTGAGGGATCATTGTCCAGGATGGGTTGTAGATCACTGATGATGCGTTGGAGAGGTTTAAGCTGAGGACTGTAGGCGATGGCCAGTGGAGTTCTGTTGGTTTCTCTTCTGGGCCTGTCTTGTAGCAGGAGGCTTCTGGGTACACGTCTGGCTCTGTTGATTTGTTTCTTTATTTCCTTGTGTGGGTATCGTAGTTTTGAGAATGCTTGGTGAAGATCTTGTAGGTGTTGGTCTCTGTCTGAGGGGTTGGAGCAGATGCGATTGTACCTCAGTGCTTGGCTGTAGACGATGGATCGTGTGGTGTGACCGGGGTGGAAGCTGGAGGCATGAAGGTAGGCGTAGCGGTCGGTGGGTTTTCGGTATAGGGTGGTGTTAATGTGGCCATCGCTTATTTGTACGGTGGTGTCCAGGAAGTGGACCTCCCGTGTAGATTGGTCCAGGCTGAGGTTGATGGTGGGGTGGAAGCTGTTGAAAGCATGGTGGAATTCTTCCAGGGCCTCCTTCCCATGGGTCCAGATGATGAAGATGTCATCAATATAGCATAGGTAGAGAAGGGGCATGAGTGGACGGGAGCTGAGGAAGCGTTGTTCCAGGTCAGCCATAAAAATGTTGGCATATTGTGGGGCCATGCGGGTGCCCATAGCAGTGCCACTGGTCTGGAGGTATATATTGTCACCAAATTTGAAATAATTGTGCGTGAGGATAAAGTCACAGAGCTCAGCAATAAGTTGTGCTGTGTCATCATCAGGGATACTGTTCCTGACAGCTTGTATTATATGATGAATAAGATTTTCAGTAATCCTCATCATATTTGACTTGGGTGTCTGGGCGGAGGCCTAAGGCTGGGTTGCTTTAAGGGAACTGTGTTGCTGGCTTCTGCGTAACCAGTAAGGTATTATAGAAGCTTTTTTGTGCTGGTTTGGTAAATCTAAGTATTGGAATGTCTGCCCCATTCTTTGCAGTTCACCCTAATTGAGTAACTACAGCCTGGCTCCCTGGGACTCCAGTCACACAGAATAAGAATTATTTTTCACTTGGTCTAAAGTGGCACATAAGCAGAACAAAATGTGACTTGTCAGCACCCACAGTAGCTGAATGTTTTTAACTAGAAAAGTGAGCAAACCCTACCAAGCACATCCATAACCTAGTATTCTTGTATTCACACAGCCCTTACCTAAAAAGGTCATACAAAAACATGACATTGTTTGTTCCTCAACTCAGTTTGTTCATCAAAACAGAGTTGTCATACTAAAGTGTTTAGTTTCTCTTTTAAGAGTTTTTCTTTTAAAGTTTGTGACATACAAACATTTTACTAAACCCAGATTTAGTCAGACTCTTCAACAAAATCTATAAGTTGGCCATGTTTCACAACATTTTTAGGGGTTTTTGTTTATTTGTAACAAATGTCCGCAGGCAAATGGAAATAGGTTTCCCCAGCCTAAGAACAAAAGGAGATGCCCTTGGAGCTCAGCTATCAATATATAAATTTTAAAAACACACAATGGCTTCCTTCCACATAAGGCATACATCATAAGTGGTAAAAGGGAATGCATTCTGAATGAGTGAGGTCACAACACCTGTCCAAATATACTCCTTAGATGAGCTGCCCTCAACGCTGTCAGCTCCAGGAACAGTAGTACTAGCTTTGCCAAATGTGGTTAGCTGTTAGTCATTCTCCTAAATTTAGGGTAGATAACTATGACAGATCACTTACTGAATGATCATTCAGGGCCTCTTGCAGAGACCCATCCAGAGTCCATTCAGTACAGAATAACTGAAGCCCATTTTAGAAATTAAATTTCTAAAAGGGACTCTTAAGAGCTGAACCAACATAAATATCATCCATATAAATATGTCCAAATAGTCTCATATTATCTTCACTTCCTCAGCACTTGCAAACATAAGAATCTTTCAGCTCTGGGAATCCAGATTTATACCACCATCTTGACACTAAACACCAGTGCTGCAGCACTATTAGTCTATGATAGTATATGCCAACTCCTGAACGTATTTGGTTAAAATACTAAAAATAGTTCATTTCTTCTAACCACGATGATGTTTCCAAGATGAATGCCAAATGACCAAAACAAGGACTTCACAAATGGAGCTGTAACCCAGCAACATTCCATTACAGAATTAACACTTCAGAAGTAGGTGCTTCCACATCAAGTTGATTCAGGAAATCCTGACTTCTGGGATCAGTGTTAATAGGCAGAGAGCAAGAAGAACTTGGAGAGAAACCAGGCTCCATTTCCTTTTTACTGCTGTCATCCAAGTTTATGTCTTGCCCCTTATTTCATTGATCTGTACTTTACAGTCAGAACCTATTGATATCAGTCTAGAACAGACAAATGCTCTGATTTAGACTGCTTTGGGACACTGCGTGTCCATTGCTGAAGAAAGAGGAAGTAGTCCCTCTAGCAAACAGTTTCTGTGAGGGGGTTACATCTGCTAAGAATTACTGGACATATAGTTGTAGGAAGTTACAAAGGTTTAGAAGAGAATACAAAGTGACTGACAGAAACATCACACCATCTAACTCTAGAAACCCTTGCAGTAAAAACCTGCCATTCCTTTTTCTTGCCGTTCCTACAGAACAAAACAAAACAGATCAAGGAAGGCTAGTTTATATCCAGAGCATTTTAATGTAACCAATGTAGACCTCTTGGCTTCCACCAATAACTTGTTCTATTTAATTTTCCAGTTTTATATTCTCAATGGGACCTCTTTAATGAAGAAACCAGGTCTCCGTGTTATCCACCCACCCACACACACACCTAACTTTAAAGTCTAATTCTAAATCCAAGTCTCCTGGCAGAAGAATTCCAATGATGTACAATTAAGACCTCTACTCTAATAAGAAATTTAATTGAATTAATAATTTAAACCCTCCCCTGATATTACTCTTGTAATACCTACACACAACAGGATAATGAACAAACTTTGTTTCTTTCCTTAAAAACAAAACAACAAACGAAAACCTTGATTTCCTTAGGATATTTTATGTTAGACCACGCACAGAAGCATGTACACCACAGAAGTGCTCTTTGCCTTAGTGAACAGTTTTTGTAGATTTCAATAAATATTGCCCTCTGACAGAATGATGAAATTGACACATAAGTAATCCAGAGTTTGGTCTATTTTTAAACATACTGTTACCAGATTTGAGGGTATCTCTGTAAAAAATACATTGATAAAGTCTGAGAAATAGGATGACAAGAATACATTTGATGTCAGTAACCTCTCACTTTCATATCTGTGGGGGTTTAAAAACATTTGAGAAGTATAGTCCTGCCATGAGTGCAGGGGACTGGACTAGATGACCTCTTGAGGTCCCTTGATTCTGTAGTGGGTACAAAGGGGAAAGCTTACTTCTGGCCAACAATCCTGCAGGCTCAGTTTCCACACGGCAGAGCAACTTTATGAAGCAGTTATAAACCAATATTTTTGAATAGAAAAAACAACACTCAAATAGAATTGTATGACTGACATGCTGTGACAGATTCCAGACAGAACCAGAACAACCCTATGTTTATTACTATGCTTTAATTGCTTATTTTCTACCAATTCCCGCTACAGGACAAACAAGGACGCCACAGAGGATGCAACTCCCCTGATAATGCCATCAGAATGTGACCAGGTAATGACAACAATACTTTAAATAATGGCTTCCTTTATGTTTGATTTATAAATCCGAAAGAGGCACAATCTCCACAAGTGCTATGTTAGTATGCTGCCATACTCGGGGCAAGAACTCTTCTGGATTCTCTGCATTTGTAATCAACACTTCTAAGCAATCACCACACCTTTAGAGGAAGGCTAGTCATTCTACTCCCAGGAGAAAAAACCCCCAGCAATATGGTGCCAGCTCAGAATGCCTATTGGCTCAAAAGCATTAGGTTCTCCATACTACCCTTTCTTTGGATCGTCCCCCATGCCAAAGAGAAGGTCAAAGCAGATCACATATATCAGATACAAGTACTATACAAAGCAACAGAAGGTCCTGTGGCACCTTTAAGACTAATCTGCTTTTTACAGATTCAGACTAACACGGCTACCCCTCAAGTACTATACAGACATCCACGTTTATAAAGCACCATGTAGATTTGTGGTGGTTTATAAATAATTAACATTAAAGAAGTTATTAGAGTAGAAAACAGTCCAACCACCCAGGTTATCACTTTCAACTGGATATCGAATGTTTAATAATGTTACTGTACCCCATCAAGAACAGGAGTACTTGTGGCACCTTAGAGACTAACAAATTTATTAGAGCATAAGCTTTCGTGGACTACAGCCCACTTCTTCATCAGTTAGCAAAAGACTACACATTCTAATCCTTGGCACAGAAACACATATTCCCTCTTTCAGCAGTGCCACAGAGTGGTCTTTTTATTATATATCTGGCAAAATATCATAGCGACCGTCAGCAATGTGAGGCAGTTGCCAAAAAGGCTAATAGTGTCTGGGGTGTTCTAACTGGAGCGGTGTGTGTTAGACACAGGAGGTAACTGTCTTACTCTGCTCAGCACTGGTGAGGCCTCAGCTGAAGTACTGTGTTCAATTCTGAGCACCGCACTTGAGGAAAGATTTGGACAAATTGGAGAGAGTCCAGAGGGCAGCTACAGACACTGCTAATAAAAGGTGTAGAAAGCCTGACCTATGAGGAAAGGTTAAAAAAACCTGGGTATGTTTAGTCCTGAGAAAAGAAGGGGGAAACCTGATAAGTCGTCAAATATGTCAAGGGTTGTTATAAAGAGGATGGGGGATCAACTGTTCTCCCTATTCACTGAAGGTAGGACAAGACATAATGGGTCTAATCTGAGATCTAGATTAGATATTAGGAAAAACTAACTCTAAGGGGAGTTAAGGGCTGCAATAGATTTCCAGGGGAGGTTGTGGAATCCCCATCCTTGGAGGTTTTTAAGAACAGGTTGGATAAATACCTGTCATGGATGGTCTAGGTTTACTTGGTCCTGCCTCAGTACAGGGGCTGGATTTGATGACCTCTCAATCGCCCTTCCAACCTGACATTTCTATGATTCTGTGACCTACATGCACCATAAAAAGCATGAAGAGGCACATACAAGGAGCCTTTCTAGACGGCTGCAGTGTAAGCCCCTTAAATATCCCTCAGAGAGAGACGCTGTTAAGCAAGATTCCCTCCATGACAATGCTCCCATAGCAATGTGTATACTGAGGGACTAGAGAAGAGGAAGGGAAATGGTTACTCACTATAGCAACAGTCTCTTTTCCCTTGATGAAAATTCCCCCTAGCGACACACAATAAGCAGAGGAAGATATTACTTTGTCAGTGAGACAGTGGAAATCCAGGCAAGAAGATCAGTAGTTCTCTGCAGATGCTTGGCCCCAATATTGTTCACTACTGAAACAAAACAAGTTTCTTGGCCATCCAGATTCTAAACCTTTAAATGTCAGCTTCAAAACCTAATCTCTTTGCAATCCTGCTTTAGTGCAAGGATAGAATCAGGTTGCAAGTGTGACAAATGAGATGAATTCATGCGCCTTCACTCCACTTTTTGCTATTACTTACACACTGAACATGTTCTAAGGGGGCTGATCTTGAAACTAGTCCATTTCTTTTTTATTCTAGCTGATCTTAATATTACTAAGATTAATTTCCAGGATTCTTGTCATCCTATGTTACCTATACGTTTTTGATGAAGAATTTTATACCTAACCTTTACCTGAGAAATCAGTCTGATAGTCTGAAACCTCCAGAAGGGGAAATTAATATGGTAATGTGATTCATCTACTTAAACAAATAAATGATTATACATGTGAGGCATTGATCAAAGTGCTAAAGCCTTAACACATAGCAGTGCTTCCATCAGAGGATATTTTGATTATTAATTATTATTATTACTAAAACAGTCTAAAAGTTTTCCTCTGGGTTTCAACTGCAAGTTCTCCATAATTCCTTAACACAGAAACAAATGATGGAATGTTCAACAGTTTGTATGGAAAGCTTGTTCATTACAGTGGTTGGACCTGGACTACAATGAAAGCACCTGTACTGATCTACAAGAAATGTTAGCTTGTATGTGCCTATGTACAAACTCATATTCTTGGTTTTATTTTCTGAAGTACGCCAACCTCTATAGCTTAGTTTGTGGACTAATGTCCACAACTTGCCTTCTACCGTCATGTTATGTATAGGACTCCATTAAAAAGAGAGGTCACTTGTTCAAGAGTCACCTCTGTGTCTACCACAAGTGTGAAGATGGCATCCCTGGCTGAGCAGCAGAACTGCTTTGAAAAGCCGTGTCTGTTGGGGTGTGCATGAGAAATCTTGTGCAAAGGTGACATCATTGTGCAATGGAGTTCACCCTGCCCCCAACCACCTCAGCTCCTTCTCCCTAAGGAAAGTCCTGATGTTACACAGAACTCGGAGGAAGAGGGGAAGGTGGGTGGGTGAATGTGACTGCACAGAAGCAACTCTTGAAGAACAACAATTACTGGAAAGTAACCTCTCCTTCGAGGGCCTCTGTGCATTCCCACTTGTGAGAGACTGCCAAGCAGCGCTCCATCAGGAGGATGGTGGGTGCACATTTCTTAGCTAAATCTGGACTGTCGCATGGCTCTCTCAAACTGGGCAACAGAGCATGATGTTAAATCCAGAGAGTAGCGACTGGTGAAAGTGTGCACCAAACTCCAAGATGCTGCTTTGCATGGCTCCACCAGGGGAACCTGCCTAAAGCATGCCACTGATGCTGTGGTGGCTGTTGTGGAATGGGCCTTTAAAACCAGAAGATACTAGTTTCCTAGACAAGATATACAAATGTTCTATATATCTCATAAGCCAGCGAGATTCAATTTGATAATGGATTTACATTGGCATCTCTCCCCATACGCTATAAGTAACCTATTTTTTTTTCCTAAAGGGCTTGATCTTTTCCAGGTAAAACACACTCTCTTTACATATCAGGTATGGAGAAGAGTTTTCCCTAGGTGGGAATGGGGTCTGGGGAAAAACACAGGGAGGGAAGTTCAATGAGACAGGTAAAAGTTGTTGCGGATTGTGGGGGAGTTAGGGCCCTGCACCCCTCTTCCCGAGATTCACTGTGACTCTCAGCCAGCCAGTAAAGCAGAAGGTTTATTTAAGGACAGGAACACAGTCTCAAGCAGAGCGTGTAGGTACGACCAGACCCCCTCAATTAGGTCCCTCGGGGAGGTTCAGGGAGCTTGGACCCCAGCTTGGGGTTCCCTGCGTTGCACCACCCAGCCCCAACCGAAACTAAACTCCCCGCCCCTCCCGCTGCTCCTCTCCTTTGTTCAGTCTCCCGGGCAGAAGGTGTTAATTCTCCCCACCCCCGTTCCTGGCTCAGGTTACAGCTCAGGTAGCTTCCTTCAAGGGAAGTCCCACATCCCCACTGCAACCCCCCTGCAACATTCCCAGGTCAAATCTGCCCTGCTCCCTGCTCCGTCACATCTCTCCCCCCTTCGAGACTGAACTGAGCGGGGTCACTCTGACCAGTGACCTGGGGAAGTTCAGGGCTCCCTCTCCGGGACAACGCGTCCGCTATCACGTTGTCACGTCCCTTCACATGGACCACGTCCATGTCATAATCCTGCAGGAGCAGGCTCCACCTCAGGAGCTTGGCGTTGGCTCCTTTCATCTGGTGCAGCCAGGTCAGGGGAGAGTGGTCGGTGTGCACGGTGAAGTGACGCCCAAAGAGATATGGCTCTAGTTTCTTGAGGGCCCACACCATGGCCAGGCATTCCTTCTCGATGGCCGCGTAGTTCTGCTCCCGGGGTAGCAACTTCTTGCTCAGGTACACGATGGGGTGTCTCTCCCCCTTTTCATCCTCCTGCATTAACACCGCCCCCAGTCCTGTGTCTGAGGCGTCGGTGAACACCATAAAGGGCTTGTCAAAGTTTGGGTTTGCCAGAACTGGGCCACTGACCAGAGCCTCCTTCAGCGCCCGGAGAGCCTCCTGGCACTCCTCGGTCCAGACCACTTTGTCTGGCTTCCCCTTCTTGCACAGCTCAGTGATGGGGGCGGCTATGGCGCTAAAGTGGGGCACGAACCTCCGATAGTACCCTGCCATCCCAATAAAGGCTTGGACCTGCTTTTTGGTTTGAGGAGCGGGCCAGTCTCTGATCACCTCCACTTTGGCTGGTTCCGGCTTTAGGCAGCCGCTTCCCACCCGGTGGCCTAGGTAGGATACCTCAGCCATCCCCACCTTGCACTTCTCCGGTTTTACGGTCAGCCCAGCCTTCTGGAGTCGGTCCAGCACTTGTCTAACCTGGGATATGTGGTCCTCCCAGGTCTGGCTAAAGACACAGATGTCATCGATATACGCCACGGCAAAACTCTCCATCCCCCTCAGTAGCTGATCCACCAGGCGCTGGAAGGTGGCCGGCGCTCCCTTGAGGCCGAAGGGCAGGGTCAGGAACTCATAGAGCCCCAGAGGGGTGACAAAGGCCGATTTCAGCCTGGCATCTGCATCCAGCGGCACTTGCCAATAGCCCTTTGTAAGATCCATGGTGGTAAGGTACCGAGCACCTCCCAGCTTGTCTAGGAGCTCGTCCGGCCTGGGCATGGGGTAGGCATCGGCTACAGTGATGGCATTGAGCTTCCGATAGTCCACACAGAACCGGATCGACCCGTCCTTTTTGGGGACCAGCACCACCGGCGAGGCCCAAGGGCTGGAAGACGGCTGGATCACCCCCAAAGCCAGCATGTCATTGACCTCTCTTTCCAGGTCCTGAGCAGTTTTCCCTGTGGCTCGGAAGGGGGAGCATTTTATAGGCGGGTGCGATCCTGTCTGCACCCGGTGGACAGTCAGATTAGTGCGTCCAGGCTGGTTGGAAAACAGCTGCTGGTACAGATGCAGCACCCCTCCGATCTCAGCTCGCTGGGCAGGGGTTAGCCGATCAGAGAGGGGAATTGCTTCCAGGGGGAAGCCAACTCTTGTCCCAGGGAATAGATCTACTAAAGGGTCATCTCCCTGCCCCTCCCACTGTCCACACACGGCCAACACCATATTCCCCCTGTCATAATATGGCTTCATCATATTCACATGGTACACCCGGTGGTGGTGTGCCCGGTTCGACAGCTCCACCACATAGTTTACCTCGTTTAGTTGCTTGACAACCTTGAAGGGCCCTTCCCAGGCGGCCTGGAGTTTGTTTTTCCTCACGGGGATGAGGACCATCACCTGATCCCCAGTGGCGAAGGTGCGGGCCCGTGCTGTGCGGTCATACCAGACCTTCTGCTTCCTCTGGGCTCTGGCCAGATTCTCCCTGGCCAGGCCCATGAGCTCGGCAAGTCGTTCCCGGAAGGTCAGGACATACTCCACCACCGACTCTCCGTCAGGAGTGGCCTTCCCCTCCCATTCGTCTCTCATCAGGTCCAGGGGCCCCCTTACCCGCCTTCCATATAGCAGTTCGAAAGGCGAAAACCCGGTAGACTCCTGGGGTACCTCCCTGTACGCAAACAGCAGGTGAGGTAAGTACTTGTCCCAGTCCTGCGGGTGCTGATTCATAAATGTTTTCAGCATCATTTTTAGCGTCCCATTGAACCTTTCCACCAGCCCGTTGGATTGGGGGTGATATGCTGAGGCCCAGTTGTGCCGGACCCCACATCTCTCCCACAAGCACCGGAGTAGGGCCGACATGAAGTTGGACCCTTGGTCCGTCAAGACTTCCTTGGGGAACCCCACTCGGCTGAAAATGGTCAGCAGCGCATCCGCCACAGTGTCTGCTTCAATGGACGATAAGGGCACTGCCTCGGGGTAGCGGGTGGCGAAATCTACCACCACCAGGATGTATTTCTTCCCAGACCGGGTCGTCTTGCTGAGAGGTCCCACTATGTCCATGGCCACCTTCTGGAAAGGCTCCTCTATGATGGGCAAAGGTCTCAATGCTGCCTTCCCCTTGTCCCGGGCCTTCCCCACCCTCTGGCAGGGGTCACAGGATCGGCAGTACTGCCGGACGTTGGTGAAGACCCCGGGCCAGTAAAAGTTCTGTAGCAGCCTCTGCCTGGTGCGCCGGATCCCCTGGTGCCCTGCGAGAGGGATGTCATGGGCCAGGTACAGTAGCTTGTGGCGAAACTTCTGGGGAACCACCAGCTGCCTCCTGATCCCCCACGACTCCACTTCCCCCGGGGGAGCCCACTCTCGGTACAGGAACCCCTTCTCCCACAGGAACCTCTCCTTGCATCCTCTCCTCATGGTCTGTACCACACTGAGGTCAGCCAGGCCCCTTAGCTTCCGCAGGGAGGGGTCCTTCTGCAACTCGGCCTGGAACTCGGCGGCTGGGGAAGGGATGGGGACCTGCTCCCTCTCGTCGGCTGGGTCGGAAGCCCCAGCCACCCCGTGGCCTGTCCTTGGGTGTTCCCTCCCCACCCGGGAAGGGTTCGGTGCCTCCGGTGGGACATCCTTCCCAAGGTCAGGGCGTAGTGCCCCTCGCCGGCTCTGGCTACGGGTCACGACTAAGGCGGTCTGGGGGCTGCTTGGCCAGTCCTCTAGGTCCCCCCCCATCAACACCTCAGTGGGCAAATGGTGGTGCACTCCCACGTCCTTGGGGCCCTCCTTGGCCCCCCATTTCAGGTGTACCCTCGCTACGGGAACCTTGAATGGGGTCCCGCCCACCCCGGTCAGGGTCAGGAAGGTGTTGGGCACCACCCGATCTGGGGCCACCACCTCGGGCCGGGCCAGTGTCACCTCTGCGCCCGTGTCCCAGTATCCATAAACTTTCTTCCCATCCACCTCCAGGGGAACAAGGCACTCGCTCCGCAGGGACAGCCCCGCGCCAACCCTGTAAACGGAGAACTTTGAATCCGGAGCATCTGGCCCCCCAGAGAAGCTGGCCGGGGGCCCTTCTCTCTCTTGAGCAGTTGATAAGCTGCCAGCCCCTCTTGCGTGGGAAGCCGGCCCCTCGTCCGTCTGGGCCTCTACCAAGTTAACCCGGTGCGGGTTCGGTCTGCTCAGTCTGTCCTTGAGCTTGGGGCACTGGGCCCGAACGTGGCCTCTTCGGCCGCAGTAATAGCAGCTCAGGTCCCGTGGGTCCCCTCGAGCCGGTCGGTTGTCCCTGATGCTGGGCCTTCCCCGTGGGAGGGGATTCCCCATATTCCCCCTTTGGGAGGTCCCAGGGTGACTCTCTCTCTGCATCGCGGCGGGCCTGTTCCTTTGGGGCTCCTCCCTGCCACCCCCTGACCGGCTCTTTACAAACTCATCAGCCAGCTGCCCGGCGTGTCGCGGGTTCTCTGGCTTTCTGTCCACCAACCACAGCCTCAGGTCGGATGGGCACCGCTCATACAGTTGCTCCAGTACCAGCAGTTTAATCAGGTCCTCCTTCGTCTGGGCCCCACCAGCCCACTTGCTGGCGTATCTTTCCATGCGGACGGCTAGTTGCAGATATGAGATCTCAGGGGTTTTATCTTGACTCCGGAACCTTTCCCGGTACATCTCAGGAGTCAGCCCAAACTCTCGTAGCAGGGCCTTTTTGAATAGTTCGTAGTCCCCTTTCTCTGCCTCTCCCAGTTGGCGGTACAATGCCACGGATTTGGGGTCCAGTAAGGGGGTAAGGACCCGGAGTCTGTCCGCGGGATCCACCCGGTGCAGCTCGCAGGCCGTCTCAAAGGCCTCCAGGAAGTCATCCATGTCCTCCCCCTCCTTGTATGGGGCCATGATGCACTTATCAAAGCTCCGTGCAGTCCTGGGTCCTCCCTCACTCACCGCAGCCGGGGGTTCGCTGCCCTTCAATCTCGCCAGTTCCAGGTCATGCTGACGCTGTCTCTCATTCTCCTGTCTCTGTCTCTCTTTCTCCTCCCGTTCATGCTGTCTCTGTCTCTCTTTCTCCTCCCGTTCATGCTGTCTCTGTTGTTCACGATCCTCCAGCTCTCTCAGTTTTAGCTCTTTCTCCCATTCCAGCCAATTCCGCTCCCCGGATGCCGAACGTCGCCGGGAGGATCCTCTGCTGGCCGGCGAGCTTCGCCGGGGGGACCCCCTGCTGGCCGGGGGGGCCACGGCGCCTTCGGTATTTGCTGGGCTCCTCCCCACCCTTCCCCTAGGCATAGGAAGGAGGGGTCTCGGGACGCCCTCAGCAGCCGGCTGACCACTCCCAGCTGGGACAGACACTGGGGCCTGCGCTGCATTTGCCAGGCTGCTTCCCTGAGACACAGGGATCAGTTCATTCGCGCGATCTTCTGCCTCCAGCTGGGCAATGAGCTGTTCTTTGGTGAGCCTCCCAATGCGCAGCTGCCTCTGCTTGCACAGCTCCACCAGGTCGCTCTTAAGCCGCTTGGCATACATCTTCCTGCTGGCCACTCACCGGCCTGTGTGCTCACAGCTCCCCACAGTTCCCAGGGGGCCCCCTAGTGTGCCAGCCCTTCTCGAGGTCACCACCTCTCTGCCAGGGTCGAGCTGCAGACTCCTCCGCCCCTGGGACCACTCGCTGCGATCCCCTCGGGGGACTCTGTTACTGCAAAAGTCCTTCTCGCTGGTCACACACTCCCAGGGGTAATAACCGTCTCTCTCTCACTCTTCAGCGCGCCTGGTCCCCGTCAATCCCCCTTCGTTTTACTGCTCCCCAGTCACTTACTGCAGGAAGCGCCGTCCACGGGGTGCAGTAGATCCCGCCGCTGCCACCAGTTGTTGCGGATTGTGGGGGAGTTAGGGCCCTGCACCCCTCTTCCCGAGATTCACTGTGACTCTCAGCCAGCCAGTAAAGCAGAAGGTTTATTTAAGGACAGGAACACAGTCTCAAGCAGAGCGTGTAGGTACGACCAGACCCCCTCAATTAGGTCCCTCGGGGAGGTTCAGGGAGCTTGGACCCCAGCTTGGGGTTCCCTGCGTTGCACCACCCAGCCCCAACCGAAACTAAACTCCCCGCCCCTCCCGCTGCTCCTCTCCTTTGTTCAGTCTCCCGGGCAGAAGGTGTTAATTCTCCCCACCCCCGTTCCTGGCTCAGGTTACAGCTCAGGTAGCTTCCTTCAAGGGAAGTCCCACATCCCCACTGCAACCCCCCTGCAACATTCCCAGGTCAAATCTGCCCTGCTCCCTGCTCCGTCACAATCAGGTATGGAGAAGAGTTTTCCCTAGGTGGGAATGGGGTCTGGGGAAAAACACAGGGAGGGAAGTTCAATGAGACAGGTAAAAATCTGAGACCACTTTAGGCGTGAAACTGGAATGATATCTCATAGTGACCTTCTCCTTATGGACCACAGTATAGGGTGGAATGGCCATCAATAACTTAAGCTCATTCACCTTCCTAGCAGATACAAGTGCTATGAAGAAAGTTGTTTTGATCAATAAAGTCATGAGAGGCTTGTGCCAGAAGCCCATATGAATAAGATTTGGGTCCCTAAGGCTCCCTGAGGGGGGTCAGAGGAACATATTTTCCATGCCTTTAAGGAATATGGAGACAATTTTCTTGCCTTCACTCATAAGAACTGGGAGCATGTTTCTCCCAGCTTGTTGATGTAGTTCATGGCCGTGGTATGGCCATAAGCCCCGTACTACATGAGGCTGCAAGGATGGGTAAAAGGTCTTGAGGGCTCACTGCACTGCCCTGAGATCCAGCATGCTGATATGGTGTCTGGACTCCCAGGTGTTCCATAGGCCATAGTACTTGGAGGTCTAGACAATGCACATCCCAGGTCTAGACTGGCAGAACAGGTGGCAACTGTGATAGGAAGGGAGAGCACAGGGTACCCCCTAGATGACATTGTCTCAAATCCTCCCACAAAGCCCTGGCTGGGATGATTTAGTTGGTGTTGGTCCTGCTTTGAGCAGGGGGTTGGACTAGATGACCTCCTGAGGTCCCTTCCAACCCTGATAGTCTATGATTCTACCAACAAAACTAGTAGAGCAGTCAAGGAGGGATGATCAGTCTCCTTCGAAGGTTGTGTACATTAAAAAGCAAGATGATCTATGCAACCTCTAAAGATGGCATTAAAAATAAATTTACAGGTATTAAACATGATGGTTTGGATTATTAAGGACTGTTCAACACTTGGAGAAAAATTGGGAGGCAATGAGGTAGTTTTACTTAAAGGAAAATCCTTATAAAAAGACTAACAAGTGCCAATGGAACAGCATTAGTCTTTCCTACCACTCTCACCCCCCATCTTCCTCTCTCTACACACCTGAAGGAGATGTCATTAAGTTAAGCAGTCTAGCAGTGATTGCCATTGGATTAGAATATCTAATCCTGTTTTATGGCAGTTTTATGTAGAACCAAGAAATGCCTTTATGTCATACTTAGTCATAACCTACATTGGATGTGTTCCTTGCAACATATACAATGAATGAGATACTTAATGTGAATAGTCTAGCAAACATCAAAAGCTAAACTAACTGAAGGCTCGAAAGTATTGTGCACTGGTCAGATGGTCAACTCTTTTTTCAGTATTTACAGTTGCACTTGATTGCAGTTCCATGAGACTCTTGTATATTCATACACCTCACCTGCCTTGATAAGCCTATTTTTTGTGAAATGGCAGACTGAGAGATAAGCATCTCCTTAAGATAAATTACTTCCTGTCTAAAAGGAATATGTCTGAGGTATGTCACCTCTTGGTGACCTGCTTAACTCCCAGATCTTGAGAACATACTGTTTAGTATAAATACATAATTCCTTACATATTATCTTTTACTGACCCTTGCTCAGGACCTGTCCCACAGGGTCCTAACCTGCTCCCCTTAGATTCTCCTACCAGGCTTCTTGCCTGTTTAAGTCCTATCCCAGGGCTCTCCATGGAGGATCTGCTCCCTATAGGTTTCTCTTCTCATCCCCTCTGCACTCTCTTCCCTACTGAGTTCCCTCCAGTTCTGTATAAGACCTGTGTGTCTAATGATGCTTACCTAGCTCTGTCCCCTCTGGCCAGGAGGCAATCAGTCACAGGTGCACTAATTGGCACTTACTCCCATCACCTGTTGGACAAAGAGTTAAGCCCCATCACATAGCTGTTCTGAGGACTTTCATGTCCCATTGAATATATGCTACTGAACAGGAGTTACCTATTTACCATGTGAGTCATACAACACTGAAGTTGTTTTGTAAAACATCAGCCATTATACCAATTTTTCTGTGTAAAAAGAGCCTGACATGGAACAAGGTTTTTGAAATCAAGAAAACTGGCGATATTGCAATATAACCTGTGGCTTAAGATACTTCTTGGGTCTTGTGTCCATAACCGTGGCACAGAGGCTGTTCTCAGGACCCTAAATGGGCCTGCTGGAGTATCAGGCTGTAGGCACTGAGAGGCCAGATGAGACTAGAACCTCAAGGGTATCTTCCTTCTAGTACAAGGAGTAAAGGTGCAGCAAGTTGCACACCTGGTTACGTCCTGGGTCTCGCTCAAACACAGGAAGTACTGGATGTGGGCACCAGTCTCAAATATGATTGCTAGGCAGGAGGCACACTTATTGAACCAACTGCAGGACTTAAGGCACAACATGGTTCTGGTGAGGGTCCAAAGACTCCAGGATCAGGGCAGCAATGTACACTTAATTATCCTACCCTACTCTATGCAAATTATAATAATAATAAGCTAAACTAAGGGAAGATCTAGCTTGAGGACACAAGGCAAGTTCCATTCACTGCACCCCAAACAGCAAAGATACTGGAGGGACAGAGTGGGGAGGGGGAGCACACTCTCTTACACAGAGTAGGGCAATTGACATCCCCTTCCAAAGGACATGGCAGCTCTGCAGTTCAATACCAGTGGCATCAAGTCCCACAAGTATGAATACCCAGATGCCCTCAAAAAAGAAGAAAATGATTTGTGGAAAGTAATACAGTGACTCAGATGGATTTTCACTTGGCTACGGAACTTTCCAATCCAGACCAGGTCAGTAATAATATAAAATCACTGCCTTCTGAAGACCACTGGCTTGAAAGAAATGAGTTGCCAAGTCTTAATCCAGTTCTTAGTAGACAGGTGTTCACATCACAGAAGTCACCTCTAAAATTGGCATTAACTGCAATCTTTGTTATCAGTCTCAGCGGAGAGAGAAAGGAATGAAAGATCAAAGACTGAACTCCTCTTGCATACCCTGATACAATAACATGGTCTATACTCTCCCTGTTCAGTGGATTGAGGACTTCAGTCTCCCAGAACTTCTTATCAGCACTGCATTCACTTTTAAGAACATTTTCCCCTCAATAACTGAATTAAGTAAGTGATTAGCTTCATTAGGGATTTTTGCACTGGTGTAGTTACCGGTTGTTTGAACTTTGGATAAAATGCACCAATGCAAGCCCCACTTTACATCAGTGCAGAACATCTACATTGGAGCTCTGCAGCAGTATGGCTATATCTGTGCAAAAATCCCTAGTGTAGACAAGCCCCAAGCCTCCGACTCCAGTTTTCTAACCTGGCATGAAGACAGGGAATACACCCCAATGGCAGGATTACAATTCTACATGCTAGTTGGGAAAGTATGCCAAAGGATCAGAGCCACATTGTTTCCAGGAGTGTGTGTTTTCTACAGTAAGTAATATGAACAAGTTACAGATTGAAATGAAAAGCTGAAAAATACTCGAAGAACTCAGGATCTCTGTTGCTTTCACAGCAAATGCCAGTTGCATCCTTGAAGGAAAGGGTGTTGCTTCATACAGTTGTTAATTAGTCCATAAGGACATTTGTTTATAACAGGAGTGAAATCTAACTACTCTATGAGAAATCATATTGGCTAAGGAAAGCTCTACTGTCTTTTTCAAGACTACAGCAATGGTTAAATATCTATCCTAATATATTTGCAATCAATGCTTACCATGCCAGCAGATATTTGGTTTTGTTAAGAACAGCTTACTACAGGACTTCTAGCTTCCTTGAATTTATGCACATTTGTTTGCCCACCCATTCACCCTGAACTTCACCACACCCAGCATGTCCCCCACTGTTTCAATCAGATATGTTATTCTGTGAATAGGAACAAGACTAGAGAATGCAGGAGGTTCTGCAGAATGGGACTCAGTATCCTTGAAATATAATTAAAGAGTCACAAGTGGATTTAATCTTATTGAGATTTTACAGTAAAAGTACTTAGCCCTGGCAGTAACATTGTGCATCTAATAAACAAAATAAAAATTCAAATCAACCAGAGAAACTGCTAAGGAAAGCACTTTTATAAAGTCTACATTGACCAACAGTCATATGCTTGCTGATACAGCACCGCAGAGAAACAAACCACCCTTTTTTGGCATTATGAATTATTCCTCTGATGTACTATCCATACGGACAGTATTGGCCTGATTTTCACTGCCGCGGTGGATGCTCAGCATCTCTAAAAGTTAGGCCAGGTGTATAGGAGGGAGAAGTGGACTTCAGACATACAGAGAACAACCATGTAGCTAAACATGTAGGCCAACAGCATCTTCATTTCAACTACCATGTTTACTACTCATAAGCTTATTCTTCATGAAGAGTGCTACCGCCAACCTAGAGTCCTTCTGACTAAGATACAACAACGTATGCTACAGCTGGAGGCCCCCTTAACTCAAAGGGCCACCCTCCAATTTAGAGTTTGAGAATGTTTGGCTCCAGATTTGAACTTCTTTCAAAAAAAGAACACCCTAAAAGCACTATTACTTTTGAGGGATCTACAAAAAAACATGACATTTTCTTATGCTTCCTCTGCTGACATAGCACAATTAGTTAATTCTCAAAGTTATGAGCAATTCTGCTGGCATTATATGATGATGCTACATGAACAAGAAGTAAAAGTCACTCTGGTACCTGTGGTATTAGAAAAAACAGGAAATAAAGTCAGCTGCTGGAAAATGAGAGACAGATAAGTTATTTAACATTAAAGCAATAGGGTAGCCTAATGAAAGGACTCCCCACTACAATATAAACGACTGATTCAATTCTCAATCTCTCCCTGGCCAGCCTGAGAGCATCAAGGAAAGCCAGGACACCATTCTGCCTGTGGTGGGGAGGTGAAGAGGAGTCCAGGGGCCTGGTCTACACTTAAGTCTTAGGTTGACATAGCTATGGGACTCAACGGTGTGAAAAATGCATACCCTGGAGCACCATAGCTATGCTGACCTAACCCCTGGCGTAGACACAGCTACGTCGATGGAAGAATGTGTCAGTTCACCTAGCTACCAAGCAGGAGGTGGAGTTCTTACAGCTACAGAAAAAACCCTTCCGTCGCCACAGCTATGCTGCTATAGTGCCTGTAGTGTCAACATGGCCTTGTTGTATGAGGTCTACATGGGGAATAAAGGCAGATTTGGCAATATACTAGGGAGAGATATGACTGGCAATTGCATGAAGAAACTAACAATGCACATGGGAAGGGGACAACCAGAGAGTTCAAAGGACAAGAGGTCCATTTTACATTTATTGTACTTTTAGAATTAAAGTGATAAAGTACACAAAAGAAACACCTACATTTGCAGCTTTGTATTAGTAACTTTACAAGTTAATCACAGTAAGATTTTACTGAGTCTATTATAGATGGGGAAGGTGGTTGCAGAAGAGAGTAAGTAGTTAGGGAAATAGCTTCAGCAAAACATTGAAATTGTGAGTAAATCTAATTTTCAGGTTGAGTGTTTTAGAGTGTGGCAACAAGGATTTACATTTGGTTCCTGCCTGATGTTATATACTAACATCTGAGGCCCCAATCCCACAATGAGCTCTGTACAGGTGGACCCATGCACCTATATGAAGCCCTCTTGACTTTAATAAGGATCTGCCTGTGATGAGGTCATTGCAGGATCAGGGCCCAAATGAATACCACCTATTGGGAATTCACACTCAAAAATTTAGCCTTAGGGGCCACTAGCTTCCAAGCCAAAATAAGTAAGCCAGGGGCACTGAAAAACTGAAATGCAAAAGAGGCATTCTAAAGTTTATTTACAAGCAGTAATTACAGCTTTCCCTGTTAAAGAAATCTGCAGTTAAGATTGTATTAATGTTTACATTATAGCTCCTTCCTTTCACATGCCTGTAACCTGTAAAATTCTCTTATCTGGCTGAAGTGCTACATGCTAGATAGTAATCTAGCATGCAGTATGAAATTCCAACTATAATGAATTAAAATACTATTTGAGACCACAAAACAATAAAAATACTTTTAAACAATTGATGTTAGGACATTATGGTTGTAAAGTCAAGCACTCAAAAGTTAGGAAATATCAGAATGAAGGTTGCCCATACAAACAATTCAGCCTCCTTTTGCATATGAATTATGGTACTATCCTTAATTATGGGATCACACACTATTTTTTCTATAGGATGCCTGACTCATTCAATGTATTACTTGTATCATTACTTGGGTCCTGTGTGTGCAATAATGTTGTCAAGTAATGGTTAGCAGGAGTGTGATGGGATGTGCATAGCCCACATTGCATCAGGGAAATCAGAGGTAATTGCCTGCAAGGGAAGCCAGATAGTTACTTTCCACTTAGGGGAAGAATCACCTGGCCACAGGCAGGCAGGTATTTCAAAGAGGAAGAGGAAGTTGATAAGAGCTCTCTTAGACAGAAATGAGATTGGAACGTGGCTAGGAGTCTGCCAGGAAAACCTGAAGGAGGACTGGACTAACTTGCCTGCCAGAAGACTGCATCTAGGCCTGCAGATACGACTACTTAATTCCTTGGTTTTGCTTTGTTTATGGTAAAGACTGAAAGGACCCTGATAGGGGACTTGCTGCAATAATGGGGGTGCTTGAACCTCTTCCCTGAGAAATGGGCTAGAGCCTTAAAGAGATGGGGCTTCAGTCTTCCTCTTGGGTTTTTTGTTTTATTTTGGGGACTAATACTACAGCCACAGGCCTACCTTGCACAATGAGACTCTTGCATTTCCTTACTTGAATGTTTCAAAACTAGTGTTGGAGCTAGTGCATCATATGGGTAGACTGATATATACTCAATAACTGTGAGCTAGTTCCTTTTTCACGTCTGAGAAAACCAATCAAGGTTCAGTGTTTCTTCTACAAAGCTCAGTTTAAAGTCCTTATAATAATGCAACAGAGCTCAATGCAAAAGTGTTTAATGAATTAGAAAAAGTCTGTATGGAAGAAGGAAAGCAGATAAATGACTATTTCCTCCCTTGAATTAGCAGTGTAAGTAACACTTCGCATGTGTCCAATGAGAATAGTACACTATAGCTGGGGGTGCTTTTGTACAGTTAGCATAAACTAGAGACCGGGACTGTCCTTTTTTGAAAAAGGAAATCTGCCCGTCTTCTAGAATGAAGGAAACTCATTCTTCAAAAGGCCACAGACAACTTGTAGATAGTAAAAAAGGCTAAAAATATAGGAACGCTATGAGAGAGAGTTGTAGGAGAACCAGGTCTTTTGCTCTCAGAGTTCACCAGTGCCTGCTGCTAATTCCCCCACATGGTGTCAGAATCCTGTTTACGACATCACAATGGATTGCTGTGCCCACAAAGGATTATAATTTCATGTGGGAAATAAGCAACAGATGAGCACTTAAATATTTCTTTGAGACCTTGGTAACTATGAAAAACCACATGACCACCAGTTTAGAGATTTAATAGTAGCACGCTGAGCTGCCATACAGGGAACTCCAGTTCTCCTCGTCCAGGAGGAAAGGAACACACTTGACCAGAACTGCAGAGGCAAACAAACTCATTTCTGGGAGGAGAGAACTTAAGGTGACCAGACAGCAAGTGTAAAAGATCAGGACGGGGGTGGGAGGTAAAAGGTGCCTATATAAGAAAAAGCCCTATAAAATCGGGACATCTGGTCATCCTAAGAGAACTCCTCCAGGGGAGCCACCAGTACTGTTATTAGGTTCCAGAAGAAGCTGCATATCCCATGATGGTTAAGAAGAAAACTAGGGCAATCTAGGATCATCTGCAATAAAAAGTAACATCCAGAAGTGCTTTCGAATTTCATTTTAAAAATGCTGATCTTTCCCTACACTGTATGTTCAGTGAAAACAATATGAATTGCAAAGGAAGAGTTCCCTAAGTGTCACAAGGAAAATAACTACCTTACTGTCTTGGCTTGCAAACTATTCAGTTTGCTCCTGTACCTGTTTACACAAACTCCTTTCCACTTTGATTAGATGTATTTTGGAAAGTGTGTGGGCATTCCTGAGTCCCATGCTTATGAGGAACTATCAACAGTCCATGCAAATGCGTTAATAAAGTAAAACCAGGAAAGTAACTAACTTGAAATGATTTTCCACCCACAGAATGAATCTTTGCGTGTGTCTGTGTGTGTGTGTCTCTCTCTCTCATGAAGTTCTTGACTGTTGTCCAACCTAGTATTTTTTTAAACTTCAATGATTCATCCAAAAGAAGTATCTGAAGCTGACTGTCTATTCAATAGTTTGTCTTTAACTAGAAATTTCTGACTGATGTGGGATGGGTTTCTTAAATCCATGCACATTTATCCTTAAGTCAGGCAAGGCTTAAATCAAGTTTTCTGAAATGAAGAAGAGGCAATCTATTTGAGCCTTGTACACATTAATTTGTGATTAAGGTGTAAGGATCCCCTGCAGTCTTGCTGCAGTACGCAGAAAAATTCACAGTACTAGATACTCCGAGCCTGAATGAACGAACATCCACACTATCATAAATTAGATGGGTTTCATGCAGAACACCATTCACAGAGGCTGCCAGTGTTGCCCTCAGATGGGTGGGGCAAAAGGGGCAGTTTGCCCAGGCCCCACCCTGTTTGAGAGGGCCCCCAAACCAAGTGATGTCGCAACACCATTCATTGACATTTGGCCAGGTAGCTGCTCTGTCATGACAGAGGCACCAGGCCAAATATTTGTGACTTTATGCGAAATTAAAGTGAGTCAGTTGTGCATACTTTATGAAAACTGTCTGGGGTACCCCAGAAAGCTGTCCTATTTACTACTACTACTATAGCTATGGAACCAACAACGTAAGTGTATTATCCACTGCATCATCATGATCTTTAATGGGTGACTCCGTCTTGCTCAAAGTTATCTTTGCTATCCTTCAATACATGGGTGTCACAAAATCGCATGCTTGAACTCAATAGCTTTGTATTATCCCATGTAACATTTTTCTAACAGCTTTCAGGTCAAGTAAAATTAAGCAAAATTCCACTTATTCTTGCTCATTACTCTATCCTGCCCCCCTCCTGGCATAATCATCCCTTCTGATGTCTTAAAATCATGCATGTAGTCAACTCCTATGTTCCCCTAAGGCTGAATTAATCTGATGCTATCAATGAATTCTTTCTACATCTCCGTATTCAGCCACAGCACAAAACACTTTTATTAGAGCTTTCCTACACTGAATTCTACCACTGTCATAGTGAAAATCCTTGTCTGTCAATCAAGGTTTTAAAAGTCCTGCAGTTGGAACGTTCAGCTTTGGCTCCCGCTGTCATTCTAGAGAACCTCAGTTGCTGTACATCATTTCCAAGCGAAACTGGGCATACTGTAGCCTGCCTTAAGACCATAACAAATGGTTGAGGATATTATTTACTTAACTTACAGAGGTTCCTTGAATCATTTGAGAGAACTGATTTCTGTTTTATTCCCAACAGGTACCTGTTTATGGAAAAGCCACAGTGAAGCAGATCTTTGTGGTCATCACAAAGAATATAAAAGGTACTTAATTTGTGTGAAGTGATTGTATTCAATGTCAAGCATTATAGGTACACATGTATCACAAATGTCAACACAAGCTGCTATTTTAGCAGGATCACTGTTTAAATGTTTCAAAGTGATTTTAAGTGTTTGAACAACTGACACGTGGGGAGGATTTGAGGAATCAATTCTGCTCTCAAACAACTAATTTTTTTATACCAACCTGAGATGGAGGAAAGTGCAGAAAACTACGAAGTTAGTTATTAAAAAAACTAAGTACCAATCTTCAAGTTCTCCTTTTTTGCCTCCATGTAGGAGCCCAGAAATAAGCCTTTCTATGCTAGATGTCTGTATACGTCCATTTATACAAGTTTTTTCCAAGGTGTCTTGGCGCATCTAGGTTCAAACATTTTGTGCTTTTCTGTCTCCTTCTATTGGAGGATCTTCACTCTTTACAAATATGAACTAAGCCACAACTCCCATAAAGATATTCTCCTCACTTTCCAGATGGAGGGGGAGAAGGGAGGAAGAAGTTAAATGACATTTCCAAAATTCACACACAGTTAAAGGAAGAGCAGAGAACAGAATGCAAATCTCCTGACTTCATCATCTTTTACATGGCTAACTTGAGAAGTCAGTTTTCAGAAACAGTTAACATTCTTCATTAAACAATTCCCATTCAGAGATGTCCACATGTCAAGATGCTATAAACAAGCACCACTGCAGTTAATACCTGGAAATTCAATTATTCAAGTAGAATAACTAGAGTGGCCAAAAACACCTGGCCTAGATCACCAGGTTATCCAGGCACTTACTGCATAAATTAGTCTTGTAAGAAGGACTTACTCAAACTTCCTAAAGCGTTTCTCTACACTTACTTACACATACTACGGGTATTTAATAAGACAGTTTTGCTACACCATCTGGGTACTAAAAACAGAGGATAAGATGAAGTTTAATCATTTACTCATTCAGTCAGACAAGTAACTTGTATGCCACTATGAAACGTTACAGGCTTTTGTTTTTTACAAGTTTGCAGCATCAGGGATTATCATCTTTATAGAAGATCTCTGCTCTGCTAGATGTGACTCACTATATCAATACAGAGGTGTACATACACTGAAATAATGCTGCTAGAACTAGATTCCCTAAAGTAGAAATAGTAATTATTCTTCAAACATGTACCTCCTAGGAAAACACAGCAGCAGTTCATTAAAACAATAAGCAAAACTTCAGCCTTCTCTTAAAACAAGTGTGGACTGCTAATTCAAACATTGTTACAAGTGGCAGTCTCTCCATAGTGAAGGATGCAACCAGGTTCCTTTATTTTACTCTTGTATTACCATAGTACCTAGGAGTCCTACTCATGGACCAGGACCCCACTATGCTACGCGCTATACATAAACTGGACAAAAAGATGGTCCCTACCATAAATCCCTCATCTAGTTCTCTAATTTTTTGGCTTTGAAAGTTTATTTAATCTGAAATCTTGAATTTAACTTGAAATCCAGGCTTTTGCAAAGTTTGAAGAAAATTCACTCTTAGCTTTTAAGTTACAGGTCACTAAGTTGACATTTTAACTAACTCCTCCCATATCCCTCTAGTTCTGAAACCGCTTGTTACTAACTCTTTGTTTCCCATGCAGTTAAGTGTTCTTGATCTCATGCATCGGCTATGTGAAGAAAACATAGGGTTACCATATTTTGTGCCTCCAAAAGGAGGACACTCCACGGGGCCCTGGCCCCGCCCCCAGCCCCGCCCCCTCCCCCGCCCCAACTCCGCCCCCTCCCCTGCTTCCTGCGAACATTTAATTCGCGGGAAGCCTGGGCAGGTAAGGGGCGGTGTGGGGGGAGGAGGTGCGGCCCAGGCTGGCCCCCCGGCGGCTCCAGCCTGGGTCGGCTGCGGCCCTGGGGTGCCGGCCCCGGCCGACCACCCCCGGCCCGCCCAGCACTGCCAGCCGGCCCCCGGCGGCCCCGCGCACCCCCCCGGCTCCCAGCCCCCGGCGGCCCCGCGCACCCCCCCGGCTCCCGGCCCCCGGCGGCCCCGCGCACCCCCCCGGCTCCCGGCCCCGCGCACCCCCCCGGCAGCCCGGCTCCCGGCCCGACCCCCCGGCTCCCGGCCCCGCGGCCCAGCGCACCCCCCCGGCGGCCCGGCTCCCGGCCCGACCCCCCGGCCCCGCGCACCCCCTCGGCGGCCCGACCCCGCGGCCCCGGCCCGGCCCCGCGCGCCCGGCCCCGCGACCCCGGCCCAGCCCTCCCTCCCGATTTTCCCGGACATGCCCGGCTTTTGGGGGATTTCCCCCCGGACGGGGATTTGAGCCCCCAAAAGCCAGACATGTCCGGGAAAATCCGGACGTATGGTAACCCTAGAAAACAGGTTGTAGTTAGTTATGAGCTACTCTTGTCTTGGGCACTTCAGTGGGGGAAGAAACCATGGGGGGTATTATGTAGGCTGAGTGCATCTTAAACAATTTCTACAAGAGGCAGATAACAGAGCTCTCTTGCAGATGGAAGAATTAGGGTTTCCTGTCATGTGTTTCCTATTATGGAAGGGTAGTAGTGTAGATAAATCTCTGATAATTTTCATATGACTTTACATTGTACCTCTTCATATAACCTTGTGGTGGGTCTACCCACGTGTGACCTCTGTTTTCATGGGACTTTGTATCAAAGCCTCATTTAGAAACTTTGCATTGCCCTTGGTATAATATTATAGCCCCTAAGGATAGAATAAGATAGAAGAAAAATTTCTGTTTGCTAGCAGTAGAACAAGAGCTCTCTCTCCCCCCCCCCTCCCACTCTTAATCAATTGCCCTGTTGAATGAATGAGGTGTGGATGAGCAAGGCATGGAAGGCAGCACCTCCAGACAGCCTCAACTGTTGGAGAGGGACTGGGAGCCAGACCCATGGACAATAAAACGTGTCAAGTGGGCTCATTAAAAACAAGCAGACATACTGACGGCCTCGGGGGTTAGAAGCAAGCACCTTCTTTTGGAAACACCCTCTTTGCAGCATTGGGACAACACTCAAAAGAAAGCAGCACAAAGGACCAATGGACACAGACACAGAATTTGAATCTGGTATAGATTTGCATAAGAAAAAAGCTGCTATAAAAGTGAGGTGTCTTGCAGAGGACCCCGGGTCTTGTCTTGTCAACATGGGAGCATCGATCCGGATCAGCAGAAGCCCGGCTCCACCCCCTCCCCCATCTAACTCACCTGGCCAGTGAAGTTAAGAGGAGCAACTAATTGGTAACAACAAGACGGAGTGTGTTTGTGTGTGTGTGTGTGTGTGTGTAATATCTATCATATGCATATGTTACAGAGTTAATGAATACATGTATTACTAATAAATGTGGCATTTTGTCTTACTCCCCCTGAAAAGATCCTGTGCAGTACTTTAAGTACAACAGTAGCCATAATAGTTATGGTTGCAACCAATTGCTTGTAATGCTCTCCCCACCCACTATCTCAAAACCCCTTCAAGTTCCAGTGTTTAGGGTTAGTGCCATTAACTAGATCTTTTCTGAACACCTTAAACAGTACTTTGACTGACTGCTTAAGTTTCAAACAGAAACTTTACTGTCCATCAAATGAAACGGCATCATCAAATTTGAAATAGACTACAACTAGCCCATTCAAGAGGCCATTTCCAAGGGGCAGAATGGTAAAAGTTAATGAAATTGCTATTAGATGGACACTAAACAACATTATGACAATTAAACTTTCGGGGAGGGGGGCACTGTTTCCTCTGAGCTAGCCAGGGCTAACTTTCAATAGTGAAAGGAAACCCCTAGAATCTAGTAAAATTGCTGTTCCTGAATTCCTCATCAATATGCCTCTGGACCTATAATTGTGCAAAAATCTGTCTTCTGCGTGAGCTAACTGAGTAACAGATTATTGACAAACATTGCACAAGAAACTTTGAGTCTTCTAGTTCCAGCTCTGCCTAAAGTGGTAGATTTTGTACCTTAGTCAATTTATACAAGCTCTATGATGGATAAAGTTTCTGGGTCAAATCCTGGCCTCTTTGAAATCTATAGGAGTTTTGCCATTGACTCAAATGAAGCAGGATTTGGTCCTCTGCATTTAGTTAGGTCCTGTGGCCTGGTGGGTCAGGCATCCGTGGTGGAACCGTGATACCTACTACTCGAGAGGCGCACACACTACTTTGCTATGGGTTTTAGCACTTTTTTAAATCCATGTCTGTAGTAAAGCGAGTGGTGTGTGCAGCACTTTATAGAATGTGCTTATCTAGTTGGGATTCATTTAATGGGGCACAGCACCACAGAAGCCATAATTAGCTTGGCCGGCACCCCCTCTTTCCTTTCACTAGTGACCCATCTCTTTAAACTTGAGAAACAG
This sequence comes from Malaclemys terrapin pileata, assembly GCF_027887155.1. Classification (NCBI taxonomy): domain Eukaryota; kingdom Metazoa; phylum Chordata; order Testudines; family Emydidae; genus Malaclemys; species Malaclemys terrapin. The sequence continues at coordinate 99,916,237 of NC_071513.1, read as the reverse complement.
TCGTCACTTATCTACTCAAGGTGTTTTTTACACCCCTGAGAAATTCCAAACCACAATCTACTTTCAAAACTCACTTATCACCTCCACTTACAAAGCCCAAGCAAGCGCTTAAAGACAAGCAAACATAGTTAAAGACTTATGAGCCATTGTCATACACCCAAACATAGAAATGCCATCTAGTTGAGTGTAACAGCTTTTGAACACTGCGTGAGATTAATTCTAAAATGTCAGGAAATGTTCTAGGCATCAGGGGACAAATCCCTATTAACTTTGGTGAAAATCTGAAAACCAGAAGGGGGAAATGGAGGTCTGTAATTGTCTACAGATCAAAAAAGCCATTAACACCTTTAGCTCTGCCCATCCTCCCAGTACAGTTGAACATGCTGACACCCTGAATGACTTTTTCCCCCCAAGAAAGAAGAAATAATGATGAGAAGCATAGGGTCTCTCGGTCTCCACTTCTCCTGACATGGGGTAAGAATAGGGAACAATGATATAGGGGGAGAATACAGTCCCTGGCATGGGGGAGGAGAGAATGAGCAGGCCCTGATATTGGGAATGGAGGCACACAAAACCCAGGGCATGGGAAAAATGGGGACCCAGGAATAGGGAGAAGGGGGACACATGGGGGACAGAGCCCCCAAGCATGTGATGGAGGGAAGAATGGGGAGAGGGGGAATGCAAAGCCCTTGCATGAGGGAGGGGTTACAGGGAGTCCCTGAAATCAAATCAAATAGAACAAGCATTGATTCCATAAGTCTTGTGGAATGTCTGCATGCTAACATATGAAACAGCCTCAAATGCAAACCCACATACATAACTTTACCCTACCCTGATAACTGTTTGTATAACACTTAGCACATGTAAAAAGCAACAGAGGGTCCTGTGGCACCTTTGAGACTAACAGAAGTACTGGGAGCATAAGCTTTCGTGGGTCAGAACCTCACTTCTTCAGATGCAAGGCTTGCATCTGAAGAAGTGAGGTTCTGACCCACGAAAGCTTATGCTCCCAGTACTTCTGTTAGTCTCAAAGGTGCCACAGGACCCTCTGTTGCTTTTTACAGATTCAGACTAACACGGCTACCCCTCTGATACTTAGCACATGTAAATTTTTTAAAAGTAGTGCTATATGTGGAGTACCTTTGGTACTATTTGCTTGCTATTAAGGGTCTTGGGAAGTTACATTTAGGAACTTTAACTAGGCTATGAAACAAAGGTAGGGTTTTTACTGTTTTGGATTAAGACATTAAGAGCAGTTTCCTACAAGCTGAACTGTGGTCCCTTAAGACAGTGGTTACCAAACTCCTTACTAAGGCAACACACCAACTGCATTTTGTCTCTTTGTGCAGGGGGGACTGTGATGGGGTGCCTGCCCCACACTGGGCTCTAAGGGGTTAATAGAGCCCTTGGGAGGCTGTACAGGAGACAGCCCATCAGGGCTGGGCTGGCCCATATAAGAAGGGCTGCAGAGCAGCTTCAGTCACTCCCTGGAGCTTGAGGAGGACTAGCTGCCCTGCAGGCTGAAGACAGCAAGCACCCTGGACAGAGTGGTGCTGCACTCAGAGACCCGGGGAGCTAAAGGCAGCTCCTGGTGGGTTGCAAGGATCTGCAGGCTGAGGCAAGGGCAAAGAGGGTGCTAGGGTCATGAGGAAGTGGCCCAGGGTGGCCTACAGAGGAATTAGAGGGGATGCAGCAAGTGATGGCCATCTACAGGGTCCCTGGGCTGCGACCTGGAGTAGTGGGTGGGCCCACATGCCACCCACTCCCACTTGCTCCTGAGGAAATGGCTGGACCAAGAGACTGCAACATTCCCCTGGAAGGGGGGACAACAGAGTGCGGCACAGCCGGAGGGCTGTCACTGAAGAGGATGCTATGGTCCTGGGAGTGATGTGGGTCCCAGAGCCGAAGTGATGGCAGACAGGCACCACCAGAAGAGGGTGCACTGGCGAGAAGAGCTAATTCCCATGACAGCCGGCAGAAGGCGCCAGAGTGGTGAGTTCCACCCCATCTTCCCCCACCCCAATGCCTTGCTTACCAGCCCTGCACCCTCCTCTCCAGGGTCAGGTCACAATCTCTACCAGGTTGCTGACTGCTCTCTGGCTCCAGCCACTTCCTCTGTGTTGCTATTGGTGTGGCCTCTCTTTCCCTGGGCAGCAGAGAGTGGCAAGGGAGCAGGATCTGGACAGCAGTAGCAGTGCAAAGGAAGAAGCAGCCTGTCCCCATCCCACATATGCCCCAGAAGCACTTTCTCTGCTGCTGTTGCCTGGATCCTGTACACTGCTGCCCAGGGGAAGGGAGAGCATAGGCAGGAGGTAGGTAGCTCATCTGGGGAATGTGGGACCCATTAGTGGGCTGGAATCCACCATTTGAGAAATGCTGCCTTAAGAGTCAAACATATATCAACCACTACAACCTATGACCAAACACATCTGATTAACAATACCGATGCTGCCACTAAATGGAAGGGTAAACAAAAATAGGTCTACTGGACTTAAACAGAATTTAGCTTAGAAAGAGAGATCTATATCTATCTGTCTCATAGAACTGGAAGGGACCCCGAAAGGTCATAGAGTCCAGCCCCCTACCTTCACTAGCAGGACTAAGTACTGATTTTGCCCCAGAACCCTAATTGGCCCCCTTAAGGACTGAACTCACAACCCTGGGTTTAGCAGGCCAATGCTCAAACCACTGAGCTATCCCTCCCCCTATAATCAACCTGTTCTTAGTTTTCCCATGCAATTCTTTATTACTTGGGTATTTTACATTCTACAGAAGAGATGTAGAGGGAACCCAATAAAGAGATTACAAATTACCAAGGGGTTTGATGAAAGCCAATTTAGAGAAACTGTTCAATCAGCAGGACATACGTCACAGAAAAGTCTTCCTTCAGCTCTCTACTCTTGTATGGGAAAGGTTGCTAAATAAATACATTGAAATTAAGGGTATAAACTAGTTCCAAAGATAAGATGGCAGAACAAATATTGAAGGCTATTCTGTGACAAAGGTAAATGAGGTTCAGATAACCAGTAAGGAGGCACTCAAGTTGGCCCATAAGGCTCTTTCCTCTCCAGAAATCCTAGTACCTTCAGAATCTGTTCTGTATCTTGATAAAATATTAGGCACTGATCCTGCAAATACTTAAGCACAGTCTTAACTTTATGCATGTGAGTCACCAAAACTACTTGTGCATACACACTTGCAGAACTAGGATCTTGGCTAGCATTGCCAAAAGGAATGTATCCTCAGTTACCTATAGAACTAACGTCCTGTTTAGCGTGAGGCAACTAAACTGCTTTCCAAAGCAAGGACTAGCTTGTAGATACGCTTTATAAGTGTAACAGGATTGCTGCCTACAGCAAAGTGCCATCAAAGAATTTATAAACAGACTAAGCTTTTAAGCGGTCTAGTTTAATTTACAAGAGACAACAAGCTATCAAATTGCTTGCTGGTTATAGGTTTTCCATCTGTTCCTAGGTAGCAAACCCACAAGTTATACAAGACATACCCAGATAATGTGGATGGGTGCCATATAAATACCTAAAACACAAAGGTGAGATTACGCATGTCTATCCTCCATTTACCAGAAAGCCTTAAATACTCAATAGTTTTTAAAAAAACAACAAAACAAAACAAAAAAAGTAAACAGAATGGCAAATATAGGCCTGCAAGAGCCTGGAGCAGATGCTTCTGGCTTGAGGTTTTTATGGACTCTACCCACAGCATGTTTCTGTGCTACCGTCATACAGGAAGGAAATCATGCCTCAGCCATGCGAGTCAGGGTAGATTTCTAAAATTTAACTTCCACAGAATCCTATTCTAATCAGTTGGGAAAACTTGCATTTAGCTTTTCTCAAGAACCACAGGTAAACCGTATCTGAGGAAACTAACTATCCAGGGTGAACTAGACTTGTAGTTAACATGTCTGTTCTATGTTCCAGTAAGCAATTTAACAAGCCTGCTTTACCAATGAAATTTTCTACTCTATAAACTCATCTCATGACATAAGAAAACTGGCATGATGAGGCCTAAGACAAGAATATTCTAGTTATCTTCAAGCTAGATGTTCTGTTGGCAGGTGAAACAAGTTCTTTACGGTTCCATTAAGTTGAAGGAAGTGACTGTTTCCCTCCCCAATGCCGATAGGGGAGATGCTGCCATCTCTCCTAGCACACACACTTTCAGGACTGTCTCTTCCTATTAAGGAAACTAGATTCCCATAAATAGCTTCAGAGTCAGCAACAACTTAGTATTTCTTTTAAATGTTTTCTAGACTATGGGACCACTTTTTAAAGAGGAAATCCTAAATTTTAGCTGATCAAATGTTGCATTTGGCTACTCTACAGAATGTCACCACATTCTGTGCATGAGTAGCTTCCTGTGTTAAGGATGCAATGCCTCGGTGTTTTCCTCAGGGACGAAGAATGCCTGTTCATCCACATGCATCTTTTTATTGATGACTCGTCAAGACAGTTCTTCAATTAATGATTAAAAGAATTGCTTTAACTCTCCCTTTTTATAAAAAGTTCCACTTGTGAAATCTTTGCAGAAGGTCCTCCTTTTTCCTCAGGCCTAATGATCTTTATTTCCTGCTGTCTAGCTATTAGGTCAGATAGCAGCCTTTCAAATGAAGAATACATAGAGCTTCTTTAAGTACCTAAATGCTGCTTTCTAATGCACCCAAGGGATCACTTTCCATGTGATGCTTGCTTTTTGTCTATTCATCCATCAGGGCTGAACTTCTATAATGCTCCGAGACCCGGTCACTTCCAGGGAGCAAATAACAAAAAATTTAATTTGTGTTGCTCCCATATGACCATGCTGAGCACCATCATTAGGCTACTAGGCTGGGCCATAATCTATGTTAAAATTAATTACTTTAGTCTATACTTTCTATTGTAGACAACTTAATTTTATATTTGCATATGCAGTGGTGGTGTAGCCCTGTCAGTCCCAGGAAATTACAGAGAAGGTAGATGGAGTAGTATCTTTTATTGGACCAACTTCTGTTGGTGAGAGAGAAGTTGGTCCACTAAAAGATATTACTTCGCCCACCTTGTCTCTTACATTTGCATGGCATCTTCCCTTCCTAAAACTGAAAAACCCTTACTATTTTAATCAACTCTATGCAGAGATTATTTCATACATCACTGAAATACAGCTGCTTAAGTTTCCTAGCCTGCAGAAGCTGGAGGTCCAAATAAAAGCCCGAGGTTAGAGTTATGCCCTAGGCACTTCTTAGGTCTCTAGCTAGGGGGAAATAACCAAGAGTCTAAACTTTTGACAAGTTCAGGCTAATAAATTCATCTTCTCTAATAGCCTGAACTTCTCAGCCTTCTGTTAACAATCTTCTTGACAACTGAAACATCACAGTTGCACATATAAGGAAGAATTTCCAATGCTGCTACTCTGGAAAGAATTTTTTAAAAAGCCTGACTGGGCATAGGGAATCACTACTTAGAAGAGGGGGAAAAAATACCATAGTTCCCCAGGGAGAAACATCTGCTTGCACTCTGATGGTAGCTATTTGACTAAATCCCACATATAGCTGCTCAGAACATCATGCCACAGCTGTTAGAGATTATACACAAATTGATGCAGCAAAAGTCTGAAAAAGCAAAGTAATACAAAAATACTACAGTATCATATAAGATGCTGCTTCCACTTTTGCGCTCTTGAATTTGAGCAGTAACTAAGGTTTCCCCTAGTGCCCAAAAGTGGGGTAAGACCAGCCCACTTCCACTTTACATTAATGATATGGAAAAATGAAAGGTTGGAGTTTTTTAAATAAACTTTTCACACACATACACCCCCCTTTTGATGGAATCTGTCCACCCTTTTACTAAAATGCTGGGTAGGTGAGGCATCCAGGATCTCATTTCTCCTTCTTGCCCAGGTTTACTCAACAATGTGTTCATAGTTAGATAACGCAAAAAGTCCAATTTAAGATGAGCTGCAGTGAGTCCCATAGAAGGGCAACATATACCATATTAGTAATTACACACCACTTGCCCCCTAGAAATAGCAAGACATACCATATCCCACTACCAGTTAGGCAAGAGAAAATAAGGGAGCTTTTTGGTCAATAAAAGGAACAAGGTACTTCTCTAAACTGCTTGGGGACTTTGAAAATAGGTGTTTCCTTTCCAAACAGACATGGGTCCTTAAGTTGTAGCAGCTCTATAGAACTTAAGGCTGGGAAAGAAGGGATATGACAGAGTGACATGACGGTTAAGAGGAAGCGATCGCCCTATTCTCAAGACTCTGCCCACACGAACACACCAGCCCACGCTTCTTTTCCCCTTCCACGGTCTGCTTTTCACAGCAAGAGCCAAAACTAAAATCACAACGCTGCGCTCCACAGTAGCCACTGCTCCCTTTCAGCTGCCCTCAGTGCTGTCCAGCAGCAGCCCCCCCTTGGACAGCTCCAGACAGCTCAACTCGCCAGGGCAATTCAGGAGCGTGACAAGGGCACCTGCTAGCACAGACCGCTTGACGCTCTTGCCCTCCAGAGCAACATCAAAGGCATAACCCAGCGAAGCTCGCTGAGCGAGGCGGGGCAGAGCCCAGGATGGGGGGCACACACGATGGCGCTGAGGGGCTCCCCCCACCCCACAGCTGGCCGGGGCCGTACAAGGCTCCCGGGGGGAGGGGGGTGGCAGGGCAGCAGGATCCGCCACCAGCTCCTGGGTCCTTCCCGGGCGCTGCAGCGCGGGGCGGGCACGGTGCCAGCCCGGGCGAGGGGCGCTCAGCGTGCGGTGACAGCACCCGGGGGGGGCCCTGCTCCCCGCCCCCCCCACGCACGCGCGCGAGGGGCTCCCGGAACCGGACCCCCCTCCCCCAGCCGGGCCGCCCCCCCGCCCAGGCCCGTCCCCGGCGGATACAGCTTGAATCCCCTCAGAATCTCCTTGGCCCGCTCGTCCTTGGCCGACATGGTCCCGCTGCGGCTCCGCTCCGCGCCCCGGGGCCGGGGGTGGGGGAGGGGCTGGGCTCGCTCACGGGGCTCGCCGGGACAGCGACCGCGGAGGAGGAGACAGCGGCGCTCCAGACGCTGCACCCGCCGCTGTCCGGCACAACCAACCCGAGCGGACGGGAGCCGCCCCGCCCGTGGGAGCGCCGGCCAATCGCCGCGCCCCGCGCCACCTCCGACCCGCCTCCTCTCTCCCGAGCGACAGCCTCTGCAGCCAATCAGGCAGCGCGCTCTCGAGAGCACCCAGCACGGGAGGCTGCGCGACGGTCGCTAAGGTGTACGCCCTAGCCAACTGACGTCGCCGAGGGACTGGGAGGCCGGGCCGGGAGCGGAGCTGCAGCTGCGGGTATCGGCCACGAGGGGCGCTGCCGGGCAACTCCCCATGCGCCTCTGAGGGTGCTTCACTGCGCCCCCTGTCGGCAGCAGCATTGGCCGCAGCACTGGTGGGGGGCGGGGGGTGACCCCGGTCAACCCGGGCAGCCCCCCCCCCAAATTCCCACTTATTCTGTAGCTACACATCTGTCATGCTTCCCCACTCCCTCACAATTCTGCAGTGCAATTTCCTTTGTTCCCCTTGCTTTTATCCATCATGGCTGTTCAGTAAAACCACTTTTCCCTGGCTGGTGGAATTGATCTGCAAAGGGATTTATTAAATGCAGCTGTTTTTTAAAAGAAGATATTTAGCCCACCTGCTTTACTCAAAGGGAATATTTGTGTTTAGTAGGCTTGTGCATCCAGTGTGCCTTCTCTGGTGGCTAGTAAGAGGTAATAAGATCACAATTATTCTTTTGAATAATGCCAGAATGCCGCCCCTAAAAATGTGCCCCGGCCGCCCTAGCTCACCTCCGCTGCTGCTGCCACGGCCCGCGAAACAGCTGATTCGCGCGCCGCTACTCGCCCTCCCTCCCAGGCTCTCAAACCTGGGAGGGAGGGGGAGATCGATCCTGAGCGGCCGTTTCGCGGCCGCTGCTCCCCTTCCATCCCAGGCTTGAGAGCCTGGGAGGGAGGGGGAGATCCCGAGCGGCCACGGCGCGGCGCCGCTTCTCCCCCTTCCTCCCTCCCTCCTAGGCTTGAGAGCCTGGGGGGAGGAGGCAGGGCTGGGGATTTGGGGAAGGGGCGGAGTTGAGGTGGGGCCAGGGGTGGGGTAATTAAATAGGGGGGGGGGCGGCCAAAATTGTTTTTGCTTTGGGCGGCAAAAATCCTAGAGCCGGCCCTGGGTGAGGAGCTCTGGTGTGTGCCCCCGTATCCCCCTCTCTGCCCCCCGTGTGGACAGGGCTAGACAGCAGTCTCACTCCGGCCATGCGGCCACCCCAGCCTGGGAGTGAGGGGCGGCGCCCTCCCGGGCTTCCGGACCCACAGACAAAGCCTGGGGGGAACCACTCCCATTTATACTTGCTGGACACAAGGCTCTTGCTCGTGTTGTACAGGAGGCTAAGTGACCCCCCTGTTATACACTGAGCAATGAGGGCTCCCTCCGTGTGGGGCAGAGGCGAGACCCTGCGCTCCAGGGATGAGGTAGCTGGTGGACAGACCCCGCCAGAGTGGGGAATGTCGGCAGGCGCCACTCTGCCTTGGACGGAGTCATCTCCTCTTGAGCAAGCGAGACTCCCCGCAACCGCCAGACACCTCTTCCGTCAGTGGACGGTGACCCTGACTCCGGGAGAGACCCCCGGGAGAGCGAGAGAGAGACGGGGTGTCCCTCGGCTGGGCCCCCTGGGGCGAGATTCAGCCCAGCCGCAGTGGGGTACACAAGGTAGTAGGTGGAGAGGGGAAGGAGAGAGAGAGCCAGGCTGGAGGCCTCCGGGCTCTGCTCCCCTCTCTGCACCAGCCTGAGTGGGGGGCCTCAGGGCTTTTCCCAGTGTGTACCCAGCTCACACAACCTTGTGTCATGGGTCCGGGCCAAGCCTTCGGAATGAGGGGAGAGAAAAGGGCAACGCTGCCTCTGCCCAGGCTGTGCAGAGACTCACCCCGCCCTTCTGGAACTGCCCTCTGGGGACCCAGCTGGGATTGTAGCTCATTGAGACTTCCAGAGCCTGGCCCAGTTGCAGTCACACCATGAGGGAGAACAGAAACACCTGCCTTTAAAATTCAACTGTATCTGGGGTGACCCCACCTGTATTTCAAGTTCCCACATAGAGGACACTGCTGCGGGGGGGGGGGAGCTCGAGGGGTATTTCGGGGTGCTGGAGGGGTGTGTGTGTACTGGGAGATGGTATTTGGGAGGTGCTGGACAGAGTATTTGGGGTGTCAGAGCAGGGGCGCCTCTTGGGACCGGGGGACCTCCCGCAGGCATGCCGCCGAAGGCAGCCTGACTGCCGCCCTCAGGGCGACTGGCAGGCCGCACCTCGAGGCTTGCCGCCCCAGGCAGGCGCTTGCTGCGCTGGTGCCTGGAGCCGCCCCTGCCCCTACAGCCTTGGGGGTAACATATCTGGCTGTGACCCCCCCCCCAGCATCCTGCACCCCTTACCCTGGTCCCCCTGCTGCAATGGCCCAGCGCCTCCCACCTAGGCATGCTCCAGCCAAGGGCTGGCCATCCCCCACCCCGACATGAGTCTATCCCGGAAAGCCTGCACCCCGTAATGTTCCCCACAAGGGTGGTGGCAGCCCCTGCACAGTCAGTCCTGTGCCCGGCCGGGGATGAACATGCTTCTGACTGCTCCCTTGCTGCTACACTACATGGGAATGGCCAGGCTGCATCCAGTTAGTCCAGTAGCCTGTCACCAATAGTGGCCAGTATCAGATGCGGCAAAGGAAGGTGGCAGAATCCTGCAGTGGGTAGCTTGGCGTAACCCGCCTCCATGAAAAGGTTTGTCCTAACCACCACGAGCTGGGAGCCTGAGGGTTTATAGTCCTCCCAAACCTGTATCAGCTCAGGAAAAGGACTTGGGTGTCGTTTGCAGATCAGCGAGGACCGCTGCTCAATATGCAGTTGGGGTCAGAAAACCAACCACGCTGTTAGGATGAAAAAGGAATGGATGGAGAATAATGGGGAAATATGCAGAAGCCGGTATATAGATTGGTGGGGCAGCCTCAGCTGGACACTGTGTGCACTACAAGTCACCCCATCTCTAAAAACATTTTGGAGGATCAGAAGGGTTCAGAGAAGGAAAGTGAAAATGATCAAGGGCCTGGGGAAATTCTCATCTGAAGAGAGGTTGAAAAATCTGGGATTGTTTACCATAAGAGGGATTCGTGATAAAAGCATATAAAATTATGACTGGTTAAGCGATAGTGGATTGGGAGCAAATTCCTAACAAAATAATACTTCTCCATTCAATGTATAATTAGACTGCGGAATTCACTGCTACATGATGTTGTTGAAGCTTAGTAAGATTCAAAGAGGGACTGGATGCTTACATGGATAACAAGAATAACCAGAGTTATCATTGCTATTGCAAACAAAGAATTTTGGAATGGCTAAAAACTTCATTTGTCAGGGCCTAAACCAATCTCTAGTAGAAAGAGAAACTTTCCTGAGGTCAGACTCTCCCACATCTGCCTGCTGTGCGGTTCTTGCAATCTTCATCTGAGGCATCTAGTACTGGCCACTGTCAGAGACAAGCTAGAGGACTAGATGGACCATGGGTCTGATCCAGTCAGGCAGTTTTTAACATTTTTTTTTTTGCGCATTTACTGTTATAACATTGGATATTCTTGTTATCTATATACGTGTCTAATCCTGTTTTGAATCCTAATAAGCATTTGTCCTAAATAATATCTTGTGACAATGAGTTCCACTGGCTAGTTGTACATTGTGTGGAAAATGTGTTTCCTTTTATCAGTTTTGAATTTGCCACCTTTCCATTTTTCCAATGATTATCCCCTTATTCATGTATGTGAGAGAGGATTAATAGAAAAAGGTCATGATGTAGAGTCCCACATCTCCTATGTAGCCCATGTGAGTGCTCAGATGTGATATGCTGGGACACTGGTCCCTCATTGCCCAGTTCCCTACTGGGAGACTTTCCCAGCTGCTCTGACTCCACTCAAATCCACCAAGGTCGGTTATAATTTCTTCTGATAATATGTGCGGCCCTTAGGCCAAATTCATCTCTTGGATAGCTGGGATTGAACTCAAGTGATGAATTTGGTCTTTGGTGTTGTGGGACTATCTTGCTTTATGCAAGGGGTGGCCCTGGCTGGTTTAGTTTGTGCATGCAGGTTAACTTCTGTGCTGCATGTACCCTGGCTAGGCTTAAAAGGGCCAGCAGGGCAGGAAAAGTTTTAAATTAACAATTCGTTTTCTCTGGAACAAAAGCAGCCTGGTCTGCACTAGAGAAATTTGGCCTCTGCGTTTGTGTAATAAAGTAGATTCTGGTGAAAAGTCTCTGTGTAATTTGCACATTCCATGAGCCAGACTGGTTTTTAAGTACAACAATTCACTCTTTTCATTAACACCCTCGACATAACTAATACAAATCATTAATAAATCACAAGAAAAATAAATCCATCAGAGGAGATGGGATGCGGGCATGACACAACCAGAGACAAGGACAGATGAGCAGTGAAAGGCAGTGTGGTGAAGATCCTTGAAGGTGAGGCCTAGAAGCTTGAACTTGATGCAGTGGAAACTGGGCAGCCAATGGAGAGGTTCAAAGATAAGGGTTTCTTGTCATTGATTTCAATGGGCTTTGGATCAGGCCCTCACCAACTCCTGACTGAGCGACTGTCCAACTGCCATACACGTTCTAGAACTTTCACCCCAGGTCTCTGTGGCCCCACGGCTCAACTGACTGGTGGCGTTACTACAGATTTACAAACAGGCTCTTTGCCAGGCACTGATGGGAAACAAGGTGAATTATCCACTGTCTAAAGAGGACCCCGGCTGCAGCGCTGCGAGGGGAGGAGATGATGTGAGTTAAAGGATAATGCCGACATTAAAAGATAAAATGGATTAAAAGAGTAAACCCGTGATTTGCTGGATGCAGACAGCAGCGTGGGCGGAGGCAAAGGCCTGTAATAGCCGCGTCGGTTTAAAAGGGGAAAGAGACAGCTGGACATTTTCGTATATTTTTTTAAAATTGGAGCTTTGCTGAGCTATTTCTCCACATTGAACATCATCCAGCCACGTTGGTGTGCAGCTGAGGCAGGAGATGTCAGGACTCAAGTCCAGTCAAGAGGCCATCCGGACTGATCTGTATAGGGTCAGCTTGGGAGGAAGTGATGCTATCCTATTCAGCCTTTGTCCTCAGGCTCCACCCACAATCCCAGAGTAGGTGCCATGTGTTTGCAAAAATAATCCATGGCAAATAACTAGAAATTAATATTACCATGTATATTTCCAGCATTAGGTTTCAGAATCAACACTGTCCTGCCAGGGAAAGACAGGTCAATTGCTGATGGTCCTGTTTCAATTTCTCAGACATTGTTTTCTGCCATAAAACAGAAAAGACAAGGTGGGTGAAGTAATATCTTTTATTGGACCAAGATATTACCTCACCCCCCTTCTCTCTGAGGTCCTGGGACCACACAGCTACAAGACTGCAAACATCAAATGGAAGATTCAGTCTACACAGAAAATTATAGTTAGACATAGAGTCCATAATATTAAATTGAATTCATATATTATACAGACAGGTTCCCTAAACTTTCACACCACTGTATTAGGGAACAAACAAAACATAGCTAGGTCCCTTTAAAATTGAATCCCTTGATAAAGTTCGTTTTGCAGTGCAGAGACCCTGAGACGGTGCCACGCTCTTTCACATTCACAAGGTTTTCTTTGCAACTACAAGGGTAAGAAACATCATTTGTTTTTAATGAGACCTTACATTCTGAGATGTGCTGTGGCCTCAGAGAATTGCTGGTTTGAGGTACCACTACATCCTGCCTCCGTCCTGTTTAGTTTATAAGAACACAGCAGGTAGATCTTCCTATGTATTATATGCAACTCTGTACTGTAAATTCTCTTGAAATTCAATTGCTGTCTGGTTCTTGGAAATGTATTCCCAATCCCTCAGGCAGACCAGTGAAATTAAGTAGGCTGGTATCACACTTTTTCCTCTTTACTATCACCTAGCTGCACACATTCATCATTGATCCCACTGCTATAACCCTTGTCTACACTTTGGTGATCTGCCATCTTAATTATTATAACCTTCTCTTTTCTTGCTTCAATATCTTTAGTCTGTCCAAAACACTGCTGCTAAAGAACACTCAAATAAGAGGGTGTTTGGGGTCATATAAGCACCAAGACAGAACTTCACTCATCGGAGATATTCCAAGGCTAAGATATATTGCCTCCCCTAGAGCATCTTTCATCTGAGGATCTCAAAATGTGTTGCAAACATGAATTAGTTAAGCTTTGTAATACCTTTAGGGGGCTTATTTTCCCACCAGAGGGTATGAGTAATTCCCACTGACTTCAGTGAAAGTTACTCATTTCCTGAGGTAGGAGACCCAGATTTCTGTGAAGTATGAAATTGTTACTATCTCCATTTTACAGATCAGGAGACAAGCATGGAGAAGTGAAATGACTTTCCCATTGTCACACACTGAGTCTTTGACAGACTAGGAAAACAAACCTAGGAGTTCAGATTCCCCATCTCTTATTCAGACCATTGTTGTTCCTGCCTCTCCTCCACCATCAACTACTGCAGTTACTTTAGGAAAAAATAACAATTTTCAGAAGTTTTCATTCATTCTGTGTGCCTCAGTTTCTGGGTGTCCAACTTGCGATACCTTGGCTTAAAGGTATTAAGGCACCTAATTCCCATTTAATTAGGCCCTTGTGACTGATGTTCATAGGTTCTCAGGATTTCAGTAGGAGTTATGAGTCCTGAACATCCCTGAACATTAGGCACAATATGCCTCAGGTCTGCCATGCGGAAACTGAGGCACACAAAATTAGTGAAAACTAAATATTTAATTTCCCATCTCTGTCATGCCATGATGCAGGAGATGGACTGGATGACTGTCAGTTCTCTTCTAGTATTAGTGATTTGATGAATTAAGGGATGGTGCTAAGTCTGGTAGCCTAAAAACAGTCCTGTACCAAATTTTTGATTTGACAAGTGCTTTTTCTTTGTACCATGATTTGGCTCTGCCTGTCTGCTCAACCCTGGACAAGGTTATTGAAAAATACAAGAATCCTACTCTGGGAGAGTGACAGAGAATATTTCAATGCCCTGTCATAAATGCAGAGACAGGCTAGTGTAATATGCCGCCGTATGCCAGCAAAGATATGCAGCAACTTGAATTTTCATTGGCAGGCTGTCCAGCAGAGTAGCTGGTATTTTATCCAGCCCACATTTTGGTTAACTGAGAGATTATCTGAGATCAGAACAGGACAAGTTTTATAATTTTTAGGGCCCCAAGCTACCAGAGGAGGGATTGGGCTATGAGTTAACTTCCCCCTGCAGTCTCACAGTGCGGAAACTAAACTGGCCCATGCCCTGCCAGATCAGTACTTGTCCCAAACATAGGTTCCCAAGTGATTACATGCCTACATTACTGTGCAAGAAAAAGGTCAGGGAAAGTGTGGGACCCTTACTGAATGAGGGAGGCAACATAGTGACAGATGATGTGGAAAAAGCTGAAGTACTCAATGCTTCTTTTGCCTCGGTCTTCACAGACAACGTCAGCTCCCAGACTGCCACAAGTACTCCTGTTCTTTTTACAGTATGGGGAGGAGATGAACAGCCCTCAGTAGTGAAAGAACAGGTTAAGGCAGGAGTTCTCAAAGTAGGGTTCGGGACCCCTCAGGGGGTCGCAAGGTTCTTACATGGGGGGGGGTCACAAGCTGCCAGCCTCCACCCCAAACCCTGCTTTGCCTCCAGCATTTCTAATGGTGTTAAATATATAAAAAGGCATTTTTAATTGATCGGGGTGGGTCTCACTCAGAGGCTTGCTATGTGAAAGGGGTCACTAATAAAAAAGTTTGAGAATCACTGGGTTAAGGACTATTTAGAAAAGCTGGACGTGCACAAGTCCGTGGGTCCAGATCTAATGCATCCAAGGGTGCTGAGGGAGTTGGCTGATGTGATTGCAGAGCCATTGGCCATTATCTTTGAAAATTCGTGGCGATCGGGGGAGGTCCTGGATGACTGGAAAAAGGCAAATATAGTGCCCATATTTTAAAGGGAAGAAAGAGAACCCAGGGAACTACAGACCAGTCAGCCTCACTTCAGTACCCAGCAAAATTATGGAGCAGGTCCTCAAGGAATCCATTTTGAAGCACTTGGAGGAGAGGAAGGTGATCAGGAACAGTCAACATGGATTCACCAAGGGCAAGTCATGCCTGACCAACCTGATTGCCTTCTATGATGAGATAACTGGCTCTGTGGATATGGGGAAAGCGGTGGATGTGATATATCTTGACTTTAGCAAAGCTTTTGATACAGTCTCCCACAGTATTCTTGCCAGCAAGTTAAAAAAGTATGCATTGGATGAATGGACTATAAGGTGGCTAGAAAGCTGGCTAGATTGTCGGGCTCAGTGGGTAGTGATCAATGGCTTGATATCTAGTTGGCAGCCGGTATCAAGAGGAGTGCCTCAGGGGTGGGTCCTGGGACTGGTTTTGTTCAACATCTTTATTAATGATCTGGATGATGGGATTAATTGCACCCTCAGCAAGTTCGCAGATGACACTAAGCTGGGGGCAGAGGTAGATACGCTAGAGGATAGGATCCAGAGTGATCTAGACAAATTGGAGGATTGGGCCAAAAGAAATCTGATGGTGAGGTTCAACAAGGACAAGTGCAGAGTCCTGCACTTAGGAAGAAAGAATCCCAGGAACCGCTACAGTAAGGGTTCTCAAACTGGGGGTCGGGACCCCTCAGGGGGTCACAAGGTCATTACATGGGGGGTCATGAGCTGTCAGCCTCCACCCCAAACCCCGCTTGCCTCCAGCATTTATAATGGTGTTAAATATATAAAAAAGTGTTTTTAATTTATAAGGGGGGGTGTCGCACTCAGAGGTTTGTGATGTGAAAGGGGTCACCAGTAAAAAAGTTTGAGACCCACTGCGCTACAGGCTGGGGACCAACTGGCTAAGCAGCAGTTCTGCAGAAAAGGACCTGGGGATTACAGTGGATGAGAAGCTGGATATGAGTCAGCAGTGTGCCCTCGTTGCCAAGAAGGCCAACGGCATATTGGGCTGTATTGGTAGGAGCATTGCCAGCAGGTCGAGAGAAGTGATTCTTCTCCTCTATTCGACACTGGTGAGGCCACACCTGGAGTATTGCATCCAGTTTTGGTCCCCCCACTACAGAAGGGATGTGGACAAATTGGAGAGAGTCCAGCAGAGGGCAATGAAAATGATTAGGGGGCTGGGGCACATGACTTACAAGGAGAGGCTGAGGGAACTGGGGTTATTTAGTCTGCAGAAGAGAAGAGTGGGGAGGGATTTGATAGCTGCCTTCAACTACCTGAAGGGGGGTTCCAAAGAGGATGGAGCTCGGCTGTTCTCCGTGGTGGCAGATGACAGAACAAGGAGCAATGGTCTCAAGTTGCAGTGGGGGAGGTCTAGGTTGGATATTAGGAAACACTATTTCACTAGGAGGGTGGTGAAGCACTCGAATGGGTTCCCTAGAGAGGTAGTGGAATCTCCTTCCTTAGAGGTTTTTAAGGCCCGGCTTGACAAAGCCCTGGCTGGGATGAGTTAGTTGGGGTTGGTCCTGCTTTGAGCAGGGGGTGGGACTAGAACCTCCTGAGGTCTCTTCCAACCCTGATCTTCTATGGTTCTAAGAACACTCAGATGTCTTACCCCAACCTTGTCCCCCGCCTGACCTCTGACCCTGACCCTAATCTGACCTCTGACCTACACAGGCAGTGGCCAAGAACGCGCAGAGGTCAGCTCCCTGGGCCAGGCTGAGCCGCGGGAGCGCGCCCGTTGCCCCGCCCCTGGGCCCGGCCGGCGGGCGGAACGCGGTGCGCGGGCGGCGGGGGCCGGGGGAAGGCGCTGAGCGCAGGACGCCGGCGCCGCTGTCATGGCGGCCTGAGGAGCAGCGGGGGAGGCGCCGGGAGCCGGACGGAGGCGGCCGGAGCAGGCAGGTGAGGCCCCCGCTCCGCTCCCACAGCCCCTAGGGCGGCTCGAGGGGTCTCCCCGCCCCCGCTTCTATTCACCGCTCCCCGGCGTCCGCGCCCCCGAGCACCC
The DNA here is from genome assembly GCF_027887155.1 of Malaclemys terrapin pileata. Classification (NCBI taxonomy): domain Eukaryota; kingdom Metazoa; phylum Chordata; order Testudines; family Emydidae; genus Malaclemys; species Malaclemys terrapin. The sequence continues at coordinate 99,899,174 of NC_071513.1, read as the reverse complement.
CCTGGCTCCCGGCCCCCGCCGCCGCCGGGGTCTCCCGGCTCCAGGCCCCCGATGCTCTCTAAGGGGACGAGGCCTCCCCATCGCCCCCTCCCCCGCAGCTCCCCTTGTCTGGGCTCCCATCGCCCCCTCACAGCTATCGGGGGTCTCCCTGGCTGCCCCCCACGAACCCTCCCTTCTCTGAGCTACCCCGGGGGGGGTCTCCCTTTGGGCCCCCATGGACCCGCTCTTCTCTAACTTAACCCGGGGGAGGGATTCCCTGACTGGGCTCCCCCGGACCTCTCTCTTCTCTAACATACCCCAGGCCAGGGGGTCTCCCTGACTGGGCTCCCCCTGGACTCCTCTGAGCTACCCTGGGAGAGGGGTTTCCCTGACTGCCCCCCCCCCCAGGGGTCTCTGGGATCTTCATTGTCCCCTTCCTTTCCATCTACATGAGGGGTGGAGAGAGGGTCTCTTTCTTGCCCACCTACACTTTCACTCTCTACTACTTTGGTGGAGAAGACGGGGTTAATGTGCTCTGGTGTAAACTAGCAGTTTTCTTGTTGCCTTCGGTGAAAGGTGCATTCCCAGTGCTTGGTGTGAATTGGTATCTTTGTCTGCCTGTAGGTGTGAGCTATGTAACTGGAGTCTGCCTTTAATATTTATGTGTCCTGTGCAATGAGAGGTTTCTGTCTCCAGGACTCTTTATTTTCCTTAAAAAGCACTTGCATCTGAAGAAGTGAGGTTCTTCCCCACGAAAGCTTATGCTCCCTATACTTCTGTTAGTCTCAAAGGTTGAGACTAACACGGCTACCCCTCTGATACTTTATTTTCCTTCCAGCCCTTTGCCAGTTTGAATTAGTTTCTGATTATGGTCTAAACACGTGGGCATTTGCAGAGACCTCTGTTATGCTCCTCCTGTTGGAGGCAAATAGTTCTGCACAGAAGATGCACGGTATGTTCAGCTTTAACCCTTTTTGTTCCGAGTGGTTTGCCTGCTCCATCCAGGAAACCCCTTGCTTTCTCCCTTGCACTCACACTGACCTCCAAGCCCTAGATGCTCTGATCTTTGGCTAGTATGTTGCTGTGGGAAAGCTGTATGTTCGTTTTCCTTTTGCTCCTGAGGGTCAGTTTGACTTGACCCTGCCTTAGGGCTTATGGAAGGAAGAAATCCAGGCAGTGAGTACTGCACCTGTCTCTGGAGCTTTCAGGCAGCAGACATGCATGGTTTTTGTATTGGAAAGATAAAAATGTACCTGAAATGTGGAGTTTGATAAATAGGGTGGAAAAATCCTGTTGTGCACCAGCCTAGACAACCAAAAACACGGTATGAACAAGTGAAACATGACTATGAGACAAGTGCGACTGTGCAATTGAAAATACTGGGTGTGTGGCTTGCCAGGCTCATCTAAACTGAAAACAAAACCTACCTACCTCCTCAGTTCTTAGCAAACTGAAGAAGAAATAATGAATGATTTTCCCACTGGGCCACTCGTGCCAGGCTTGCCATTTGCTTTGGTGCTACCAACCTGCTCCTGGGGATGGCATTTCCAGAAAAGTGTGCACATAACTGGCTGTGTGGAAAAGTGCAATCTGGAGTGTGGACAGCAGAACAGATCCAAAGAAAGAATCCAGCAAAATTGGTAAATGATCAATTTCTTTCAGGAAGGTAGCCCTGACCCATTGTCTAGGGTCTGGAAAGGAGTCAGAAGATCTGGGTTCTGTATCCATCTCTCACCAACTCGCTATGTTCTTGAGCAAACTATTTCACCTTCAGGTCTGTTTACTCATCTGTAAAATGCGGATAGTAATGCTTACCTAGTCTTGGAAAGCACTTTGAGAGCTACTGATGAAAGTACATAAGTGCAAAGTTATGCTGTTTCATAGGTCACACAAAAAATAAGCTGGAGGAAGGGAATGTTTCCTATAGGGCAGCCATAATTTCATGCTGCATTTGTGATGCTGATTGTCCTTTGATAAATTACCTTAAAATATTTCTTTCATCTACATAGCAATCACTTTTCATCAGGCTTAAAAAAATCTATTTTTAGTCTTAATCTGGTAGCCTCAAATGATACCCGGGAACCAGAAAGTAACACTATGGTGCCTCTGTCACCTGTGATTTTAAAAATAAAAGAGGTGGAGACTTTGCACAACTTTCACAACAGGATCAGGAAAACCTACTCTGTCACAATCTTGTACAACACATTCAGCACTTGTAGTGCCTTGGAGGATAGTCTTGTGCTTAAGGCAAATGCCTGGGAGCCATGAAATCCTCATTCATTCACAGTTCTATCACATTCCCTGTGTGACCATGAGTTAGTCACTTGACCGCTTTGTGCCTAAGTTGCCTTTTCTGTGAAAGCAGATGATAAAACTGATTTACCCCTTAGATGTATTTGGAGACACAGGGTAGCTATCCTGCCAACACAGAGTGTGATGGCAGCTCAAGTAGACCTACGTGAGCTAACTTCAATCTAACTAGCTTGGCTAGTGGAGTAGTAAAGCTGCAGCAGCCTGTGCTTCGGTGTAGGCAGTACAAGCCCACCCAGAACCCTGGGTATTTGCTAATGGGACTAATGCAGACAGAATGGTTAACAACAAGATCTTAAAATTGTCACCAGATTTTGTCCTTTGTAAATAGAACATGAAAAAATCATGTCCACTAGTGATTCAGGGCTTAGGAGATCAAGTTCACTGTAGCTTGCATGTGACTTGTAATTTCCCACATTTATTTATTTTCTGAACTTGTCAAATCCAGTTACCAGCTGACATTTCAGAACCCAAATTATAATGCTCAGAGTGAAGAAACAGGTCAGATGTATTGGACCAGAATTGAAGACAAAGATTTACCTTTATAAAGAAAAGTGGTGTTTTTTTTTTTTAATCATTCAAGCCTTGTAATGAACACAAATCAATTTAACTCTGCCCTGTTGGCAAAAATGCACAGTAACCAAGTAAACTAGTGACAGAGCTTTTTCATTTTCCCCTCTGGCTCTGAAAGCAGTTGGAGTTCTGTGTTCCTGCCTTGTTAACTGACAGGTATTCAGATGCTATTGGGAAAGATGCACTATACAAGCCTATGTAAGTGGATTATTTTTTTACATATATATAAGGGTTAAATCAGTGGTTGTTCGTTTGCTGTGTAATGAGTTGTGAGGTGGAAGGAGTCTCAGCCAGTTCCTAGTAAACATCACAAAACCCACCACCAATGTTGTCACCACTTGGCAGTCTCAAAAGAATTGAAAGCCTGAATTGGCCAGGGAATCTGAACCCCCCCTTCCTAGTCCTAGAGGAGCCCTTCCAGGGCATAGGTGAGGCATGTTGGCAGGACAGTGTGCAGGAAGCTTTTAAGCTAGTGCCTGAGCTGTTGCTGCTCTATGGATAAATAGGACTTTGACCTCCAGGGCTTAGTCCTGCACTCATCACTAGCACTGAATTATCATGGAAAAATGAGGCAAAGCTAAGTGTGGAATGTTACCAACCTGGACATGTTTCCTGATCCACTTCTAAGCAGTGCTTTGCACAGAGATGGAGGAAAGAGTCATTAAAACCATTTCTTTTTTGGCAGATTGAAAAATCTAGAATGGCAGGAGAACAGAAACCATCCTGCAATCTTCTTGAGCAGTTTATTTTATTAGCCAAAGGCACCAACGGATCAGCTCTGACTGCTTTGATAAACCAAGTGCTAGAGGCTCCTGGGGTTTATGTCTTTGGCGAGCTGTTGGAGTTAACAAACGTGCAAGAGGTAAGAGTTAAGTTTCTATCTCTTTTCTCCTCCCCCCCTCCCCACTCCTGGTTTAAGGGATCTCCTAGGAATTTCCATGCACATAGTAGACTAGGATGGCAAAATCTCCATCTTGGGGAAAGCCTGACACAATTTACCACAGTTTTCCAATGCTTCTATCATGCCCTGAGTCAAAATGACAGATTTACAGAGAATTGTGAGGACCTGGTATACATGAGGGGATCCCTTTTGTCATATGTATTTATTTGGATTTAAATAATAAAATGATGCCTATGCAAGGCTCCAGGCATCCTAACTTGTGACTGTTAATACAGTAAAATTTCAGCAACACTAAAATAATTATTTAAACTACTATTTCAGCCAGCCAGCCACCAGCAAAAAAGCTCCTTTATATTCCATCATTGTTCTGGGAAGCATACGGTTAGCCTTCTCTAACTCCTGTCACAGTTGTATTTTGCAGCATGCCCAGAAGATCACCACGTTTGGGCTGTATCAGAGCAAAATGGGGAGCAAGTTCCAGAATCCCAGAGCCCGCCTGCTAACGGAGAGTTCTCTAGCTCCCTGTCTCTTACAATGAGTGAGATCTAGCTCCAGCACCTCTGCTGATTGCAGTTATGATGGCACTATGGCACGCAGGAAGCTCAGCTTTCCAAACAGGCTTTTGTGCATGGCCAAAAATGCCATCAACAGTTTTTAGCATCAATTTCTATGTTTGGTTTCCTCCCAGTTTTTTCATGAAGCAAATCATGTAGATTAGGAGAACTGAAATACAGGCTAGTGTAACAGCTGTTGTTCCAGTGCAATATTTGCTTGTCAGAGGAAGTACAGAACTTTGAGGCAGACAACTAAAAAGGCTCTAACCTGCTTTGCTTTGAGATTGTTTGTGGTTTTGCAGGTTAACTGGCTCAGTTTCCCAGTGGCCAGTAAGGATTCTTAACCAACCAGCACCATAATCTGTTCGTCTGTCATGTGATAAGAATACGTAGCTGAATTGAAGGGGACGCGTTCTTCATTTTCTCTCTTAAGCAGCTGACTGTATAAACTAAACTCAAGTTCTAATACATGGAATTGGCTGTATCATCCTGATTCTAAACTACTGAAATGTAGTGCTGATTCCATGACTTTGGAAAGGGTCCAGCCCTCTGACAACTGAAAATAGCCCTTCTTCTATGTTATTTTAAAAAGATACATATTCTGTGTGGAATTAAAGCCAACACTGTGGAGAAGCTGTATACCTATTGGCCATTATTGGCTTACGTAAGATTGCTTTTGCTTTCCTCCTCTCCAGCTTGCTGAAGGGCCTAATGCTGCTTACTTCCAGTTGCTGAACCTGTTTGCTTATGGAACGTATCCAGATTACGTAGGTAAGAGATTGCACTTCACAAATGCTCTTAGAACCTGAGATTGAATGGGCTGTGAGTGGGGGTAATGCAGTCTCTTCAGAACTAGCTTGTGCAGCTTCTCATTTTTCCAGCCAGGAAGCTCAAGGTAGCTGACTTACCCAAGTGTGTGATGTCTCCGTGAATGTGGCAGGTTGAAAGGATCTAAGCATAAAATTCTGTCTGTCAGAGGCTTTCTGGATGAGTGGGGGCTACCCAGTTTATTGCACCCAATGCAGCATGTATGATTACCTGCCCTATGTGTGTATTCAGTGCAAGGAGCTCCTGGCCCTCAGAGACCGTATATGGGCTTTGGAGACCAGGGTGGTTGAGCTGGTTTAAGGGAGACAGAGAGGTACATAGATGAGACTTTCTGGGACACAGTAGAATGGTCCCACTCCCGGTCTGACAGCCTCTGTGCTGTTGAGGAGGGTGAAAGTCTCAGGGAAGGAGAGCATCGAACTGGAGCAGAGGGAAACGATCCCATAGTTGGGACCCTCCTTCCAGATGATGTGGTATCCTTTCACACTGAGGATACCTCTCCAGGGGAGAGAATTCCAGTTATTAGGAAGAGACAGATATTAGTAACGGGTGATTCAATCATTAGAAACATAGATATCTGGGTTTATGATGACCGGGAGAACTGCATGGTGACTTGCCTCCTGGTACGAAGGTTGCGGATCTCTTGGGGCATATAGATAGACTTATGTGTAGTGCTGGGGAGGAGCTGGTGGTCATGGTATATGTAGGTACCAATGATACCTTTGTTTCGGTCTTCACCGAGAAGTCTGAAGGAATGCCTAACATAGTGAATGCTAATGGGAAGGGGGTAGGTTTAGCGGATAAAATAAAAAAAAACAAGTTAAACATCACTTAGAAAAGTTAGATGCCTGCAAGTAACCCGGGCCTGATGAAATGCATCCTAGAATACTCAAGGAGCTAATAGAGGAGGTATCTGAGCCTCTAGCTATTATCTTTGGAAAGTCATGGGAGACGGGAGAGATTCCAGAAGACTGGAAAAGGGCAAATATAGTTCCCATCTATAAAAAGGGAAATAAAAACAACCCAGGTAACTACAGACCAGTTAGTTTAACTTCTGTGCCAGGGAAGATAATGGAGCAAGTAATTAAGGAAATCGTCTGCCAACACTTGGAAGGTGGTAAGGTGATAGGGAATAGCCAGCATGGATTTGTGAAGAACAAATCATGTCAAACCAATCTGATAGCTTTCTTCGATAGGATAACGAGCCTTGTGGATAAGGGTGAAGCGGTGGATGTGGTATACCTAGACTTTAGTAAGGCATTTGATACGGTCTCGCATGATATTCTTATCGATAAACTAGGCAAATACAAATTAGATGGGGCTACTATAAGGTGGGTGCATAACTGGCTGGATAATCGTACTCAGAGAGTTGTTATTAATGGTTCCCAATCCTGCTGGAAAGGCGTAACGAGTGGGGTACCGCAGGGGTCTGTTTTGGGACCGGCTCTGTTCAATATCTTCATCAACGACTTAGATATTGGCATAGAAAGTACGCTTATTAAGTTTGCGGATGATACCAAACTGGGAGGGATTGCAACTACTTTGGAGGACAGGGTCATAATTCAAAATGATCTGGACAAATTGGAGAAATGGTCTGAGTTAAACAGGATGAAGTTTAACAAAGACAAATGCAAAGTGCTCCACTTAGGAAGGAAAAATCAATTTCACACATACAGAATGGGAAAAGACTGTCTAGGAAGGAGTACGGCAGAAAGGGATCTAGGGGTTATAGTGGACCACAAGCTAAATATGAGTCAACAGTGTGATGCTGTTGCAAAAAAAGCAAACATGATTCTGGGATGCATTAACAGGTGTGTTGTGAGCAAGACACGAGAAGTCATTCTTCCGCTCTACTCTGCTCTGGTTAGGCCTCAGCTGGAGTATTGTGTCCAGTTCTGGGCGCCGCATTTTAAAAAAGATGTGGAGAAACTGGAAAGGGTCCAAAGAAGAGCAACAAGAATGATTAAAGGTCTTGAGAACATGACCTATGAAGGAAGGCTGAAAGAATTGGGTTTGTTTAGTTTGGAAAAGAGAAGACTGAGAGGGGACATGATAGCAGTTTTCAGGTATATAAAAGGGTGTCATAAGGAGGAGGGAGAGAACTTGTTCACCTTAGCCTCTAAGGATAGAACCAGAAACAATGGGTTTAAACTGCAGCAAGGGAGGTCTAGATTGGACATTAGGAAAAAGTTCCTAACTGTCAGGGTGGTTAAACACTGGAACAAATTGCCTAGGGAAGTTGTGGAATCTCCGTCTCTGGAGATATTTAAGAGTAGGTTAGATAAATGTCTATTAGGGATGGTCTAGGCAGTATTTGGTCCTGCCATGCGGGCAGGGGACTGGACTCGATGACCTCTCGAGGTCCCTTCCAGTCCTAGAATCTATGAATCTATGATATGGGGAAGGATAGGAGAGGGGTCCTGGAGGCCAAATTTAGGCTGCTAGGTAAGACATTGAAGTCCAGGAGCTCCATGGCAGCATTCTCTTAAATGCTTCCAGTTCCACGCGCACGGCCAGTTAGCCAGACAGAACTGCAGGGTCTCAATGCGTGGACGAGACAAGGGTGTAGGGAGGAGGGGTTTAGATTTATTAGGAACTGGGGAAACTTTTGGGAAAGGGGGAGCCTATATAGGAAGGATGAGCTCCACCTAAACCAAAATGGAACCAGATTGCTGGGCATTTAAAATTAAAAAGATTTTAGAGCAGCTTTTAGACAAAGGGCTGGGGGAAAGACGAAATGTACGGAGAGCACGTGGTTTGGACAGACATCCCTTAGGGGAGGATCTACTAAGAGAGATTCTCTATGTCCTAGTAAGGAGGAGAGTATGGAAGATAAAATACAGGTAGGATCTGATGAGAAACAGTCAAATGAAAAAAGTCTCATTCAATTGCATCATTCAATTGTAATGGGAGACAGCTAAAAGGTGACAAGTTTTTAAAGTGCTTATATTCCAATGCTAGAAGTCTAAATAATAAGATGGGTGAACTAGAGTGCCCCATATTAAATGAGAATGTTGGTATAATAGGCATCACAGAAACTTGGTGGAATGAGGATAATCAATGGGACACAGTAATACCAGGGTACAAAATATATCGGAAGGACAGAATAGGTTGTGCTGGTGGGGGATTGGCACTATGTGAAAGAAAGTGTAGAATCAAATGAAGTAAAAATCTTAAATGAACCCCAAACTGTACCATAGAATCTCTATGGATAGTAATTCCTTGCTCGAATAATATGAATATATCAGTAGGGATATATTACTGACCACCTGACCAGGATGGTGATAGTGACTGTGAAATGCTCCGGGAGATTAGAGAGCTATTAAAACAAAAAACTCAATAATAATGGGGGAATTCAACTATCCCCATATTGACTGGGTACATGTCACCTCAGGATGGGATGCAGAGATAAAGTTTCTTGACACCTTAAATGACTGCTTCTTGGAGCAGCTAGTCCTGGAACCCACCAGAGGAGAGGCAATTCTTGATTTAGTCCTAAGTGGAGCACAGGATCAGGTCCAAGAGGTGAATACAGCTGGACTGCTTGGTAATAGTGACCATAATATAATTAAATTTAACATCCCTGTGGCAGGGAAAACACCACAGAGGCTCAACACTGTAGCATTTAATTTCAGAAAGGGGGACTACACGAAAATGAGGCGGTTAGTTAAACAGAAATTAAAAGGCACAGCACCAAAAGTTACATCCCTGCAAGCTGCATGGAAACTTTTTAAAGACACCACAATACAGGCTCAACTTAAATGTATCTCCCAAATTAAAAAACATAGTAAGAGAACCAAAAAAGAGCCACCGTGGCTAAACAACAAAGTAAAAGAAGCAGTGAGAGGCAAAAAGGCATCCTTGAAAAAGTGGAAGTTAAATCCTAGTGAGGAAAATAGAAAGGAGCATAAACTCTGGCAAATGAAGTGTAAAAATATAATTCGGAAGGCCAAAAAAGAATTTGAAGTACAGCTAGCCAAAGACTCAAAGTTTTAACAAATTTTTTTTAAATATATCAGAAGCAGGAAGCCTGCTAAACAACCAGTGGGGCCACCGGACGATTGAGATGCTAAAGGAGCACTCAAGGACGATAAGGCCATTGTGGAGAAATTAAATGAATTCTTCGCATCTGTCTTCACAGTTGAGGATTTGAGGGAGATTTCCAAACCTGAGCCATTCTTTTTAGGTGACAAATCTGAGGAACTGTCCCAGATTCAGGTGTCATTAGGAGGTTTTGGAACAGATTGATAAATGAAACAGTAATAAGTTACCAGGACCAGATGGTATTCACCCAAGAGTTCTGAAGGAACTTAAATGTGAAATTGCAGGACTACTAACTGTAGTCAAATGACTGGAGGATAGCTAATGTGATGCCAATTTTTAAAAAGGGCTTGTAGTGAGGCAGCTGCCCCATTCTGGTGTGGAAAGGGTTAGAGAAAGCCAGAGAGGCTGCGCAGAGCCTCAGCCAATCATGGAAGGGCTTAGTGGGAGCCAATCAAGTGGAGGCTTGAAAGCAGCCAATCAGGGCCAGGCTGGGTCCTATAAGAAGGCTGCAGGGCAGAGAGGAAGGCAGTCTGTTCCTGGAGGGCAAAGGGAGAAGAACTGGCTCTTGGGGAGAGAGAGAGAGAGAAGGGGGAAGAAAAAAAAAAACCTAAGGCAGGGCTGGGCAGGGTCAGCAGGAGCTGGGAGAGCTCTAGGCTGATGACTGCCAGATTGAGGCCCTGACACAAAGGGGCAGAGAAGGTGCTGGGGCTATGGGGAAGTGGCCCAAGAAAGTAGGCCCTGAAGGGGCTATACTAGAGACTGCAGTTGGCCACTGAGGCAAGTAGAAGGACGGAGGACCGCCTGTCCCCCGAAAGCGGGGAGAGGAGGCACAGCTGAAAGGCTGTGTTCCGAAGAGAACGCCGCAGTCCAGGAGCGACGCGGGTCCAGATGGTGGAGACGGTGGAGGAAGTGGAAGTAACAGTGAGTGAGACATTGCTAGTAAAAGGTGCCCTGGTGGGCCAAGAGAGCTAATTCCCAGCATGACCAGCAGGAGGCGGTGGGGCTGCACTGTTACGTGGCTCCAGAGGTGACCCCGGCAAGCCTGACTTCAGTACCGGTCAAACTGGTTGAAACTATAGTAAAGAACAAAATCGTCAGACACATAGATGAACATAATTTGTTGGGGAATAATCAATATGGTTTTTGTAAAGGAAAATCATGCCTCACCAATCTACTAGAATTCTTTAAGGGGGTCAACAAGCATGTGGACAAAGGGGATCCAGTGGATATATTGTATTTAGATTTTCAGAAAGCCTTTGACAAGATCCCTCACCAAAGGCTCTTAAGCAAAGTAAGCAGTCATAGGATAAGAGGGAAGGTTCTCTCATGGATTGGTAACTGGTTAAAAGATAGGAAACAAAGTAGGAATAAAAGGTCAGTTTTCAGAATGGAGAGCGATAAATAGTGGTGTCCCCCAGGGGTCTGTACTGGGCCCAGTCCTATTTAACATATTGAGAAATGATCTGTAAAAAGGGGTAAACAATGTGGTGGCAACATTTGCAGATGATACAAAACTACTCAAGATAGTTAAGTCCCAGGCAGACTGTGAAGAGCTACAAAAGGATCTCTCAAAACTGGGTGACTGGGCAACAAAATGGCAGATGAAATTCATTGTTGATAAATGCAAAGTAATACACATTGGAAAACATAATCTCAACTATACATACAAAATGAAGGGGTCTAAATTAGCTGTTAGCATTCAAGAAAGAGATCTTGGCGTCACTATGGATAGTTCTCTGAAAAACATCCCCTCCGTTTGCAGTGGCAGTCAAAAAAGGTAACAATGTTAGGAACCATTTGGAAAGGGATATACAGTAAGACACGCAATATCATATTGCCTCTATATAAATCCATGGTACGCCCACATCTTGAATACTGCGTGCAGATGTAGTTGCCCCATCTCAAAAAAGATACATTGGAATTGGAAAAGATTCAGAAAACGGCAACAAAAATGATTTGAGGTATGGAATGGCTGCCATATGAGGAGAAATTAATAAGACTGGGACTTTTCACAGTTTCGCTTTAGTAGATGTATTGGGGTGAAAGCTCCGGTAGATATGGAGCCAGCACAAGCTTCATGAATTCTTTGCAGTCTGTGGGTCTCTAGGATGTGACCAGTTAGAGGACCAGTCTGCTCTGCGTGAGTGTTAGATCCCGGGGCATGGCTTGTAAGAGTAGGGATGTTCACTAATATCCTGGACTTCAGCTTCCCCGTCCCATGTAAGTAAGATAGTAAGGGAGAGAGTAATCACCGCCTTCCAAATAAAAATGGGTACGGGACAGAGGAGGCCAAAATGGAAAGAATTGGGTGAGATGAGTAAGATAACCTTAGTGTCACGGAAATACTACCTCTTTCATTAACACGCATATTCCAAAGAGCGCCTTTGCTTTTGAAAGCAGCCAGCCTCCCTTCTGTTTGTGAGTACACTAGAGGCATGTGGATACTGCGGTGATAGGATGGCCACAGAAGAATCTAGATTAATAATTTCTCTTCTCTCCATGAACCTGATGTTTGACACTTTCATGCATAGTTCCCAAGCACTTCAAAGAAGTATCATCCACCTTTTACAGTTGGTGAAACCAAAGTCCAAGGTTTTGTTAGCATGAGCTTACTGAAAGAGGACAAATAGTTTGGTCTTGGAAACAAAATATTAACCATATGTCTTGGCAGGATTTCACCTGTAGACGTGTGAATTATGTTCTGTATTTTTGTGGTTCTGGTTTTGGAATTAGAACAGTTAATAACTGACTTTCTTTTTAATTCTGCCTCTGTTTCTCCTTGGGTATGGTCCAGCTGTTACTTATAGCAGCACTGCCTTCTCAGTAGCACTCCTTCGTAGCAGGAGGAGTACTTGGTGCTACTGACTTCTAGGGTGTAACTCAGTTGAAGACTTTAATCTGAAGGTTTTGTTTAATTCTTGAAGGAAAATCCGTAACTTTGTTCTCAATTTTTTTTTTTACATTGAATAGCAAACAAGGATCACCTGCCAGAGTTAACAGGGGCCCAGAAGAACAAGCTGAAACACTTAACTATTGTAAGCTTGGCTGCCAGAATGAAGGTAAAAGATAGAAATCTTGGCTAAGTAATGCCAGCCATTTCTGCAAGTGGCATCCAAGTATTGGACTCGGGTTTGCATTAGGCTGCATGTGTGCTCTGGAAAACCTGTGACTGGAAAATTACCTGCAATGTACAGTGCTCCCCTGTATTCATGGGACTCAGTAACTTATGAAGGACTTCCAAGGAGTGAGAGCTTGGAATGGCTGAACGGTTCTATAAAGAGCGAGAAATGGGCATTCTGGGAGGAGAAATCGGATTGGCTAATGGAGGCGGGACCCAATCGCCCATCTACCTCTTGAAAATCTTGTCAATTCTGGGTGGGGGAGGGAATTTGGCTATTTTACCTTCCACAGTGCTGCCACCCCAACCCACTCTCCAGAACTTACTGTAATAAAAGCTTACAGGAGTGTCTTATGTGTGACGTAACCTAATAGTATCTGCTTCCTTTGATACTATTTGATACTTTCCCACTTGCTGTTTACCTGCAGGATGTGTATAATAAATGTTTGTTTGATTGCAAGCTTCTACAAACCCTACTTCCAGACTATGCTCAACTTTCCATTCTGGACGCACAAGTGACTGTTTGTTCTTGGATTTCTTGTTTCTAGTGCATTCCTTACTCTGTGCTGCTCAAAGACCTGGACATGAGGAATCTGAGGGAGTTGGAAGATCTAATCATTGAAGCTGTGTATACAGACATTATTCAGGGGAAACTGGATCAGCGCAACCAGGTGCTGGAGGTGGATTTCTGTATCGGCAGAGACATTCAGAAGAAGGACATCAGTAATATTGTTAAAACACTCCAAGAATGGTGAGGCAGGAGGCTCCTCCACCTTGTCTGATTTGCCTTTTAGGAATGTCTCGAAGGAAATAGCTTGCCCTGGCTTTTTCTGAGTCCTGTAAGAATCAAATGTTAGCTTAGTTTCAGCATATTCCATTCATTAGCACTCTTACACCATGAAAAGTCACTTCGCGAAGGGTCCCTCCTGGACAAAAACCCTAATACCCTCTCCAGTATTTCTTACGGACGCTGTCATAGTAGTACATCCAATTGTACTACTGGTTTCAGATTCTGAAGTTACCTCAGTTCTTACCTTAGTTACCTCAGCTTTTTGCTTTAGGGGCTGTCCTACAGTCATGCCAAATTGACATCGTGGCCTCAACCTAGAGACAGACGTCTTGTAGAATGACACCTTCCTCCTCCTACCATATTAATTTTTCTAATGAGCAAAGACAGATTTGTCCACTAATCCTCTGGTAATGAGAATTACTCAGGCAAATCTTAACAAACTGTATCTCAGTCACAGTACTTTAAACTTCACCTCTGAAGTGTTTCAGATACCTCTGTAGGCCTCCCTTCATTGCTGGAGATGAAGCAGACCTCATGCTTTTGGCTGAGACCATCTTGTTCTTGTTCTCGTGTATTTTTTTATCAAGTTTCCAGTAATCTGCCTTTCAGTCCTGTAGGATTCGTTCATTACCCAAAGGAGTTGCCACTTTTCTAGGCCACAGGGACTGTGACTGATTCCCAGTTGACTACATAATACAGTCACTGCCTAGCCGTTACGGGTACATTAGAAATAACAAAGATTAGTAGCTGTGGAAGTGTGGTAACCTGGGTCACTTGGTTTTTCTCTTTTTCCCCCTCACTGCAAGGAAGGAGTGCAGCAGCTTCTTGGATCTTTCTACATTGCTTGGTGTGCAACTCTGAACCCACTTCAGATCCCTTTCCATTCCTTCCCACTGTGAATGGGAGCTGAAAGCCTCACTGAGTGGAGGAGTGTTCTTGTCACCCTGCTTGTTTATTTCTTAGGGGGACCTTGTCAGTGTGACTTTTATTTTCTGAGTAATCTAAAAAAAATCAGTTTCTGATATATCCCCCTTTAAGTAGCAATTCCTGACTTTTTAAAAAGGTTTGAACATGTTTTTTGGCTTCTCTGTGGTGAATCTAATAGGATCTAATAGAGCAACTCCACCAGACATGCTGGGACCAGCCCCTGCTTCCTCTCTGTTCACACACCTCTCTGCTGCCTCTTTTGTTTGGCTTTGCTGCTGCTGGCAAATATCTTCTTACAGGGCGCAAGGAAGTGTATACATGTGAGCTCCTTCTAGACTGGCCATCAACAAAGCAGCAAAACTGAGTAGATACATGTTCAAACCTTTTTACACAAAGTAAACACTGAAACAATAGAATAAAACATCTTTTTCCACTCAGTTCTTTCAACTCTAATAATCTTCGCTGCTAATGTTAAATATAAGCCCCCAAACTTTCAGACAGAATTGTTTTGTTTTGTTTTTTTCAAACCGAGTGTCCCTTTCAAACTGTCCAACATTGAACACACGAGTGTTGTTACATTTTCAGGTGTGATGGGTGTGAAGCGGTTCTGTTAGGAATCGAACAGCAAGTGCTTAGAGCCAACCAGTACAAAGAGAACCACAACCGAACTCAGCAGCAGGTAGAGACAGAGGTAGGTGTAGAATCACTCCTGTCTGCTCTGGTGATGAGCGTGTCAGATACACCTTGAAGTTTCTCTTTGGTGAATTTCTGTGCTCATTAAAGTGAGAAACTAAGGGACCTGGCTAACACGTAGTGTGAGCAGGAGTCTTGTAACAGTCCTTTGCACTGCACTGCTGATGTCCCTCAATTCTTACCTTGCAGCACTCCCTGGTATTCAGTCCAGAGCTTCGGCTAGGTGGAGACTGACAGTCGTGCCACACAGATGTGCTAATCTTGTAATGCACCCTCTAGGAAAGAACTTGGATTCCTCCTCTCCACAACCATATTAATTTCACTGATGGGCTAAGCCAGATTTGACCACTGAGCACCTGATGTGTGGGTTTCTGAGTCCTCCTTTATAAACTTGCTGGGACCTCCTTGTGTTGATTTGTTAGGAAACCAATTTTTTAACACCCACAACACGACAGAAATCTGATGTTTCTACAACTTTAGATTTCACTGTGAATAATGAAAATCCAGAAGGAATAAGAAAAAATAGTTAATTTATTGTAAACCTAGGAATGTCCTTAAAAATCTCTCCATAGCCTTTCCTAGACATCCCTCTGAATTCCATCTGAAGTGGTGAAAGTGTGGTAAATTCTTTCCTTAGAAACCCTAAATCGTAGCTGCAAAAAGTGCGTTTGAAAACTGCTTCCATCATTGAGAGTGCCTTTTTTGTTAACCCTGCAAATGTGGACAGCCCTCTGCCATCCCAAGGAATAGATACAAGGGACTACATTTTCAAAACTGGCTAGTGATTTTGGATACCCAACATAAACTCCCTTAATAGAGGTTTGTCATTCACTGGATGAGTCCTCAACAATTTCTGAAAGTCTGTTCGATTTAACACGTCAACTTGAGTACCCCCAAAATGACACCCAAAATCTTGAAATCGCTTTTTGAAAATTTGAGCCAAAATGTTTTTTCCCCCTATTCCTGTAATATCCAGAGATGACCAACAGAGGGCAGCATAAGCACGCGGTTTTAGTCTCTGCTGATTGTATTGTTGTGAAAACAGAACTACAACTGCGAAAATGAGAGCAGTCCTCCTGAGACTGTAGCTCGAGGTTTATTTCTTGCAGTCCTGCATCCCGGCAGGTTCATGCTGGCCTTTTGAAGCTGTTTATATGCCGTGATTTGACTGGTACCCGGGACACATTTGAGGAGTCCGGTGGCACGTTAAAGACGAACAGATTTATTTGGGCATAAGTTTTCGTGGGTAAAAAACCCACTTCTCCATGCATCTGAAGTGGGTTTTTTACCCATGAAAGCTTAAGCCCAAATAAATCTGTTCGTCTTTAAGGTGCCACCGGACTCCTCGTTGTTTTTGTGGATACAGACTAACACGGCTACCCCGATACTTAGGACACATTTGGTTTGCCGGGTGTTTCTAGCCCTGGGGAGTCTGGACTCCTGACTTCTATGCTCATTTCAGGCTGCATTTGTTTTTGTCAGTTCACTCATTCTTTTCGTGGCACCCCCCTGAGGTCCGGAGTTTGGAGGGTGAGGTGCCATGCAGATGGCACTTCCCACTGTTTGTTTCCTGGTGCATGGGGAGCATACCACTGTGTGCTTGCTCGTCGAACACACCCCAGGTCTTGAGGGTAGCCTCCATTCCTACCTTGGAGGAGAAATGTGGCTGATTGGTCCGAATAGTTTTCCCTTCCCTTCGCTCTGCAGAGCTGTTCTAGGTGTGGGGTATTTTCCTCCCCGTGTATCCCAGGCACTCCCTGACACTTGAGGTCTGCAGACTGGTGAACTGGCTGCCCCCTGCAATCAGGCAGTGGAAAGTCTTTCTTGCTTGTCACTGTGCTACTCCTGGTGTCTAGTAACAGGTATCTGCAGCCCCCAGTTGCCTCCAAACCCGGTCTAACATGGAGTATTACCAGGTCAGGTCATCTAATACCAACACCTAATAAAATCAGATTGA